>NC_047043.1:21011637-21327314 GCF_011762595.2 Tursiops truncatus
TCCCGTCACCATGGTTTGACTGGTTAAAGCGCCTGTCTGGGAAACTGCAGGCGGGTTTCGAATCTCAATGAGATTTTTTCCCGAGATGTAAATAAGGGAGAGGTCGCTTTGAACTCCTAGAAAAAGATATTCTGAAAAATGAATCCTGAGCTCTGGACCCATTTTTCAAGATTAAGAACTGGAAATTTTAATTTTCAGAGAGAGGTGCGTCTGTTTTCCAGTAGTGGATCATTTTTCAGAATATCCTGTCCAGTAGTCTCAAAATTGTGTACCTCTGATTCTCCTTATCTCTTTTCCTTGCTTTTCCTAGGCTAGATGCTGCATACTGTATATCAGCATCTAGTATACCATATATTTTACTTATATATTTATTGATTACCTGTTGAAAATAACTAAACTAAAAGCTAAGGCATAGCCTCTTTGGGGGCCCGTCTGAGAGGTCAGCTTGCCTCCACATAACATATCCTCTTTGGCTACCACAGCCACCTCACCATAGCATGGCTACCAGTCCCTGCTAAGAACAAACACCAGGAAGTTGACCCAGAGGGATGGTGGCCTCTCTAAGAAATCAGACTCTCAGACTTGATATATGTCCCTCATTTTGGTTGTGGATCCCCTGTGACACAGAACACGTGGTAAATTATTGCAGCAGAGGCTGCTAGAGTAGTTATCAAAGTCTGTTTCCTTTTCTTGGAAATACAATTGTCTTGGTCTGTTTGGGGTGCTATCACAAGATATCATAGACTAGGTGGCTTAAACAAAAAAAACATTTCTTTCTCACAGTTCTGGAGGCTGGGAAGTCCAAGATCAAGGCATTAGCAGTTCAGTATGGCTGTGTCCTCATGTGGTGGCAGGGGCCGGGGAGTCCTCTGGGGTCTCTTTTATAAGGACACTAATCCCGTTCATGAGGGTTCCACTGAATCACCTCCCGAAGAAGGCCCCACCTCCAAATACCATCACACTGGGTATTAGGTTTCAACATATGAATTGGGGGGGGACCCAAACATTCAGTCTAAACTCCATTTCCTAGCCTCCCTTGCAATTAATTTCGGCCATGCGGCTGAGATCTGGACAATGGAATGTGGAAAGAATTGTAACCGGCCAGTTTGAAACTTTGACGCTTGACCCAGGAAAGCCTCTCTTGGTTTGGGGGGTTCCTCTCTATGTCCCTTTGCCTTCTATCTGTCAAACGCAGGGGACTCCATGGTCCTAGACTCCAAAGTCACACGATAGTCTCTCAGCGACCATGTGAAGACCAGCCAGACAATCTGCACTAGATGTTGCCTGAGAGAAAAACATTTATTGAGGTGAAAAACTGAGATTTATGGGGGTTTTTTATGGTTTTTTTATGGGTGCTATAAAGCAGCTGGTATCACTAATACAATACTGTTTTACTATTGCTTTTTTATTAATGTCCCACATTTTAGTGCTTAACTCTAAATATCATAATTACGTCTTTCTCATAATACACCAAGTGATAAAGTAATGGGAGTCATTGGCACACACATGCTACACATATGGCAGAAAATACACAAATTTCTCCAAAATTCTAAAAATTATTACCTCATTAATAATGTATAATTATTTTGTAAACTAATTTAGGATTCTTCCTGCACTTCACTTCCTCACCTTATAAATCCAAGCTGGGCAGAAATATAGAAACGTGCAACTAGAGATTATCATACTAAGTGAAGTAAGTCAGAAAGAGAAAGACAAATACCGTATGATATCACTTATATGTGGAATCTAAAATATGACACAAATGAACCTAACTATGAAACAGAAACAGAATCACAGACATAGAGAACAGACTGGTGGTCGCCAAGGGAGAGGGGGTTGGGAGAGGGATGGAGTGGGAGGTTGAGGTCAGCAGATGTAAGCTTTTGTATATAGAATGCATAAACAACAAGGTCCTACTGTATAGCACAGAGAACTATATTCCATAGCCTATGATAAACCATAATGGGAAAGAATATTTTTAAAAAAGAATGTATATATATATATATATGTGTGTGTGTGTGTGTGTGTGTGTGTGTGTGTGTGTATAACAATCACTTTGCTATACAGCAGAAACTAACACATTGTAAATCAACTATACTTCAATAAAAATATATTGATCAAGAAAAAATAAAGCTTTGTACACATTAAAAAAAAAAGAAATGTAGAAATGGATAGTGGTACTCTGCAAATGTTATACTACCCTAAAATTCTCATAATAATGTGGACTTCATATTAGGTATGACTTTACTTTAGATTGACTTTCCAATTTCTTCTGACTCCAATCAAAACAAATACTTTTCTTAAGTGCCCTTCCATTTCCACATTCATTTCTCACTGGGCTATTGAGGCTCCTGGTCATCCCAGGCAGTGGTATGTTGATATGTTTAATAACCAGCTCTCCAGGGAAAAACACTATTCTGGTATAGATTCTCCTACCATAGCTGACTCAAGCTACAGCTGTGAAGTCACTGAAATCATTGAATGTTGAGCTAGGTAGAGATGTGTACAGTTGGCTCCTGCAAACCAGTACAAGCTGGCTCCGGGTCTAGTCTATCACTGCTTAGCAATAACGACAATAAGAAGAAGCTAATATTTATTTTAAGCACTTACTATGTCCCCGAAAACATTTCTCTGAATTTTCATATGGTGTTATATAATTATATTCAATCTTCTCAATATGTCTGTGAGGTTGGTGTCACAACTATTAAAAAAAAAAAAAAATTCCAGGACCTGGAAGCTAAATGCCAGGACACTTGAACACAATGTTTTACAGTATCAACAATAATCAGAAAAGGCCACTCTGTTACCTGTGATAGAACAAGGTGGAGACAAGTTCCCTCCATAACTATGTCTGAAACAGGAGAGAGATAAGGATACTCTGCAATCACAGAGATAAGTAACCCCCTTTCCAGCTTAAGTGACTGTGCTTTCTGACCAGTAACAGCTCCAGCCCCACTTTAATCCTCCTTCCTCCTACATAAAGATTACTGAAATACCTACTCACTGAATTGCCCTGCTTCCTGACAACACCCAATCCATAACTGATGTCTGATTTCCTCACACCCTCCTCAGAATAATAAGCTTCTCCCAACTCCCTTTTAGCTAGATGCCCCAAGATTCCTCCAGTGTGCTCTCTCCCCAAACCTAACTTTGACTACAAGTGTATTCCTGGAGGTCTTTGGTCAGCGGACTTTAACAGTGTCAGTAACCTGACTTTTCAGGAGAGAAAATTAAAGTTTACACTTAAGAGTCCTTAGGCGTCTGTCTTTTGAGTTATGATTTCATATCAGAGATTGCCTTCCCAACCTTCAAGGAGCAGATGGTCTGGGCCATATTTAAGAGACATTGTAAGAGACAGCAAAATGAACTGGCTGTCAGTATAGGGACTCACAGGAGGGTAATGCAGAGATTATCAACAGCAAGAAGCTGTTATGCTCCTAAAGATGAAGGGACAATGGGAAGAGGTGGTGTTAGAGCCCAGAGCGGGGGCTAGAACAGAGGATGACCCAGGGATGAGTAGCAGGAACTAGGATGCCAGAGGGAGGCGCTCTAGTCTGAGAACAGATGCAGCTGCAGCAGAAAATGCTATAGGAAGCAGAGAGTTGGAGAAATGCCCTGGATTCTGCCTTCCTCCCGCATTCCAATCTTTTGTCAGTCCTCCCATTGGCTACGCCTACCCAGAAGACTGAGGGGAAGGAAGCCTGGGAAATGTAGTTCCTTGTGGTACAGAGCAGAGCAAGAGAAGGGTAGGGGATGAACCTGACAACAGGCAACTTGACACAGTATCCACACACCCCGCCACCCCCTCAGCTATGATCAAAGTATGAAATCTACAAAAAAAAATTTTTTAATAAACCTATAAATGAATCTTCTCATTAGAGTTTGCCCTTTGGATCAATTCCTTTCAGTATGCAGTAACAACAATAATCATATACTTATAAGAACTTATAAGAACTCTAGTATCACACACATTTACATTTTATATGTATTTATAGAAGTGCCTAAGTTTTATAGCATAAACATCATAGAGAACAACAAATTACAAATATTCCACTAAATAGAAAGTTTTCCTTTTTAAGATATAAGCATCCAGTATATAAAACACACAGTAGATCGCAGGTATAGAAATGCTAACAATTCACTTATGCATTTTGATTTGTATTAAATATAAAGCACTTTAACAAAGAGTCAAGCTATGATTTAAGGTCAGTTCCTTCACCAGATTTCCTTCATTTGAGTAAACCACTTCCCAATTTTTTTGTAGAATTTTAAAACCAGGCCTTGGGAAAGTTCTCAACTGTCAAGTCGTTAGATTAAAGCAGGAGTCGGCAAGCATAGTCCTTGAGCCAAATCTAGCCCATCATCTGTTTTTGTATCACTCACAGCTGTTTTTACATTTTTAGATGGTTGAATATAAATGGAAAGAAGAAGAATATTCTGTGACACATCGAAATTATATAATATTCAAATTTTAGCGCCCATAAATAAATAAGGTTTCATTGGGACACGGCCATGTCTATTCATCTATGGCTGCAACACAAGTGTAGTTATGACAGAGACCACATGGCCAGAAAAGCCAAAAATATATAATATTCAGCCTTTTACAGAAAAAATTCCAGATCCCTCGTGTAGGCGTGGAACAATTTTCCTTTACCCTTCTAGTTTATTTTGGCTGGTCTAACAATCAAATTGTTATAAGACAGATTAACAGGAGAAAAAGAAATTTAATTTGGTGTATATGGAAGCCCCTTAGGCATAGGACCTAAGAAGTGACCAAAGCAGGCTGTTCCTTTTTAGACACAAATAATCAATTATTTGTGGAGATTTGACAAAACAAAGGGTTTTTTGCTCGGGGTAGCAAATTAATGAAGAAGTAACAAAGTTTGTGTATACAGCTTTCTCAGCTTCCAATTCCCTGTCTCCCCAGATAAGGATGTCCTCCATCCTCTCGGCATAGGGAGGATACCTTTCCATGGAAACTTTCTCAGTGAGAAAAAGGAGAGTCAGAGTATTCTTCTTGTACAGAACGTTTCTCAAGTAACTTTAATGCAAAATAATCAATATGCCACCTTGGCATATTTGGGAGAAGGTGTAGGCAAGAAAATATTAAGAAATGTTAACTCATGTAGTTATCCTTTTGCATCAGAAAACTCTGCTCGGCCTCATGCCAGAATAAAAGTGTTCTTACAGCAGTAATATGATGAGACATAAGTGCATCTTTACTTTCAAAATCATTTTAAAATATCCATGTCAAAAACTGTAATTTGAAAGTAAACTTTCGAGCCTCAAAATCCTGTCTTTTGGGTAACAAAGCAGAGCCCTGCAGGACTTGAGGCATAAAGTTTATGCCACAGACAATAATCACAGGACAGTGCTTTTCAACCTCTTTTCAACCTGCAGGTCCTGGTTCATTAATGGATTGTAAAATCAATACATTGAGTAGCGACCAACATTTTAAAAATATCAAATAGAACAAAAAGGTATAAGAGCAAATGGTATCTATATAAATATGGATGCTGTCTTGAGTTACAATATAAAATGTATTTCTTACTGTGGATCACAGTAAAAAAAAAAAAATCAAGATTACTTTAGAAAAAAAGATGCAGGAACCCAGTGGACCCGGCTTCCGGAGGAGCTGAGGCAGAACCACAGCGTGGAACGGAAGCTCCACTGAAGCAGGTTTCCGGGTCCCGCTCGGTGTGCACGTGGCTGAGAGGCGCACAGTTGCCCCGGACACCTCGCCAGGATGTAGAGGAAAGACGCGGGGATTTGCGAGGTTCCACGCTGAGAAACCAGCGCACAAGGATGTAGCGGCAGATCTCCTAGTGGGCAGATATCAGTTGAGAGCCGGCAACTCTTCCGGGTACCTGGACAAAGAGCTCTTCTCTTCATGCGCAAACTGACATAAAATTCCGAAAAAACGTGGAGTCCCCAAGTTAGTTGATAAAGTCCTGGACTAAGACAAAGCCCACTGACTTAGATGTAGCCCGATTTGGCTAAGGTCCTGCCACTAAGCAGAAAAGGGCTGGGGACTGAGATATACCTCAGTTTATATTGTATATTAAATAAGCATACAGAATTAACTCCTGAATTTGTGGCCTACAGAATCCTAATCTATTCATGGGACCTTCTAAATCTTTTATAATGTTCTTGCGGGAAAACACCACGTCTTTCGGCTTTGGGGATTCTGCACAGCACAGCCCTTGGCTTGCCTGTTTATTACCCACTCCTTTCATACTGGTAGAGAGACGGAGACTGTTTCCCAGGGACGTAGCACATGCACTGATGTATATTGGCCACCAGGAGGCGGAAAAGCCTAAAGATAATTATCAGAAGTCAGAGGTGGCGGAGGGGGCAGAAGGAGACGTGGGGGAAGGGACTAGAGCCCAGGAGAGGGAGAGGGAGGAGGAGGGAGGAAAGAGAGGGAGGAGGAAAGCGCGGGGGTGGGGGGTGGAGAATGGGAAGGAAGGGGAGGAAGGAGGAAGAGGTGGCATAGGAGGGCTGGAAGGAGGAATGAGAGGTAGAGTAGGGGAGAGGGACAAGCAAGTTACTAAAGGGAAAAAATAATTTTCTGGACAGCGGTTAGTGACATTCATAGGGACCTTACATTTTACAACGTGTTATAGATACTGTTTCATTTTTGCCTCACAGAAACAACCCAGCTGGATAATGATTCCTACCCACATTTTTTTCTGAGATTTTTTTTTGAAGTATAGTTAATTTACAATGTTGTGTTAGTTTCAAGTTTACAGCAAAGTGATCTGGTTATATACATATATGTATATATTTTCTTTTTCAGATTCTTTTCCATTATATGTTATTACCAGATATTGAGTATAGTTCCCTGTGCTATACAATAGGTCCTTGTTGTTTATCTATTTTATATATAGTAGTGTGTATATGTTAATATTGATACATTTTATTTTATCTCAGCCTGAAATGTTGAGGATCAAAAAAAAATAAGCATGCTTTACACATGACAAAATGAAGAGACACATGCGAGTGGGGTATCAGGAGTAATGGACCTTTATCTTACAGTTTTATTAAATCCATTTCTGTGGTAATGCTGAAAAACCCGTCACCCATGGGTCCTCATGTCGGAGCTCAGTTGAGACAAAAAGAGCATTACTCAAAATGTAACAAAAGTCTGCCCTCAGGGAGTGGCATGCTAGTGAGAGGGAGAGAGAAAATAAATAAGTAACATATACAATATGTCAGATGGTGACCTAAATGTTATGGAGAAAAACTAAGCACAGAAGAGAGAGAAAGAAAGGCAGAGGGGGCTTCCCTGGTGGCGCAGTGGTTGAGAGTCCGCCTGCAGATGCAGGGGACGCGGGTTCGTGCCCCCCGGTCTGGGAGGATCCCACGTGCCGCGCAGCGGCTGGGCCCGTGAGCCATGGCCGCTGAGCCTGCGTGTCCGGAGCCTGTGCTCCGCAACAGGGGAGGCCACAACAGTGAGAGGCCCGCGTACCGCAAAAAAAAAAAAAAAAAGAAAGAAAGAAAGACAGAGGAGGAGGGAGTGGTCAGGGAAGGTTTTGAGCCATCTCCTCACCTGTAAAATGTGGACAGTAGCCCTCACCTCCTAAGGTGAGGAACAAATGAGTTACAGGCCTTAGCAACTGCTCTGCAAACGTGAACAGCTCTTCTCCCGCCCTCTCTCTGACTGCTCCCTGAAAGGCTTTGACCATTTAACCCGAGGCCTGCCTCTCATGAATAATCCATCTCTCTCTTAGGCACCAGGCCTGCCTCTCCAGCTGAGGATTGTTCTGTCTAAACGTCCCCCAGGCACCTCCAACGCAAGAGGTGCTGAGCTGCCATCAGCACGCACCATCTGCGCTGCCTCCTGGCTGCCCTGTCACTAGTAGTACTAGAAGTACTACTGCCTTCCTCAGTCACCAAACCATGACCTTGGAATAAGCCAGCAAAGTCATTCTCTCTACGCCCTCCTCCAGCAAGTGCCATTTCTACCCAGAGCTGAGGCAACGGACTTTGCAGGACACAATGAAAATGTGGAGCCCGTTGTTCAAAACGCAGGGAAAGAGCCTTTAAAAATACTAAAATAGAAAGCTTTTCTCTTCCCTCTACAGTCTGTCTTTCCCTCAACTCATCATAGTGGCTTTTGTTAGTTAATACTGTTTTGAGTAAAGAAAGATTAGAATTTTAATTCTTAACGTGAATTTCACTGTCCATCTTTAAAATGTGCAGTGTCAGTTGTAAAGGCAAATATCAGAGCATTTAACTCCGGAGCAGAATCACTAAAATTACACCATTTGTATCTCATAGAGTGTACATGTATTTCACTCTTACCAGAACAATGGAAACCATGCGCAAAACTAACTCCACTGTTTTTATTTCTCTTCTTCATATATGTACATCCTACCAACACACTCTTTGACTTATCGATAAATGAGGAAGGACTGAGAAAAAAGGAGTGATGTGTTGCCCTATCTTTTCCTGACCTTCTCTGTCATCATTTTAAGCATAAGTGGTTGGCAAATACAAGGAAGTAACACACGGAAGGGTATGATAGGATTGTGTTTCTTAGGACTTCATTGGCTTTTTTTGCATCTGAAGCAAAGTTTGCTTCAAAAGGGAAGCATGGCCCCTAGGGGCTGTCAGCACCGCATTTACTCAGTTGTATGTGTAACTTGCTTACCTTGTACTCACTCTGAGTCTCACTGAATTCACACGCTTCGTGGGCCCCCCGGAATTCTGTGCTCATGGGGCATCGCAAAGACTGTAACTGGAATGGAGCTGCCGAAATGGTGGACACACATATTCTGATTATATCCTTTCCTCATGAGCGTGCTCTCGTGGCCCATTGGACTTCACTTAAAATACACAAGTTCAAAGATAAAATTATTAAGAATTTCAAGATGGCAACAGCAGAGCATTAACCCAAGAGTGGCGCCCTACTGAGTCTGGATCCCGTGCCCCTGCATAGGTGATGCGCCTCTCAAGCCAGCCTAGTCACCTTACACTCTCCTGGACCTGCCCTCTCCTTTTCAGCCCCTGGGTCTCCATCCAAGTCACTGGAACCTCTCTCGCAGCTGTTACAATAGTTTCCCTACTTCCTGTTGCCTTCCCTATCCTTCCTCCATGTTGTCCTGAGAGAGAACTTCATAAAGCACACATTTAATCTGGTCCTTCTAACCCCTCTCCTTTAACATCCTTTTATGACAATAAAGTATAAAATGCTAAGCGTGGCATCCAAGGCCCTCAGTGACCGTCCCCGTCAGCCCTGCAGTTTCACCTCCTCCAACACTCAACCCCTGACAAAGTAGTCTTTATCCAAGCAAACATTTGACTGATGAGTATTGTTGCCAGATTTCACAAATAAAAATCCAGGATGCCCATTTAAATTTGTCTCATGCATATTTGGGACATATTAACCAAAAATATTATTTGTTATTTATCTGACATTCAAATTTGAACTGGATGTTAACTGTATTAGCCACTGGATCTCTTTTTCTCCAAGTTACACCTCAGAGGCTGCCGCCTCCTGGAAGTCTCCCTAGGTTTCCTGTCACTTCCCTCATCACAACATCAACACATTGCTCTCTTTGGTCCGTGATGTTTGGCCCCCAGCAGACCTGGGGCCAAGCAGCCTGATTTCAAAGTCTAGAGTCACTCTCCTCTAATTGTGACAAGTCACTGAATCTCTTTCTGCCTCACTTCCTGCATCTATAAAGTGAGCATGATGAGGATGGTGGTGATGGGGTAACAGTGCCTACTTCCCAGGGTTCTTGTAAGGTCTCAGAAGTTCGTACATGTGTAAACCACTTAGAATGATGGCTGGCACATAATAAATGGTAATTCTTTGCTGAGGATTCCTGGCCAGCAGAACCTGTGTTCTAGTTATTGCACCCTTGGCTCCTAATACAATACCTGGCACACAAATGAGGAGTGCTTGTTGAATGAACGTACCTGCTTTAAATGCCAACCTGAACTTTGAGAAGGAAGATTATAAAAACTTTCCTGGCCTAAGGTTTTATTCCGGGACCAGGAAGGCTCCTGTTGACAGGGCTGTTTCCTCCCCAGGCCCCTGGGGGTCCTCCTGGGGCAGCTCTCCACCCTGGTTTCTGTTACTTCCACACACTCCCTGTTTCTAGGCCTCGTCACCGCCCTGGCTCTTCCCTTCTTCTGTCTCAGCAGCCGTGTTGCTGGATATGCAGCTGAGCCCCGCTCTGCAGGCGGTGGGGGGGGGGGGGGGGGGGGGGCGATATTGTGCACCCCCCTGCCTGGCCTCTCCTGGTGCAGCATCTGGGCCAGACTCTTCTGCTCCTGTGACCCAATTCTGACAAACTCCGGAGAAGAAACGTTTCCTATCACTGAAGCCAAGGTGCTAGAAACGGGGAGCAGAGGAGAAAGGGGAGATGGGCAGGGACATGTGTGGGAGGTAAGTGTAGATAAAAGTCTGAGAGAAGGAACAAGAAAACCATAGTATCCCTTTCATGTTGTTCTCTGGCCAAATAAACTCTGTTCGGGCAGGAAAAATAGCCTCTGGGCTTGAACCAAGGAAATTTGCACTGTTGTGTGACACTTCTCAGCTGGCCAGAGCTTCCTCTCCTGCCCTCACTGGCTGGCTCATGGGCCTGCACAGAAGCAGATTTGCCCCCTAACTGGCTGGTCTGAGCTGAGGTCCCGTTCCTCGGGGTCAGCGCAGGCGGCCACAGCAACAGGGCAGGCCTGCCGCACAGCTGAATCGGTTTAGAGGTCAGGCTTTGTGCCAGACTGAGCCAGGTTCACTCTGGCATTGCTACTCGCTGGCTGAGTGACTTTGCTCCATTATTCAACTTCTCTCAGCCTCAATTTTATGCAAAAATTGGGACCATAATACCTCCCTGGCAGGTTTGGTGCAAAGAGGAGAATAAACAGAAACTCGCACCACTGGGACTTGAGTCCTGGGGATGCACACAGCTTCTAGAGCAGGGAGAGCGCTGGGTAACTCTCGGCTTTTATGATTGACGTCTTAGAAAGAGGGTACAGTAGGATTCTGAAATGTGATCTGCTCCTAAAAAGGAGCAAAGTTGGAATGAATGAGATTCTTCCCTCCTTTTCTGTGATCTGATTCACTTCAGAGAACTCTAGTTTTCTTGTGAGAAAGCGAGGGGAGGCTTCAGAATTCTATATAGAGGGCAGATGTGTGTATATGTCATGGGGGGCCTGAAGCTGCATCTGCACAGACCTTCTCATACTATTGAAAAAAAAATGTCAAGAATGTAAAAGATGTTGAAGGTTTGGGAGGCACAGTCCCAAATATGGTAGTCCCCAGTAGTCCCCAAATTTGTTATCTATGTTTTCACATTAAAAATTATTAGGGCTTCCCTGGTGGCGCAGTGGTTGAGAGTCCGCCTGCCGATGCAGGAGGACACGGGTTCGTGCCCCGGTCCGGGAAGATCCCACATGCCGCGGAGCAGCTGGGCCCATGAGCCATGGCTGCTGAGCCTGCGCGTCCGGAGCCTGTGCTCCGCGACAGGAGAGGCCACAACAGTGAGAGGCCCGCGTACCAACCACAAAAAAAAAAAAAAAAAAAAGATTACTGGGTATCTCTTCAATGGAATACTGACACTGTCTAGCAGACCTCACACTGGAGATCTCTGATTCTGTAGGACTGAGCCCTTGTTTCTTTTTCTAGACCATTTACAACTTTGTAGAGGCAGATGTTAACTTATAGAACAGTGAGAGTAATACAAATGGTTCTTGTGCTTGGTGACGCAGACGACTTCTCTCTGATAGAGAATATAAGATTTTATAAATCAAATCCTCATTTGAACCACTTTTAACATTTTTACTGGTTTTCTTATTAATTAATAAGTTAAATAAATCATTGACACTTTCTTTTTATATATTTACCTTTTTAAAAAATTATCCTTTATTAGGACATACAGGGTTTTCACTGTAAAGCCATTACCAGTACAAAATAGCTAGGAAATGGTACAAAACAGTATACAATCTAGGGTTAAATTTTATGGAGGGAAGAACAAAAATACAGAAATGGGGAAGTCCTCTGTAGGTTGCTGTGGGAAATAATGACTAGTCAAACAAAAAAACATGATGCTTTAGTTTCAGGAAAAATTGCTAGAACCTACTCTGTCAATAAAAATTCTACTGTATTAGGAAGGTGACAACAACTGATTTTTCACTGTTCCTTTAGTCCTCACGACAATGACATTTGTCAGATATCGGGAGGAAATTTGGTTATGCTCCATGCATTGACCTTAGGCTGTTACATTTATGTCCAGTTATGACTCTGTTCTGGCTGTACAGGTAGTTTTTTATTTTGTTAATTTAACTTTTTCTACACATATAATGTGTCACTGAATTTGTAAAACCTCTTTGGAAAGGCTCTCTGTTCACATGGAATCCTTTTTCTGATAGAGAAATAAAGGGTTTACACCTCACTTTGTTTTTTCAACTCAGTGGTGTTTATTGGATGCTAACTAAATGAATTGCATGGGCTGGGTGCTAAGGGAGATTGAAAAGAAACACACGCATAAAAGCTCATATAGATAGCCAAGTTCTCTTCTCACAATGTTCTTATTGAGCTGGTGGTGTTGATAGCACAGGTAATACTATTGAACTCTCCACTTTATAGGAAATAAGAGCGAGGGACACTGGATGGCTTGGCTGAAACCACAGGTGGAATAAGCAGTGGGGGTGGGACTAGGACCCAGGGCTTCTGATTCCCAGCAGCATCTATTTCCCTACCATAAATATACTTCTCTCAACTATTGCAAGTAACTTGAGGGGCTCCCACATTCGGGGTGATTCTCAGTGGAAGGCTCCTCTTCTCATGATCTGAGGAAAAGGGAATAATTTCCATCCCTTCCTCGGGATCCCAGTTTCAGTTCCATATTTCAGGAGTGATTTGAGCCTCCTTGATTTAACACTGGGTCCCAGAGCCTTTATGTTTAGTTGTTGTTGTTGTTTTCCATGATGACCCTCAAGGTATCTTGGTTTCCCAACCATCCTGTGGGAGAGAATGGGGCAAAGCTGGAGTCACTCTCCCAGCCAGGCCCCTCTGCCACTGGGCTGGCCCAGGAATCTCGGAGAGTCCGGAGACAGCCTCTGTGTGCTCCAGTACCCACAGTCCTTGGCCATTTCCTGCTTTTCTCTGCAGGAATAACGCCCAGCACTTCCGGCTCAGGCACCCTCTTGCTGAAGGACTTTCCTTGGGCAGCAGCTCAGACTTCGCTCTTGCTTCTTCTGGGACTTCTGCTGGCTGCTCTTGGTTTCATCTGGAAGCTTCGCCAGGAGAAAGAGCGAGAATGCTGGACCAAAGGTAAAGCAATCAGAAGACCGAGGCAGTGAGGTCCAAAGAAGACTGTGGAAAAGGGATTGGACAGAGGGGAAGGGAGAGGACAAGGACGAAGAGGATTAAGGGGATTTGAAGGTGAGGTTTTTAATTCAGTCCTTCCTCCCTCAAAACCAGCAACCCTACTCGTTATTTCCCTCACCCTGTGACGCTGACCGTGCCCTAGCTTTCCTAGTTCTAGGACAGCTCACAGGACTCACTGCACACATGATGCAGGAAGGGGTCTCCCCGAGGCCCATTCCACGTAAACCTGGCTCGTCTCTTGTGGACGGTACTGATTCATTTCTTGTCCTTTCGCAGAGAAACTCCAAAGAGAGCTCCGTAAGTTCTGTGCTTCTCTCTCCTGTGTATACGATTTGAGACCCTCTCATGTGCCATTTATCTCACGAGGTTTCTTTGTCCTACTTCAGGCTGGAGAAAAGCCCAGAAAGTGGATGGTGAGTAAATTGGATTTTTTCTTTTTCCTCTAAGACTTTATGTGCTTCACTTAATAGGTGCCTTTCTCCTGATTCTTTCCCCTGAGGCCTTGCTTACTCTTACACTATCTGGACTTACGCCATAGAATCCCAATAGTTCTGTTCATACCTCATGGATGCCCCAAAGGTTTTTCTTCTTTTTTTTCTTTTTGGCTGCATTGGGTCTTCGTTGCGGAGCGCGGGGTTCTTATTGCACCGGCTTCTCTTGCACCGGCTTCTCTTGTTTCAGCGCTCGGGCTTCTGAGGTTGCCACACGCGGGCTTAGTTGCTCGTTAGTTGCTCGTTAGTTGCTCCGCGGCAAGTAGGGATCTTCTCGGACCAGGGCTCGAACCCGTGTTCCCTGCATTGGCAGGCAGATTCTTAACCACTGCGCCACCAGGGAAGTTCCCCAAAGGTGTTCAAACCTGTGGCCAAAACTGAACTCCATCTCCTTTGCTGTCAACTTGCCCTTCCTCCTGGACCCCCTGCTGCACAATGCTGCCAGCACCCACCCACCCAAGGAGCCTCCTCTCCTCCCCTCAGGGCAAGTCCTGGTACTGCTTAGCCCAGGACCCCTTCTGAGGCATAGAATACCTCCCCCAGTTTTTCTTCTTTTAACACAGATCCCTGGGATTAGGTTACCAAGACCCTTCTCTTAACAGCAAGCTGCTTCCATTCCCCCAAGAGCTGCTGCTGCCTTTTTCCTTTTAAAACTTTTAGTATAAATAAATATTAGGAAACAGACAAGAAATCTGAAAAACAACCAGCATAAGCAAGACATTGCTTCTGAAAAGTTTACCATTGTCTAGAGTTTCAAAGTAGACTTGCTAAAATAGAAACCCAATTACGTTCCTCTCAAGTCCCAAACCTTCTGTGGCTTCCCATTGCCTTCTGCGGTCTTACTGGGGTGGGGGGTGCTATGGACATTTGTAATCCTAAAAGGATTTTCAATATTTTTTTTGAAAAATTGTCTTAATGTTAATTTTAATCAAAACAAACACAACCTAAGCAGATCCTATATCACCTGCTTAACATCCTTGTAATCAGTTATTGCTGAGTGGTTCCAGTTTCCAAGCTAACTGCTATGTTCATAATTGCATTAGTGACAAAGGAACTCCCTAATGACAGATTTTAACTTTTAATGCTACATTTTTTAATTGGCTCCCTCAGGACTTTGAAGGTATATTTTCAGATGTATTTGAAAATTAATCTTTGCCTAACCAGGGTTCTTACCTAACTCAGTTGAAGAAACACTACACGAAAAGGTAAAGTCCAGTCTGTGCACTTTTTAACCCCGCAATGCAGTCACTCGATGGTCCAGTCCTACTTCTGCTCCATCCCTGGACACTCCCTGACACACACCGCCCTACACTGGCCTGACCACACCACCTGCAGTGCCCCAAATCCATCATTCGGTTTCCTACTTCTGTGCCCATTTCCTCTGCCTGTTCACCACACCTGGTTGGCCTTGTTTATTCTACTCATTCAGACAAACTGGGACAGGCTTCTTAACCTCTCTGAAGTTCTATTTTTCCCACCCAGAAATTGATTTAATTACAACTACTACTTTGAGCAGATGTTAGAAAATGAGATAAAGGTGTGGAGGACACGTAGCTAAGTTCAGTGAACATTAGCTGTGATCCTTCATCACCACATCCTTTCCCCACATCTCTGAAGGTAATGCAACCTCAGCGAGAAAGAGGAGGGGGAGTTGCCAAACTTCCTGCCCCATGACCTGCATCTGCCCTTTCTAATCTGTTTATTCTGATTTCAACAGAGCAGATGTCTTTTTTCCTTTCTGAGGCTATTTTCCCATTCTCATCCTAGACCCCTCACTTTCCAGCTTCCCTCAGGGATTCCCTATTCATTTCATTCATTCATTCATCAACTCAGCAAAGATCCATGACTATTAACTATGTGCCAGTTACTCTTCTAAGTGCCCAGGGCACAGAAATGAACACCACAGAACTTTCCCATTCACAAAGAACCTACCTTCCAGTGGAAGAAGACAGAAAAAAAAAGAAATAGTAAAATATACAGTTTGGCACACGTTAGTATGTAGTCAGGAGATAACAGAATATTGCATTGGAAGGTATAGTTTAAAATAGCGTGATGAATTGTACACCTTGAACTTACAAAATATTGTACATCAACTATATTTCAATTTAAAAAATTAACCGCGATGAAGAGTGGTCCCCGCTTGCGGCAATTGGAGAAAGCCCACGCACAGAAACAAGGACCCAACACAGCCAAAAGTAAATAAATAAATTTATAAAAAAATTAAAATTAAAATAAAATAGGGTGATGATGAAGTAGGGGAGCAAGCCACAGGAATAGCTGGGGGAAAAGCATTCCAATAAGGGAGAAGCGCAGTGCCAAAGCCCAGAGGCAGAAGCACACTGGTTTGTTTGAAGAGTAGCAAAGGAGCCAGGGTAGCCAGAGGGCAGGGAGTGACCAGGAGAATCAGAAGGGGTAGGATCAGAGGGGCCTGGAGGGCCAGATCACACATGCCTTGAAAGTCATCATGCTGGCCTTGGTTTTGCCTCTGAGAAAGGAGCCACCAGTGAGTTTTGAGCTGAGGAGGAACTGAGCTTGACTTAACATTTTGAGAAGTTACTTTAGATGCTAAACTGAGACTGGGCTGGGGGGGAAAGTGGGGAGGCTAGGAGGGGCAGGATAGAAGCCTGAAGACCAGCTGGGAGCTGCTGCAGAGATCAAGGGGAGAAATGAGGATGGCTTATACCGAGAGGGAGTGTTGGAAGTGGTGAGAAGGGCTCAGTGCTGGATTTATTTTAAAAATAGAGTAAGAAGGCCTTGCTGATAGACTTCAATGTGGCGTGCAAATAAAGGAGTGGATCAAGGATGACGCCAAGGTCCAAGGTCTAAGAAGCTGTAAAGATGGAATTGCCATTTTCTGCGATAAGAAACCGAGAGAGAAACAGGTAGTGGGAGCAAGGGGAGCAGTAGCACGGAATGGAAAGGTGCAAGAGGGTATTAGTGATCCAATGGAGATGCAGAGTAGGCAGTTGGATAACCAAGTGTGCAGTCCATACAGGAGGTCAGGGCTAGAAATATAACTTACTCTTTTTGCTCCTCTGTATCTTTTTCTTTTTCTGGTGACCTTGCATAACTTAAAATGCCTTTTTCTAGATTAAAAAATTGTATTAATTGGAGTATAGTTTGTTTACAAAATTGTGTTAGTTTCAGGTGTGCAGCATGGCCATTCAGTATTTTTGCAGGTGTTATTCTAAGTCCTCCCCAGATAACTTAAGTAGCAAGTGTTAGTCTGATCTCCAACCTACAGATGAAGAAACAGGAACATTGAATAGTTAATTGAACTGGCTTTGGGTTTCATGGCTAATGTGTTGTGGCTAATAACATATTGGGATCGACAGAAGAGCCGTGAGCTAATAGCCAATAAGACACAGGGCCCAGAACACACTAGCAGCTCCCCAGGTGAAGGTACAAAAAAATGTGTGGGAGTCCCTAATCACAGCAAGAGGGGACATATTAGCTATGAAAAAGAGATGCTCCCTGCGGAGACTAACTAAATAAAAGAGACAGATTTCCAGGCAGCTGGCCATCCTTCCTGCATGCAGGACAGTAAACTAGGTCATGGAAAAGATGCAGGAGAAGATGAGGTCAGGTGCCTGACCGTGGGAATGAGTGAAGCATGATCACAGTGAGGAAAGGAGTGAATCCAGCAGAGTTCTGTCCTGTGTCCAGGGCTGTGTCCTGTGTCCTGTGTCCCAAGCAATGGCAGCCTTCACATGAGTTTGCAGAAGCTGGTGCCTTTCAGCCACTAAGCCGTCTAATTTGGGGAATGAGGAGAGATGAGTAAAGAGCTCCCCGTGGCGTCCAAGCCCATGCTTAGGAACCAAGAAGGGGAAATAGAAGAGTGCATTTCGTCCAGCCTCCCTCTTCCTAGACACTGTCCTTGTGAGGAACATGAGGGAATCAGCCAGACAAGTGCTCGAGATGAGTGAAGAGGGCGCCAAGGACGGGAAGGAGAGGCAGCCAGAACACAGAAAGGGCCAAGAAATGTATGGCTCTGGCCACAGAGCGCTCACCTCTCTTTTTTCTATTGCAGATAGGAGAACAGCTTGGTCCTATTCTGGCGAGTGGCTGTCTAATTCTTATGGCCTCAGGCCAGGACTCCATAAAAGAAGATCTTAGTTGTCTTTCTCCATCTTCCAGCTCCAAATAGTGGCCTGGCTGGGCGGGCAATGAATGGAGACCCAGAGAGAATCCACATAGCATCAAGATCAGGTGCTGCCCAATCTCAGTTCAGCACCTGCACCTACTGCCTTTCCAGCAGTTTCGACTGTTTTTTTTCTTTTCTCTTCTTAAAGTGCTGCTCATCCACTTTCTCGCTTGGGTTTTTCTACTCTTCAATATCTTTAGCATCATGGACCTGAGGGTACAACTAGAAAGGCTTCATTCAAATGACGGTCAGTCTCTAGTGGGTTATGTGCATCTTAGAGGAGATCTGGTGACTCTGTCCACCTAAGCTCCTCTCCCCTCAGAGCAGAGGTGCCACTTGGTACCCAGTACCCCCATGGAGAATCCTAGAAAGAGGAGGGTTAAATAAAACCTAGTAAATTGTCTTTCAAAATTGCTAACGTTTATTGAGCAGCTACTACCGTGCACCAGAAGCAGCTCTGAGTGCTTAACGTATATTCTTCCATTTATGGATCCTCACAACAGCCCTAAGAGTTAAGTGCTATTATTATGCCCATTTACAGCAGAAGAAATTAATCCACAGAGAGGGCAAAAACCTTGGCTTCAAATCACACATCCAGGAAGTGGTGACACTGGGATACAAGCCCAAGGAGTCTGGTCCCGCCGGCTATGCTCCGTCCCCTCATTATGTGGCGTAAGGTTGTAATAGATCTGCTCTGATCCCTTATCCTTAACATGAAGGAGGTTCAGTAATTTCAAATAACCGGTTCAACTGAAAGACTTTCTCTTTGAAGTGATATTGCTTGTTTCTTTTTTTGTCTCAAGACTGAGTTCCTTGACGGGGCATGGCCTGTGTTTTACCATCTGGGAGTGCTCGGTATCTAGGACATGGAAGAAATGTCCACAGAAACAGTATATGCAGGGAACTGACTTTGGGTCATGGCTTGTATTCGTCAGGGTAGGCTAACTGTTGCAACAAACAGCCCCAACAGCTCATTAGGTAAACACAATGAAAGTGTACTTCTCCGTCTCTTCAGTGTTCAGGACAGATCATATGGGGATGCGGGAGCTTTGCTCGACATGGTACCAGGGCCTCACTCTACTCCGTACTGAGCCAGCAAATGGCAGAAAAAGGAGTGGAAATAATGTGCAGAAGGTTTCTCATCGGCCAGGCCTGAAGTAGCCAACTCTTCTCCTGATACGCAAGGGAGGCTGGGAAATGTCGTCTAGCTTTGTCCCCAGGAGGAAAAGGAACCAATGTTTGGTGACACGTAAAAGTTTCTCCCATATGACTCTTCTAAGCTAGGGGATTCAGGGAAAGTCTATTAAAGACGGGTATTGATGAGATCAGACATTTTACACAGTTGGCCATAAAGCTCTGGCCAAGTGGTCCTCCAAGCAGTCTCCTGGGGCTTCAGGATGGCAGAGAGGCATGGCTGAAGGCTGTCCGTGGGACCTTCCCCAGCCCTTCATTCTGCAAGTATTATTAAGCCCCAGTTGTGAGGCAGTGTCTGACAATGCTAGACAGTGGGGATGCAAAGATGAACAAACATAGTCTCTACCTTTTGGGGGTCCTAGTCTAGTAGAGGAGAGAAACGTGAAATAAACAATAATAGTGCAGTGACATGAGAGGGGGTTGTACAAAATGCTGTGGGAGATGAGAGAAATGTGATTGGCCACCCCCTGCTCCTGGGGTCCAGGAACCTCCGGATTTGGGGAATCTGGATTTTCTCCTCCTTGTAAGTTTCTGAGCTCTCCTAGTAGCTCTTTGAAGCATGTTCTTGAGGACATTTGGGGGAGATACTTATCACTCCAGCTATTTTGTAGAGGAAGCAAGGGAACTTCATGGGTTAGAACCAGCTCCTTTTCCCCCTCTTCCCAGTCACTGAGGGCCCTGGGATGCCAGAGATGACGGGCCTCTCTTCTCTCTCGCTCTTTCCGCAGCTCATGTGACTCTGGATCCAGACGCTGCCTACTCTGAACTCTTTCTGTCTGAAGATCACCGAAGTGTTAGGCGGAGAAAATCGTGGCAGCATCTCCCAAAAAAACCTGAGAGCTTTTCTTTTGAGCCTTGTGTGCTGGGCCACGAGTCCTTCTCTTCGGGGAGACATTACTGGGAGGCGGAAGTGGGTGACAGGACTTACTGGGAGCTGGGGGTTTGTGAGGAAAACATAGAAAGGATGTGGGGGAATCATAGAGTCACCTCAGAATGGGTTCTGGGCCATGGAACTCTATGCTGGGAAGTACCAGGCCCTCACCTCCCCTTGGACTGTCCTCCCCGTGAGCGAGGCCCCCAGCCGGGTGGGGATATTCTCGGACTATGAGGCTGGGGATGTCTCCTTCCATAGTGTGGCCGATGGGTCCCACATGTACACTTTCCCCCAGGCCACCTTCTCTGGGTCTCTTCGGCCTTCCTTCTGCCTCTGATTCTATCACCCAAACCCTCTGACTATCTGCCACTGAGGCCATCTGTCTCCAGGCTTTCTCTCGGTTAAACGTCCAGGGGAGAACTTGGCACTGGGGTTGAGGTGCCGTATTTCTGGGGACAACGCCCCCAAGGCTCCAGCTGAGCCAGCAGTGGTGGTTGAGCCCCTCTGACTTTTGCTGCAGATAAAGACTAGGGACAGTTTATAATTCTCCAAGGCTGAGTGGTGCAGAGGCCAAGAAAGGACAATGCGACCCTACAGAATCTTGTCAAGAGAGTCTGTCTGGTGTTGCCTCCCAGCTGGAAACTGAAAAAGGAACCCCAAAAGGAAGCAGAGACAAGATACTGATGGAAAGACTAGCTGGGTGGAGAGTGATCTCTGATCTTGAGCTCCTTGTCATTAATGTCTGCAGAATAGAGCAGCAGGAAGCTGGATCTGGATGGGCCTTGGCTGTCTTCTGAGTCTTTTCATACAAAGACATTATTTCATTTTGACGCATGTACAACCCAGGGAGAGACTGAATAAAGTGCACAGAGAAAAGTCACTTCTCCAGATCACCCTGGTGCTCTGGGAATCGATGCTGCCTTCAACATCCTTACATCTAATGCCAATCATAGCACCTCTCAGAGTCCAGTCATTCTTTATAAAGCAACTGCACTGGTCCTTTCAGTGACACTTTTCACCCCAGATCCAAGATTTCTTTTCCAGTTTGTGAATTTGTTTACTGCTCCTTTCCCTAAATATCTTCCTACCTTTAGAATATTTTACTTCATCAACAGTTAAGTGCATATTCTTTAACTTTTTTCTATGCTTATACAAATACATACACACACAGTTTTTCTAATGAAAATCGAGCCTTGTTATATTTGTCCCACGATATGCTTCTTTTACGTAACACCAAATCTTAAATACAAATCTTATATTATTCATAATCAACGTGGTTTTCTTTCTTCCCTGTTACAAATAATGCTACTATAAACATCTTTGTATGTAAATCGTTTTGCACAGCTCTGGTCACTTCCACGGAATAAATTTCCAAACTGCATTTGTCATTAGGATAAATTCTTAAAAGTACAATTGCCATACAAAAGGGACTTGAAATATTATTAGGTACAGGGCTACCTATTTCCTGCAAAAGAAGTATCTGCCTACAGTTTGGTATCTATGAGGCTCATTTTCCTAAAGTCAACAGTAGAAGCCCGCCCTTCGGTTTTGCATTCCTTCAGCTTCAAACCCAGCCATCTCATCATCCTCAAAGGACAATCCAATCTATCAACCTTAAGAAGGAGGACCAAATCTACCTTTTACTGCACATACGTTTGTTTTTTTTGTTTGTTTGTTTTTTTGCGGTACGCAGGCCTCTCACTGTTGTGGCCTCTCCCGTTGCGGAGCACAGGCTCCAGACGCGCAGGTTCAGCGGCCATGGCTCACGGGCCTAGCCGCTCCGCAGCATGTGGGATCTTCCCGGACCGGGGCACAAACCCGTGTCCCCCGCATCAGCAGGCGGACTCTCAACCACTGCGCCACCAGGGAAGCCCTACTGCACATACATTTTTATGTCTTAATCTCTATGAAGCATGGTTGTAAGCAAATTGCCTGAATGATCTCATTTCATCCTCACAACAATAACCCAAAAGATAGGTGCTGTTATTACCCTTATTTTACATATAGGACAACTAAGGCACAGAGAGGTTAAGTGATTGGCCCAAGGTCACACAGCTAGTTAAGTTCACCCAGGCAACCTGGCCTCCAAGTCTATGGTTTACCCATTCCAATATTAACTGCAATGCCTGATACCTACTAGACTGTAGGTTCTCAATAATAGTGTGCTGAATCAATGAATTCTTTCCTGCAAATGAATTCTTTCCTGCTCCATTTTATATGCATTTCTCTCCCCAGGCTTTATGTAAAGGTCTGGATGAGAAGTGGATCTGGAGCCTATTTCTTTGGAAACCATAAAGTTAAGAGGTACAAAATGTTGTGCCTAGAAACCCCTTCTCTGAAGTTTAGCATCTAGGCTTGAAATCAAGTTTGCTTCTCTGTGTCAAAGTAGGTTGGATCCTCCAGACAAGAGGGGAATATTTCATTCTCATTGATATGATTTCCGGCAGCAAATCTTTTTGACAGACTGTGAATTTTAAAAACGAAATTTCCCAGTGAGTCAGAAAGCAGGAAGCACTCAGAGAAGGGTTTTGCAGCTGCAACATGACCTTGAGAGAAATACTATTTCCTGTTAAGTATGGAGTTGGCTTTATCAGGCATGTCGGTTAGCCCAGCCTGATGACCGGGAGGGCAGATTTTTACTTTCTGAGCTAAGCTTTACCTTCTCACCTCTCTGTGATATCATGCCCACTCTTCGATTTTATTTTATTTATTTTATTTTATTTCTGAACTCAATCCCATGCCTTTCCTCAGTTTCCTTTATAAGTGGTTTTATGCCTGCCCTTCTTCATGTGATTTGGGGGCCTAAATCCTACAGGTCCTCAAGAACCTCAAGTCCCTTCTTGTGGTATCAGCAGAGAAAGGAGCATTTCTCTGAGTAGGTGCCAGGGAAGGGACAAAAGGGACCTGAGGCACTGCTTGTCCCTGCCGAGGTTGTTCCTGAGAGGCAGTCCTGGAGCCCTCCTGCTTACACATAGCCTGTTGGAGGTAGCCCTGACTTTTAGTAAGAGTGGCCAGGTAGCTGGGGCCAGACCATCAATGTCTTTGGGGATGGCTGGGCATTTAGGAGCTAGGGATAGCCAGATAAAAATAACCCCCTGATCATTTTAGAACATATAACTTAAAGATACTCCTACATTTATATTTCAGACATAGCATTGGTGCCTCAAGCATTTCAGAACTATGTTCTGCCTGATAGTCTGCTGAAGTCTCCAAGGGAAAGTGCTGGTGTTTGTAACTTACTTTAGAAGGTACCAAATAAATCAATAAATATTGGAATAAGTAATAAATAAGGATGGATAGGGGTGTGAACAGAAGGATAGATTATAATAAAGCAAGTATAGTAAAATGTTCACTGTAGAGTCTAGACCATAGGTGTATTAGACGTTCACTGAAAAATTCTTGCAACTTTGCTATCCGTTTGAAAAGTTTCAAGATAAAGTGTTGATAAGTGGGGACTGGGGAGGGATGAATTGTATTTTGCTGCTGAGGATAGAGACCAGAAGTACTTCTGGCTCAAATAAAACAAGATTTATTTTCCTTTCACATAAAGTGAAATCAGAGGGCAGCTGTCCAGAGCTGGTCCAGCAGCTCAGAGATGCATCCACGCCCCAGCCTCCTTCTGTCTTTATTCTCTGCCCTCTCAGCATGTAGTTTCCATTCTCAAGGTTGCCTCATGGTCACAAGTTGGTCACTGCACTCCAGCTCCAAAGACCATGTTCTAGGCAAGAGGAAGAAAGAGGTAGAAGATCGTAGACCTGTCTTGAGAAACATAACCCAACAACTTCCGCCTTCAAATCATTGGCTCAGGGCTTCCCTGGTGGCGCAGTGGTTGAGGGTCCGCCTGCCGATGCAGGGGACACGGGATCGTGCCCCGGTCCGGGAAGATCCCACATGCCGCGGAGCGGCTGGGCCCGTGAGCCATGGCCGCTGAGCCTGCGCGTCCGGAGCCTGTGCTCCGCAACGGGAGAGGCCACAACAGTGAGAGGCCCGCGTACTGAAAAAAAAAAAATCATTGGCTCAAACTTAGTCCCTTGGCCTCTCTTATCTATAAGGATGGGCACGTTGCACTACTCCCCAAAATTCGGTTTGAGTGCTAAGAAGCAGGGACCTTTTGCCTCATTGGAAATGACAAAGCAAGGTGGGTCACCACCAGCTCTACTGGAGCCATCTGAGAAAATTTGGCCAGGGTTGTCTTGCCGTGTCTGCTCAAACCCTCACAGTCTGATCCAGAAATACTGCCTCAATATGGGCTACCAGTATTCCATCAGGATGCGAGGTGTGTAGGTTTTATTAAGCTGGACTCCATGAGCTTCCTTGAATGGGCCATCCAAGACATCTACCTTACCACAGAAAGAATGCTAGCTCTTTGTACATTAAAAAAAAAAAAAAAAAGCAGGAAATAGAGCTTGCACAAGCAACCAGCCATCTCCACCACAGAGCCTAAATTCAAACTGTTGGAATATAATTAAATTCCGGGAATTCCCTGGAGGTCCGATGGTTGGGATTCCATGCTTTCACTGCTGTGGGCTCGGGTTCAATCACTGGTAGGGGGAAAAAAAAAAAGGAAAATACACACACACACACACACACACACACACACACACACACACAGTTGGTTCAGGTTTTTTCCATAATATCTTACAGAAAAACCCGAACAAACTTTTTGGCCAGGCCAATATATCATTAAATTCCATCAGCCAAGTCATATCAAAGTCCTTTGAGCTTTAATCATTGTCTCAAGAGGCAAATAAATTGTCTTGGGAGGCTCTAGGCCACAGGTAAGACCACTTTGTCCCAAAGACCCCTTATAGAAACAGTATCCACAGACTATCCAGAATCTAACCTCGGAAAATACAGAATCCTGCTGGCAGAGTAGAAAGAAATACGCGTGAAAATACAAACGTAGCACAAATAAGGCTCAGAAGGTGAATGAGGCTTCTGAGCAACACCCCAAATAAGAATTTTTCTGGAAAATGTAAAACATGCCAATCGGTCACCGGCAACACTGCTTTGGGAAATCTGAAAATTATGTTATTTGGTGATGGATCCGAGACCTGAATTTCAGAGGTGCTAAGAGGTGGAGTGGGTCTGGTTTTCTGTTCATACTCTCATTTGGCTCTGTTGTAAAAGATAAATCCTCCTCCACGTGCCTGTGTACATGCAAACAGATGTTAGCAAATAGCCACAGAAGCATTTTAATTAATGCACATCTTCCTCTCTTCACATGTTAAAATCTTTTATTTCGTTACTCAGTAAGTCTTTTCTGATATAAAATAAATCTATTATCATATAGAAGATGTAAAACAGGTATATATAATGAAAGACTGATTATACATATACATAAGTGGTTCAATTAGGAAAACACAGAGTGACACAGTGTGAGAATTAGGCTGGAATTTTTCTTCACCGTGTACAATCCAATACAGTTTCAGTTTTCATTTTAAACTTCCTCACTGGTTTCTGCTCAGCAACTGATGAGAAACACCCCTCTGAGCCAATCCAAAAACTAATTCTTCTACAGAATGACCCTGTTACTGCTTTTCATAGTGAGCAGGCATATTTCTTTTTCCTTTCTTCCAGGTAACAGAGCCTCTATTGATTACCTTTATTCTGAGGGCTGTGATTTTCAGATGGGATAGCCAAGAGGTAAGTGTGGGAAAATGGGTAAAAGCCAGGGCCACGAGCCCTAGAGGGAGAGAGGCTGAAGAGCTGAGAGTGGGCCTCCAGGGAGGCCCTCAACCAGAGAAAGGGATTGGTGCTTGTGTGTGAGGATGAGGGGGTGGAGGCAGCAGGACTATGCAAAGGCTAAAGACCTGAATTGGAAAATGTAAGGGAAGGAGACAACGTGAACGAAAAAACTTGCCAACTGCACGTTCTTAGGCGCTTACTGTGGTCAGAAAGGAGCAAAGGACTCTTATCTCTCTTAGTCATCTCTGGGAATCTGTTCTAAGAGATTTTAAAAAGAGATGTGCCTTAAAGATTTATATGTAAAGCTGTGCATTACAGAATTATTTGCAATTACAAAAATCTGAACCAAGCTACATATACAAGAGTTGGAGAATGGATACAAACACACTGTCCAATCATAAAAGGGATTTTCATATAGTCATTAGGAATCATATTTTTAATAAAGAGTTTTTATTTCTAATTGTAACAAAACTGGATCGAATTTGGACATTTAAATTGTGTCTACATTTTGCAGTTGTAGATCTTACTTATGATGAACCGCTTTAAACATGAATGTTTGTGTTAATACCTGATTTTTTTTTTTAGAAGTAATTTCTACAAGTGGAATTTCTGGGTCAAATTATAATTTTGACAATTTTCAGGCATTTAGTATATATCTATGGCCAAAATACTTCCAGAAATAGTTATATTCCCATGAAGCAAAGTATATGATTACCATCACAGATTATTTAAATTTTATTCCTTCATATTTTTCTCCATTTTGAAGTTGTCTATAATCAGGAACAAAACCCAATAAATATCCTAAAAAAATTAGTGAAAATATATTCCTCACTCTGAGGACAGCACTGAAATTGTTACCTATATAATAATAATACTGTCCTCTCTCTAGCAGCTTAGGGAGTAGTTTTGAAGAGCAGAGGATATGGTGAAAGGCAGTCTTTTGTCTGAGAGTTGTCCGGGTTTCAGGCAGGCTCCAGGAAATACCCAGCAGCACAGATTTCTGCCCCCGGCTCCTCTTCAACCCACCCACCCGCCTCTGCGGGCCTTGTCTTCAAAGGCAGTTCCCGGTGCAGGTATCACGACAGCAGGTACTATGAATGCGGGCCTCATGCTGGTTTGTTTTGGGGGGATTGGTGTGAAGAGTTGGTATTTTATTTTTATTTATTTATTTATTGACATACAGTTGATTTATAGGAGTCGGTATTTTCTGAACAACTAATATGTTACAGTCACAATAATTATTTGTAACAATTTTTAATTGTTAAGTAAAACGTGAAAACTTTTAAAATTGAAAACATTCAAACAATTTTCAAAGTATAGGGGGCAAAGGACAAGTGTCTCTCACTCAATCTCTGATTTTCATTTTAGCATGTAGCCCTTCAGAACTCTTTTAAGGCGATCCCATAAAAATGTATATACAAATTTATAGCTTTGTTGTTGTTTTTTAATAGGATCATTAGTATTTTTCTGCAGTGTTCTTTTTGTTTAATATATCTTGATTATCTGAGTTAGTGACTGTAAATCACTCTTAACTGCCATATCGAATTCCCTCATACAGATGAGCCTTTATTTAACTAACCAGTCTCCTGTTAGTGGTTAGAGTGGCTGGTTAGGTTGTTTATCTTTTTTTTTTTTTTTTCCTTTTAAAAATAATGCTTCAGTGTCATCCTTACACATAATTCTCTCTGCACCCATGCAAGTGCTTTGTTGGACCAGATATCTAGAAGTGAAATTGCTGAGCCAATTATGTACGTTCTAAAGTTCCTTTAGAACTTTAAACAAGTTTCACAATGTTTTATGAGTAACTGAAGTTCAGATAGGTTTTGTCACATGATTGAGATCACAAAGCTCATGAATCATAGGGCCATGACTTACTTCCCACACCCTTTTTATTTCCAACACCTAACCTGTAGTGGGTCTGGCACACAGTGAGTGCTCAATAAACGTTTGTTGAATGAATGAAAACACACGGGTGAGACCTGGTCTTATTCCTAACTCTCCCATTCACTTGCCTTGGGATTAAGAAGTGGTAGGTTCATAGGAGTTCCCTGGCGGTCCAGTGGTTAGGTTTGGGCACTTTCACTGCCGTGGCCTGGATTCAGTCCCTGGTCGGGGAACTGAGATCCTGTAAACTGTGCAGCTTGGCCAAAATTAAAAAAAAGAAGTGGTAGGTTCAGCCTCTGGGTGACCCAGGGAATCTGCCAGGATCTTGACCAGAGTCTGATGGAAGAGTGATTTGAACTTGGTGATGGCCATGGGTTGGGGCCTAGAGGAGACGGCAGTGTTGCTCCGCAGACAGGCACCCTGAGTCATTTGTTGGCATACCATTCCATCTGACGTTTTCAGGGAAGGAAAGAATATATGATGGGAGAAGGGAGGGGGCTACTTCTAGCATTCTCAGTCCTGTCTTGGAGTAATCCACCTAGGCCGACTCTCAGGGTCTCTACTATTTAGGGATGCAGCCAACTCTGGGGTGGCTGGGATGGAAGCCGAGTTAGAACTCCAGCTAGAATCAAGCCTGGCTAGTTGGCATGGGCCACACACTTCCCTTAACACAAAAGTTCACAGTGATCCCACAGACCATGCCTAAAAGGAGGTAAAGGTGCTTTTCTGAGCCAAGATACATTTGGAAACATTGGTCTGGGACTGGGGAGTTGCGGGGCCCTGCCTCTGAGCTGGAAGAACGCCAGCACTGCATAGAGGTCTGAGCTGTGTTGGGCTGCTGTGTGCTTCTCGGTTGACATATTTGCCCCTTCTGTGCAAGTGCACATACATCTCCGCCCCTAAAAGGCGCTTCTCTAGCAGTGCAAAGACCAAGGTAGGAAAATTATCCATTGCTGGTGAGCCCAGAGGCAGGCCATCTGCCGAGGAGCGTTGGTGAACACATGAGGAAAGGGAAGAAAGGAAAGGAATCACTTCCTTTCCAGAAATGTTTCTCCCCCAAAGAACAGGTGTTTCTCCCCCAAAGAACAATTTTTGGGGGGCCACGCATGGGATTAGCTCCCCAACCGGGGATCGAACCCAGCAGTGAAAGCGCAGAGTACTAACCACTGGACCGCCAGGGAATTCCCAGAACAATTGTGAAAAGAGTGCGTTAAGGAACATCAAGTTGCAACACTTGCATGTCCAGGACAGGCTTGCTCCTTGAAACCACTTTATTGAAAAATAGGAACAAACACATTAATATAGGCAAGGCCCAGTGGGACCACAAGAGGCCAAGCTCTGCTCTCTAAGCCAGACCAAAAGAGCACTGTCATTATGGAGAAAAACACTTATCCTCATAAATTCTCCGCCTCCCCTCCTCTCCATCCATTAGTTGGATGACCACCAACTAATCTGATCATCTAAAGTGAACTAAAATGCTAGTGAGTATTGATGGTTTAATATGTAACTCCTCATCCATTCACTCATTCAACAAATATTTACTGAGGTTTCCATGTGAACCACCACCATGCTACAGGCTTCTTACACGTCAGGAAACAAAACAGACTAATATCATTGTTTTGTGGAGCTTACATTCTAGCAGGTGGAGACACACGATAAATGTATGAAATGTTCAGTGGTGAAAATTCAATGGGAAAAAGAGAGCAGATTCAGGGGGGTGGGAGCAGTTTGCCATAATTCTGTGGTCAGAGAAGGTCCCATAGAGGAACTGACTTTAAAGGAAAGATTTGAAGGAGGCAAGAGAGTGAGCTTGTGAATATGCAGGGAAGAGGGTTCCAGGTAGAGGGAAGAGTTGAGGTCAAGGTCCTCTGTCATGTCCTGGTCAAGGAGCGGCAGGAAGGGCAGTGTGGCCGGAGCAGAGACAGGGAGAGTACGGGAGATGAAATGAGGAGTGCAGGTCCTGGAGGACCATGCCAGCCACTGGAAGGACGTCAGCATCTGCTCTGAGTGAAATGGGAGCCACTGGAAAGTGCTGAGCAGAGGAGTGACAGGATGTGACTCAAGGAATGTTCTGGATGTTGTGTTGAGACTGTAGGGGATACAAGCAGAATCAGGGGACCCAGAGAGGAAGGTCCGGTATTAATCAGAGTGTGATGGTGGAGGCTTGGACCTGGCGTAGCTGGGGAAGTGCGGGCACGGGTAAAGATTCTGAACATGTTCAGACAGCAGAGCCAAGGATTTCCTGATGGGTTAGGGTTACTGTCTGTACACTTAACATACATACTTTTACGGGAGATTTCCCATATTGGAACGCAAAGGTGAAGAGACTCCCAAGCAGACATTTTGGCAGAGGAAGATCTTGGGTCATCACCCTAGTGATCCTGTGTTTCGCCCTGAGTTGGCCCTGTTGAGGTGAAGAATTCTGCGTGGAAACCTCAGAATTCCACGCAGAATTATCCATCTTCTTCCAGGCCGTATTTCTGCCTGACTCCTTGACTCTCTCTATTTGCAGCACAGATGAAAATGGCGCCGTCCCTAGACTTCCGTCTGCCCCACCTCCTTGTCTGCATCATCTTGGTCCAGCTGCTCACCTCTTGCTCAGGTAGGGAACGATGCTGCTTTTATGTATCGGAAGCAGACAATTACCTGTTAGTGCCCAGTCAGAACCTTTGACTGTTCATTCCTGGAAGTCCCATCACAAACTGAAAGTACACATGCCATTAAGACAAATGTCCTTCTGTCAGGATCCTGTTCCTCTCTAGGTTTTTCTGCCTGAGACACCCCCTTACCATCATGGCCCCAACTCCCTCTCATGGAGTTTCCCCCTTTTGCTGACCAGCTCAGTTTGCTGTGATTGGACCCCCTGGGCCCATCCTGGCCATGGTGGGTGAAGACGCTGAGCTGCCCTGCCACCTGTTCCCGAAGATGAGCGCAGAGAACATGGAACTGACGTGGGTGAGATCCAGCCTCAGGCAGGTAGTTTTCATGTATGCACAAGGCAAGGAAGTAGAAGACAGACAGACAGCAGAGTATCGAGGGAGAACTGAGATTTTAAGAGATGGCATCACTGCAGGGAAGGCTGCTCTCCAAATTCACAGCGTCAGAGCCTCTGACAGTGGAAACTACTTGTGTTATTTCCAAGATGGCAACTTCTACGAAAAAGCCTTGGTGGAGCTGAAAGTTGCAGGTGAGCCTCCGGGTTTTGTTCTGAGCTCATTCCTCTGTGAGGCCTGGGGGCAGACACAGAGCTCAATCTCCAAATCCACCTCGCAGAGCTCCTGGTTGATCACCAGGTACTGCCTCTGCTGCCTTCCAACTTTGTTTCTCTGAGGCCCTCGGGAAAGATGCAGGTCTTCCTCCAGGAAGACTCCCTCCTGTACCCTATCATATCAGGTAGAGAACTCCCTCCTGCTGGTGGCCAGGGTCTAAGCTGGAAAGTGGAAGGTCGGGGGTGAGAAGGATAAGAAAACATCTCCTCAGAGATGGTGCGCAGTGGTTTGGGTTCAGCTGCATTCCCTGTGGCTTCTGGCTCCCCACCAGGTACACCCTGCTGTGAGCCCTGGGAGGCTGACCTGTAGGGACAGCGTCTGTACAGCAACTGTTCTCCAACCCGAGTTCCCAGGAACACCCCTGCAGTTGTACCAGTTGACTTTAATCCTTGTTGCAGGAGGGGGAGTCCATGCCACGTGGGAACTGGGGGTCTCAGGAAGAGGCTGTTAGAGGAGACTTGGTACAGACTTTGGGCTTCTGTTAGGGGATTTGGGGCAGCGTTTATGGAAGTAGGCTTTGCTCTGGATTGGATGCTGTCGGGGAGGAGGGGAGTGTAATTCTGTGGGTGGGTATCTTCATAAATCTTACCCAGGAGGAAGACTAGAGTGAAGCTAAAGCTGGGACTGGTAAAGGAGCATCGTCACTCACGGCCAGGACAGGAGGATGTTTGGTCTTTGTTGTGTTTTGGACAGCGTTCGTGTTTTTCTCTATGTTCAGACATGATTGTTGTTGGCCTTGTTTTTGTCTTGACCCGTCACAGTGACAAAGGGCCCTTTGATGCTGACGTTCCATGAAATGGCTTGTGTTCCCCAGGAGAACACCAAGACCAGGTCCATGTCCAATGTCAAAGGTTGCATTTCTCTTCCTCAGAGCATTCCCTTGCACTGTGGCTTCTGGCTGAGTTTGGTCAATGGGGAGCCATAGCTGAAGATAGAGGAGGGGAGGAGGAGAGAAGTCCGGGTACTTATGCCCCTGGCTTTCTCCCTGCAGGGCCACCTTTAGCTGGCTGCGTGCTCTTCCCAAAGATCACAGCTCCTCTTATGAAAGTCCTCTCTACGTGACTCTCTCCTTTTAGGTCTTCAAAACGACTCTCTCCTTTTAGGTCTTCAAAACGGCTTCCTCTCCACCTCCCTTTGGGTTTAGGGGTGGGTGGTAACAGCTCTGTTGTTCCTGGCCCTGGGCTATTGCTCTGCCCCATATAGTTTTCTCCTCACTAATGACCACCCTTTTGTAAACAGCTTCTTAATGAAACCATACTTTAATTATCTAACGTGGATGCGCCATACAGTTCCCGCTGAGACCCTCACTGATACTGGAGGCTCCCAAGAATTGAGGCTCATTTGTCCCTTCCACAGCTCTGGGTTCGGATCTTCACATTGAAATGAAGGGCCATGAGGATGGAGGGATCCACCTGGGGTGCACATCCACCGGCTGGTATCCCCAGCCCCAAATACAGTGGAGAGATGCCAAGGGCCAGAACATGCCAGCTGTGGCAACACCTCCAGCTACAGATGGAGCGGGCCTGTATGCAGTCACATCATCTCTAACGGTGAAAAGCAGCTCTGGAGAAGGGGTGTCCTGTATCATCAGAAATCCCCTCCTCAACCAGGAAAAGACAGCCCAGATTTCCATTGCAGGTCAGTACACTGCTTAGCCTCAGGTATACTGAGCTGTGGCTATTGGAAGAAGAAAGATGTGAACACCTGGAACTAATATAATATTATAAGTCAATTATACTTCAATTTTTAAAATTCCATTAAATGCACCTTAGAAGAGGCATATGTAAAATTTAATCTGTAGAAAATTTTTAAAAATGACAATTTAAACATTAACCAATTGAAATGTAGCATAGCCACATTAAAAAGAGAAAAGTATAAAAATAAATAAAATGAAATAAAAATGAATTTTAAAAAGGAAAAAAAGAAAAGAAAAAAGGAAGACGTGTGATTCTCTGTGCTGAGTTTGCAGTGAAAACGAGGCACTGAGCAGGGTTCCAGAGGTGTCTTCTTGCTCCGGGGATGTTTTTTTTTTCCCTGTTATAATGTCACAAGTATTTACTGAGCATTTCCTATATGCCAGAAACTGTGACAGGCAATGGGAATTGGGGGAGAAGTGGTAAAGATCAAATCCTTAAGCAAAGACAAATGACAAAATGAGGGCAGGGGGAATATGTACAACTCATAATTTAGAGAAAGCACAAATCTCCTTAAAATATGAAACAAACCAGTAGAAAAAAAGCAAAGGATATGAATTATTCATTCACAGAAAAGGAATGACCTATGAAAGTGTCCAACCTCACTCAATAGAGAAATGTATATTAAAACATTTTCCACTTGTGAGACTGGCAACAAGATAAAACAAAACAAAACAGTGCTGGTTGATAAAACATTCTGATGGTAGGATTGTGGGGAGACAGTCACTTAGACATTTTTTGGTATACATAATTTGATATATTTTTGGTATGAATTGGCACAATTGCTATTGGGGGCAATATAGCAATATATATCCAAACTACCTACTTATTGATCCAAAATCCCACTTCTAGGAATTTATCTGACAGATATGCTTGCATGTGTAGAAAACTACCCATGTAAAAAGTTATTTCTTATAGCATTAACTATAAGAGCAACAAGTTAGCGGCTATGCAAATATCCATTAATGGGGAACTTTTATGCAATGGAATATTGCCCAGCTCTGAAAGGAAACACAGGCATTCTGCCTGTACTAATATGGAAAGATTTGCAAGATACAATGTGAACAGAACAAGCAAGACACAGAGCAGTTTATACAGAATGTTATCTTTGGAGTAAACAAGAAAAAATAAGAATACGTTTATATCTTTAAATTTAATATACTCTTGCATAGCACTCACTATGTGTTTATAATGCTTTATAAACATTAATTTAATGCTTTAACCTTATGAGTTAGGTTTTATTATTCTATTATTATTATTAATTTTATTATCACCCCCGTTTTACAGATGAGGACACCTGGAATAGAATGGTTAACTAATTAGTCCAAGGTCACAGTGCTAGTCAGGTGGAGGAATCAGAATTTGAACCCAGGCCCCCCCAGCTCCCAAGTGCACATTCTTAGTCACCATACTAGGCTTAGTATGATTAAATGAGTCTAATTAAAGGAGGCGGGCAGAGGAAGTGAAAAGGAGACTTGGGTGATGTTTTATGTTTTTTTAATTTGATATTTGAACCAAGTGAATATAACCTATTGTAAATTTTAATTAGAAAAAACTTGATTGCGACGCTCAAGTATCACATTTACATGTGAGAGGCAGACCTTTCGAGACAAGTAATGGTATTTGCTATTGCTATAACTACAAACCCTTACTAGGGTTTACTGCAGTCTTCCCTAAAGTTCTCTGAGAACTTAGGAAGAGAAAGATCATTTGACGGCAGGAGATAAACTCCACGAACCCTGTCCTGAGGGTGAGAGGCTGAGACTGTATCCCATTGCAGATCCCTTCTTCAGAAGGGCCCAGCTCTGGATCGCTGTCTTCGCGGGGACGCTGCCTGTCTGTCTGCTGCTCCTCGCAGGGGCTGGTTACTTCCTGTGGCTACAGAGGAAAGAAAAGGAGGCTCTATTCATGGAGAAAGAGAGAGCAGAAGAGGAAAAAGAAACAGCACGGGCAGAAAAAGAGCAGGAACAAAGAATAAAAGGTATCTGACCGCGAGAGGGAATCTAAGGCCTGTGCCTACAGGAGGGAGCCGGACTACCTCTCTGCATCCCCATCCTGTGCACCCAACCCGGCACTAGGTCATTTTTAAGGTTTATATTCTAGAGGTCCTCCTCCTTCCATCCCCATAACAGTACTTTTTTTTTTTTCTGCTTCTTTTCCAGAGACACTCGAGTATGAACTCAGTAAGTTCTGATGCCCCCAGGGACCCAAGCTCATCTTCCTATCCCCCGCTGGGCCTCTTAATGACTCATCACCTTCTTCCATTGCAGAGTGGAGAAAGATCCAGTACATGGCTCGTGAGTGGCTCTGACATTTTCTCCAAATCCTCATCCAAGACTGTCTCTGCCTGAGTATTTTCCAGCCAGTTTCCTCAGCCACTAACTCTGCCCTGGGCTGAAGGAATGTTCCGGATCCTTTCTCCCAAGAAAAGAAATATGGGAGGCTGATTGGGGGGAAGTGGTTGTTGGGGAGAAAGGAGGAGAGAATCATGAGTGTTTTGTTTGGTTTTTTAATGGAGAAAGGGGCCTTCATTCCCCCTCCCTCCCGCCCCCATAAGGAAGAAAGGGGAGGAGAGAGTTGAACGGCAGAGGGAGGAAGTAGGAAGGGTAGGTGGTCAAAAAGAAGAAGAGATGGGTGCAAAAGGAGGAGAAAGGAAATGACAGAGTTCAGTTGACGTGTCTGCCTTTCTTCCCTTGTAGGTGGGAAGAAGTCTCAGGCCTATCCTGGTGAGTGACCTGGATGTCCTCTGAGTTTCCTGGCTCATGTGTATAAGCATTCAAACCTTTTCCCTGCTGTGTGACGCATTGGCATTCCCAGTAGGAATACTCAGATCTAACCAAGAGGCTCATTTTCTGTGAGGAATACCACCCCTGCTTTTCTGCAGCCTCAGAGAGGCCCTTCGGATACAGCATCTGGGCACTTTCAGCCACTCCCCACCCAGCTGGCACACAAGCACGCAGCCTACTATAGCCTGGCCATGTCACCTGCAGCCCCAGCGTGATGAGGAAGTCCACCATTTTTGAGACCTTTTATGCCTAACCTGTCAGAGCTGTAGAGGAAGGAAGCTGGCTACTGGAAGAGACTGAAGGGACACAGAAAAGGCTTATTGAGGAGAATGGGTAAGGGAAAGATCAGAATTAATGACCTTTCCTTATTGTCCTTTCTTTCAGAGTGGAAGAAGGCCCTCTTCCAAGCTGGTGAGTGAATCACTATGTCCCCTAGGACAACAACCCGAGGGACCATATTCCCTTTTTCTTCTCCAAGTCTTGAGATTCTGGGACAAGTCCCCATGACTGGGAGAGTTCCGGGCAGATGACTTGAGGTCTCGATCTCCAGGCTGTGCCCATCTCCCATGCCCTGCCACTGAGAGCCCAGAGAACCAGGGAGAATTGCCCTCCTGGGCTTCCGTAGACCTTTATGGGAAGGAAGAGGCATCAGAGGTGGAGCTGAGGGGAAGGACAGGCAGAGCGAACTAATACTACAGGGAGAGCGAGGATGCAACGTGACCAAGGAGAGAAAGCAATGCTCAGAGATCTTGTCCTTTCCCAAGCTCCGTATGCCACCTCCTGCCGCTGTGTGTCCTCAGGTCACTTGATGTTTTGAGCTTCACTCTCCTCAATTTTAGACGATGATTGTAATTCCTATTTATGTGAGAGTTGAGGTAAAGACTAAATGAGCTCATGAATGTGTATTTGGTCAAAAAAACAGCAAACAAGAGATGGTATATTCAAAATGGGTGGTTGAAGAGGGTTTAAAGAAGGAACTATTTACAAAGGCAAAAAAGAGAGTAAAGGGAAACCGACAAAGGAACATTCTGTCCCCCAGGACTCACAACAGTGGGGAGCTGTCACCACCCCTGGGCCTGAAGAGATAGGGAGAGGGTGCAGCCCAGAGGAAGCTATAGCTCAAGGAGCGGGCTGCCTGAGAAAAGTCATCCTTTTGTTAGAGCATCACCATCTGAAGCTGGCAGGGAAGAAAGGGGGAAAAATAAATGTTGTGCCTCTCTTCTTTCTCCTTCCAGTCTTCAGCTAGTACCTCCCCTTGGCCAAATCCAGCAGGTGACCAGAGGCAAGAGAACCCAGTGACACTGTCCATAGAGGACAGATTCCCGGGGCCCAGAAGAGGGTGGAGCAAGATGGAGAGTGGGTCTGGGAGCACATAAAGCCCCCAACATGGTCCTTAGCACAGAAAAGTCCTGGCAGCTTTTATAAGATCAGGCCACTTCCTCCATGCCCAGCCCTGAGCCAAATACACAACATGTGTTGTCTTCCTACCCTAGAGATTAGTATTTTTGTCCCCATTTTTCAGTTAAGAAAGTTGAGGCTTAAAGATATTATATAGCTTAAGTCTATGGGAAAAGAGAAAAGGAAAAGACATTCAGTTCATGAGCAGTAGTGCAAGGATTGAAATTTAAACCTATGTGCCTATGAAGCACAGGTGGGCAGAGTCATTTCGGGGAGGGAAACAGGAAAAAGGCAGAAGGAAAGAGCCAGCTCCAGGTGTCAGTTAAGAAGACCCTGACCCTCATCACCCTCCTCTTTCCCACTGAACTTAAGACCCCTGATGGCTTTCTTTTGGTATTGCTAAGGGGGTCACATTTAGGGCAGGTTGGGGACACCCAGCTCTGGACTTGGGCTTCTTCAACCAGACCCAGGCCTTGAGGGCTGAGGCTCTGAGATCTAGGAACAATGGCTGACCCATGACCCCATCCCCAAACTTTCTACAGCGGATGTGATATTGGATCCGAACACAGCAAACCCCATCCTGCTTGTTTCTGATGACCAGAGGAGCTTGCAGCGAGCAGACAAACGACAGAATCTGCCAGACAACCCCAAGAGATTTGATTGGCATTACTGTGTGCTTGGCTGCAAGAGCTTCACGTCAGGGAGACACTACTGGGAGGTCGAGGTTGGGGACAGGAAAGAGTGGCACGTCGGGGTGTGCAGGGAGAACGTGGAGAGAAAACGTTGGATTAAAATGACACCCGAGAATGGCTTCTGGACTATGGGGCTGTCTGATGGGAATGACTATCGGGCTCTCACTGACCCCCGGACCAAACTGACAATTGCCAACCCTCCTCAAAAAGTGGGGATTTTCCTGGACTACGAGACTGGTGAGGTCTCCTTCTACAACGCCGCGGATGGATCGCATGTGTACACCTTCCCGCACACCTCCTTCTCTGGGCCTCTGTGGCCCGTTTTCAGGATTTTGACCTTGGAGCCCACTGCCTTGACCATTTGCCCAGCATTGACAGGAATGGGGCGTTCCAGTGTTCCTGACCTAAAGCCTGACCTTTCTCTGGAGAGCCCCGTGGCCCTGGACTCAGCTGATGAGAATGGGGAGCCTCAGGCTGAAGTAACGTCCCTGCTTCTCCCTGCCCAGCCTGAAGCCGAGGGCCTCTTCCCTACCAGCAACAAATCACAACCGTAAAATACCAGAGACACACACTGTGTGAAGCACTTCACTAGTATTAATACAATTATTTATTCCATATGGACAGTTGAGTTTGATACTGCTTTATTGTCTCCTTTATATGGAGAAAGAAACCAGGGTGCAGAGAAGTGAATTCACTTCCCAAAGGTCACTCAGCTAGTAAATGACAGCTGTGATTTGAATATAAAACGTTTACGGATGACGTAAGTGTACTGGGGGTTGTGTCAAAGCTTTAAATAAATGTTCTCCTTTAATCCTCACAGCAACCCTGTGATAGAGCCTCATTGCGCAAGTGTGGAAACTGAGGTAGGGCCGAGTTAAGCGACTTATATAATTCATCAGTTTGTGCTGCCGGGGGATGTTTGGCCCCTGCCCCCCACCTCCACCCACCCTCTACCCGCTGGCCTGTTTTCCAGCCCGACTGCCCCTCTGGGGAAGGGACCATGAGCAGCCCTGAGTGTCCCTTCCCAGAGCCCCCCAGGGCAAGGATCACTGTAGGTGTCTATGGAGGCCACACCCCACTGGGTTCCTTCAAGGTCAACAGTCAGAGCCATAGGTCCAGCGCTTCCGTGGATTGGCTCTGCCGGGTGAGTTGGTCCAGAGAATGAATTCACAGTGACTGCATCACACAGGACTGCAAAGGGACTAAAGGCCAAAATCTTAACTACTAAAGGGCATGAGTACCACCACCGCCCCACCCCCTCTCCACCTCCCCACCCCCCCCACCCCCACACCCCGGGCAATGTGGTAAGTAATCCTGGAGCAGAAGCAGTCCTCCTAAGTTTAAGGTCTCTAGAAAGCCTAACTTAATACCTAAAGACTGCCTGTGGAACAAGAATTTGGGAGGAATGAAGCTAGATGAACTTTAGCAGTATTTTGATCACACTGTAGAGTCCATCTCCAGGAAAGGGATATTTCCACGCCTGATCAGTTACTGATGTTAACGAATGTTCCTTGCAGCTGACGGGTACCGGGCAGAAGTTACTCTTCATTATCATCACTATTTTGTTCACCAGTGTATCCCCTCTACCGGGCTGTTGCGGTCTTGCACACACCTGCGAACTTCCCTCGGGGAGGAATCAGAACCAAGACAGAACACCAATATCCAGTGCAAATCAAAAGTAGATTAGTGATAGGCGTTTATTAAGCACAAAAGCACAAACCGATTGGGGCCTCACCAAAAGAAGGGTGAGACCCCGAGTCTTGTACAGGTGTGGTTTTTAAATCCCAGGGTAACAGGATGTTCGTTCTAATTTTGAACTATTGGGTCGGCCATCTGGAACCCAGTGTCTTCCTGTTCACATTATGCTGGGAAGCAAAGCTCAATTTCACAGCAGCCGAGTCAAGCGGTTAGCAATAAAAGCCGTTACAGTACAAACAGTTTTAAACCAAAACATTTCATCATTAATTCCAAGTATTACAATCGAAACTGTACGTTCTGGGACAGCGTGTCCCGTCACAGGGCGTGTGGTTGTCAAGTTACCTTTGTTAAATAAATGTGTTAATAATCTTCACTCTTCACCTGAGCATTTTCTAGATTTCAAGCCCCTACAGTTTACTCACCACAGTTTCACAATTTACCTCACTGCAACATTTTCACAAAGTCCTTATTGTATTAGTTTTCTATTGCTGCCATAATAAATTACCATAAATTTTGTGACCTAAAACAAAATAAATGTACTATCTCACAGCTTTGTAGGTCAGAAGTCCAACATGGGTCTCAGCGGACTAAAATCAAGGTGTCTGCAGGCTGCATTCCTTTCTGGAGGCTCTCGGGAAGAATCTGTTTCCTTGCTCATTCAGACTGTTGGCAGAATTTAGTTTCTTGCAGTTGTAGGACTGAGGCTGTCATTTCCTGCTGGCTGTCAGCTGAGGGCTATTGCCGGTTTCTGGAGGCTGCCACGTTCCTCATCTCGTGGTCCTCTTCCTCCAGCTTCAAAGCAGTAATGGCAGATTGAATCCCTCTCAGCCTTTGAATCACCCTGTTTCTTCTTCCACTGAATCTCTTTGACTCTCCTGCCTTTTTCCACTTTTAAGAATTTATGTAATTAGATATGTCCAACCAGATAATCCAGGATAATCTTCCTATGAATCCAGGATAATCTCTCTACATTAAGATCCATAACCTTAAGGTCTCTTTTGCCATGTAATGTGTCATAATCACAGGTTGTAAAGACTCTGGTGTGAACTCTTCAGGCTAGCACACGTAGTCACAGCCTCACTCACTCTGGAGGAGGCCTCTGTCCTGTATACACTAAGGGCCTCCACGATTGGAGATTCCCGTGAATCTCAATGAGTGACTCTTTGGAAATTTTATCTGTAGCCCTTCGTTCACTTACTAAACCCAGGTATACATGTCAGAGTGTCCTTTTGCAGAAAAGATAATTCTCACTGTTGATGATGTCTGGTGAACTTTCTACTGAATCCATCTCTTAGTTTGGGTTCCCCAAAAGCTGACTCTGAGTCAAGGACTCGGAGTCACGTTGTCTACTTGAGAACTGATCCCAGAAAACTCAAGTTCGAAAATAAATAAAAAGAGAGAAGCCAACTGAGAGAAAAATTACATAAAGGGTACATTAATCAGTTGGTTATCATGTGGGCAACTGGGCTCCATCCCACCCAAGACTAAGAAACATGTGAAGCTGTGAGATATGCTTATGCTTACGTCATCACACCCCCAACCTCAAACACTACACACACACACACACACACACACACACACACACACACACACACACAGACTTCTACACACGGCAGGCCTCTCCTGGTGATTAGCAGCAACGCCAAAATCCTCGGGGAATCTCAAGGATTTTCAATAAAAAAATGAAAAGTATCTCGCTTCTGAAGAAAGAAAAAGGAAAGTTTTTTAAAGGCTCCGTGCAGCTGTGCGTTTTTAAGTCCTAAGCTGTTTCTGTGTATTCTACCCAGTAACTGGTGAGAAAGCAGGTTCAGGGATGCCATTGGCTGGCTGACCCACGGCCTGCTCTAAATCATTCATTGGAGATCTTGTGACTTTGTGGTCCCCGAGTGGACCGGGTCCCAGGGACCGCAGCCCCCAGGCCGCGACTAACAGGAGGTGAAGAAAAGTTCCTTCTCCGCTTTCGGGAAGGTTTGGTCTGGTTGTGCCTGTGCCCATGGGCGGGTTTAGGGGGAAGACGGACAACCGGAAAATCATCATTTGAGCGTCAGAGGAGAAAAGAAAACGCAGAAGTTAATTCTAGAAGGTAAGAAAGGGAGGGGACGCGCTACCGCTCGGGGGTGGGGCGGGGAGTGGGGGGCGGTAGGCGGGAGGAACAGAACCTGATAAGGGGAAAGTCGGGGTCCCGGGTAGGGGATGCTTCCGGGGGCGGGGGTGAGGGGAGGGAGGCTCTCCACCCCTGGCTTGACTTGGTGCCGAGCCAGATTCGCGGCGAGGAGGAAAGGACGGGAGGGAGGATGGGTTTGGAAGAATATCAAGTGACGTCTGAAGAAACTAAACTCTGGCCGGAGAAGTGAGCCGAGGAGGGCGGAAAACTGTAGTCCCGATCGTTGTATTGTTGGCTTATTCCCTGGAATGTTTAATGAAGCCATCTATCGGTAAATACCTGAACCGGGAGAGGAAGGGGGCTGCCCAAGACAGCAGTTGGGGCGCTGATGATAACCAACACGGGTTACAGGAAAGTTTGACCTAGATCAGAACCGTAGTGCCGAGTCTCCCTGGCTGATTCTCCACGTCTCTCTAGGCTTCCCGTCCCTGCCTCTCGTGGGTGCTTATGGAGCGAGCTGCCTCTCTGCATTTCTCCCTGCCAGGCTCCCTTCTCTTCTTCCACCTCCTCAGCTTGTTTGCAGCGGTCTCAGGTAGGGATGCATGCCACTAACTCCTATCAACTTCTCAGAAAGGAAAATCAGCACTTCAGTCTGCAAAGAGGAAGGGTAAAGAAGGGCTGCAGTTGTGTTCGCTCACCTTTTCGTTCTGCACACGGTCTTCGAACGGATCCCAGCGCCCTCCATTTAGCAATCCAGTGAGAGCCACAAAAGGCGAGCTGCATATATAACTTAAAATTCTTAGTAGCTACGTTTAAAAAAGTAAAAAGAAACAGATCAAACAACCTTTCATAATCTATTTTAACTCCACATAACCAAAATATTATTATTTAAACTTTTAATTAATGTAAAATACGAACAGTGAGATACTTAACATTTTTTTCTAAATTTTCAAAATTGTGTGTATTGTACATTTACAGCACACTCCAATTGGGACTAGCTAGTGGCTATCATATTGGACAGCTCAAGGTTATAGTATACTCCAGGCACTGTGCTGGTTTGGGAAATAGAAAAAGATCTGTGTAAGCTCAGGGTCCATGGGGGGTATCAGGGTATGCTTCTCCATGTGTTGTTCAAGAAGCATTAGCATCCTCAATAGACACCCCTCCTACCCCTGCTAGGTGTCTGTTACTATCGACCAGCCACATCTCTTGGCCCCCAGAATCCTGAGCCCAGGAAGCCCCTTAGAAAGAACATGTCTGTGCCCTGGCATATCCACTTCTTTTCCCACCTTAGAGAGTTGATGGCTGGTGCCCTTGTCTGACTCTACTGCTTTGTTGAACAGTCCAATTTACTGTCCTGGGACCAGCTGATCCAATTCAGGCCATGGTGGGAGAAGACACCAAGTTACACTGCCACCTGTCACCTGAGAAAAACGCTGAGGGCATGGAGGTGCGGTGGTTCCGGACGCAGTTCTCCCCTGCAGTGTTCGTGTACAAGGGCCATCGAGAGAGGACGGAGGAGCAGATGGAGGAGTACAGGGGAAGAACAACCTTTGTGAGCGAAGCTATCAGCAAAGGGAGCGTGGGGCTGATCATACACAACGTCACAGCCCACGATAACGGCATCTACCGCTGTTATTTCCAAGAAGGCAGATCCTACGACGAGGCCATCATGTACCTGATAGTGGCAGGTACGACCTTCCATTTTGCTCCATTGCTTTTTCACAGCCTGACTCTTAGGGAAAGTTTTTCTTCTCACCTCAGGCCCCCTGCAGACCAGCAGATTTTTGCCTAGAATCCCCTTTAAACAGGGAGGGTGGCTTTCCCCTGCTCAAGGACCCAATGAGTGGGTTTGCTCTGCTAAACGGTGGGCATCAACTCTTGAGACGCACACACGGAACTCAGCTGTCACCTTGAGTAGGGGCGAATGCTTAATCCCTACAAATTATTCTTATGCCTACTTGTGAGAGATCTCTAAGCATCTTCCTCAGTAACATGTTTTAGAATTAGACATCTTTATTGTGAAGTATTATACAGAAAAACTCATAGAACATTAATGTATACAGATTACTGAATTATTATGAGCTATAACCCATGTAACCACTACTCATGTCAAGAACTAGAACACTGCCTTCTACTGACCGAGTTAGTTTGCTAGGGCTGCCATAACAAAAGGACCACAGACTGGGTGGCTTAAACAACAGAAATGTATTTTCTCACAGTTCTGGAGGCTGGAAGTCCAAGATCAAGCTGTCAGCAGGTTTGGTTTCTTCTGAGGCCTCTCTCCCTGGCCTGCAGATGGCCACCTTCTCACTGGGTCCTCATGTGGTCTTCTCTCTGTGTCTTCATGTGGCCTTTCCTCTGTGGGTCCACGTTCCTGGTGTCTTTCCCTGTGTGTCCTAATCTCCTCTTCTTATAAGGACACCAGTCAGATTGGATTAGGGCCCACCCTAACAGCCTCATTTTAACTTAATTACCTCTTCAAAGGCCCTCTCTCCAAATACATGCACATTCTAAGGGCCTGGAGGTTAGGGCTTCAACATACGAATTTTGCGGGGGCACAGTTCAGTCCACCACATGCCACTTCTCAAAATCCCCAACTTAAACAGGTTCCTAGGAAGAGACATGCTGTGTAATGAGAAATATACATCCTTAATAGGCACTACACATTAGTTTTCCAAAGTCTTTGTACCAATATACACTCTCGCCAGTCATATATGATGCTCCATACCATTTTCATTAAGTCCAAAGAGAAGTTTTTCACATGTGATTTCAATCTATTTTTTTCTTTTTCATAAGTTATTTTCCATGCGTGTGAGGATCAAACACCATCCTTGACCCTTTTTACCCCCCTTCCCTACTGTCTTCCTCAGCACCTCTCACCTTCTTACGTATATGCATTTTACGTATTTATCCAGATTATTATGGCTCTTCCACTAGAATGTAGATTTCATAAGGAATTGTTTTCTATTTTTCTCCTGCTATATCCACACCTTTAGAACAGACCCTGGAGCATAATAGGTGCTCAACAAATATTATTGAAGGATTAAATGAATCTGCTCCATAAAGCTGTAAGTGGTCATCACATCGTGCCTGAGCTATCTCTATTCTAAGCCTGAGATCTGCTTTTTTTTAACCTTTTTCCATGAGCCTCTTACCAGTCCATGCTTTTAATCATCTTTGAAGTATGCATTAGTCAGGATTGTCAAGGTTATGCTCTGGTCACAAGCAGCCCTCAAATCTCAGTACGTTAAATCAACAAGGGTCTGTTTCTAACACATGAAATATATCCTTCCTGAGTCTGGTGGGGCTCTACTTCATACAGATCTGCCTGGAGCTTTGTGGTTCACCTGAGCAGAGGGAAAGAGAGCCCGGCAAATTACTCACTGGTTTGTAAAGCTTCTGCCTGGGAGGTGCTACATGTTATTTATACTCACATTTCATTGACCAAAGCAAGTCACACGGTTATGCCTAACTATACAGGAGAGGGAAGTACAAGCCTAACCATGGGCCCAGGTGAACTGAAAATTTTTGTAGACAGCACTAAAAAGTACTCTTTCAGGTTTTTGTTACTAGACATTCTTTTAAAGCGTTAATAGTCCACATCACAATCAAAACCAGCAATTATTCACAACTATGTCTCCAGCATCTAGCAAATTGCCTGGCACCTAGCAGGTACTTAATAAGTAGTTGTAAAATGAAGGAGTGAAAAAGATGAATGGCTGATATCAAAATCAGAGTGGAAAAATTTACCCTTGCGCACCCCTCATTGCGGACATTCATAAATTCATTCCACAAATACTTAACAAGCATCTCATGTTCAAGTCACTGTTTCAGAAACTGAGGATAAATCAGTGAACAAAGTACATGAAGATCCCTACCCTCGTGGAACTCACATTCTGGAGGGTGCTCAGAGAAATAAATGAAATAATTAAACTGGATTTTATATCAGATGGCGATGAGTACTATAGAAAATAATAAAGCAGGGAAGAGATGGAAAGTTCTAGGAGGCAAGGAGGTAAGATAATTAGAAATAGAATGGTCAGGAAAAGCTTCACGGAAAAGATGGCGATCGAACAAAATGAGAATGAAGTGAGGAAGTGAGCCATGCACGTCTAGGGCTACTGAGAGCATCCAGTGTGAAGTCCCATCTAGCACAACACAGGGCGTGTGGGCTCCTGATAGGGGACCATATAGTTTATCACTCAAACTGCACACTTTTGAGAGTGAGAGGAGGCACTGTCAATAATTGCACAGGGACAAGTGGAATCAACAAGGACTGCCCAGGAAACTACAGCATATATGGACATCTCATTTCTTGATAAACATTAAGTTTACCTTCTTTCCCTTTCCTCAAATACTAGTTGTCGTGTGAGTGACTGACATGTAAATTATATATTAAGCCTAGTGGTCCCGCAGAGAAAATGAGTGAGAATTCGGCCAGGCTTCAGGATAGAAGTGGCATTTAAACTGGGATTTCTATAAGTTTATTGGCTTTAAGGTATGACCTCACTTCCGGTGTCAGAGTATTATACTTTAAAAGAAATGTTTGAAGAACGGAAAAGCCTTTAAGACACACATAAATCAATGGCATTTCAGTCCACCAGACCAATGGAGGTTTGTGGACAGTGCGACCTGCCCAGTGGGCCTCAAACGTGACTGGCAGGAGATCCCATCTTCGTTACTCAGAAGGGCAGTTTTGTATCTGATTAATATAGAATATCATGGAAGAAGGGTTTCTCCACCCTTGTGTCCTGACTCTGTTCACAGCAGCACTACAGAGCTGACCACCATGTGTTTGTATGTGGCAGGAATTTTCCATTCTTCCCCTGTAAACAAGACCCTGACCTGCCCCACTCTGAAACGAGTTGGTGTACACCTGTTTGCTTGTTTGCTTACTGTTTTTCAGTTTGGTTAATCGGCTGGCTGGTTCTGTCCTTAAGTCTATTGTCTCCTGCTTGCCCTTATCGAACCCCTCCGGAACATTCTGTAGGATTTCTTTCCATCTGGCCAAGTTCTTTTGAATCTTATCCCACTTCAAAGTTTCTGTGTGAGCCTTTCAATATGCCACTAGTTGTTTTTTATTTTCCATCTTGAAAAGATCAAATTGAGCAAGAAGCAGTAAGGCTTAAGTGACTGCTTTAATTTTGTCTTTGGTATAATTGGTTGGACAGGCTTAACAAAGGAACTCCTTAAAAGAAGTCTGGATGATTGCTGGACACCTGGCTAAAGGGGCAGAAGTCTCCCAGGACCATGCATTTGCAGCTCTCTCCTACCCAGTATTCTCTTTTATTGAGGATTCTCTGAAAGATAGAATAAGTTAGGAAGAGCCTAGATTCTTAGGACTTTTGACGATGATCTGCTGACATTAAGGAGGTGATTTTTTTCTTTTTTTTTTTTTTGCGGTATGCGGGCCTCTCACTGTTGTGGCCTCCCTCGCCGCGGAGCACAGGCTCCGGATGTGCAGGCCCAGCGGCCAGGGCTCACGGGCCCAGCCGCTCCGCGGCACGTGGGATCCTCCCGGACCGGGGCACGAACCTGTGTCCCCGGCACTGGCAGGCGGACTCCCAACCACTGCGCCACCAGGGAAGCCCAAGGAGGTGATGTTTTTATCTTAAGGATCCCGGGAGCATCCAGATCTAATAGGGGAATGTTGTCAAGGGACTGTAAGAAAATTACCTAATTGACTGAGCCCAATTGAGTGGAAGGTAAACATCTGTGAACTGGGGTAAGGGTTGGCTTTGCACACTGGCTCTGTCAATTTTCCTAAAAACCAACAGCTGCTTATGATTATCAGATAGCTGTGGCGATGTGAAGTCCTAAACCAGGAGAAGAGGGTCAGTGCCTTGAACTCAAAAAGTTTCTTAAGATTCTGCCAGCCTGGCAGGTTTCTGTCCTTATTGTATTGACCTAGAACTTCAGGAAGCCAGAGCTACTGAGAAGTCCTCTCAGGGCAGAAAGTGAAAGCCTGCTTCTTTCTGGTCACAGTGGATACACCCACCCGGAAGTGAGAAAATTAAAATCTCTAGCTGAATGAATCAATCAACCAGTATCTATTAGGAGGCAGATAAATGCTTGCTCCTGTGATGGGGTCCGTAGGTGGAGCACAAAGAAAAGTACAATGTAATCCTTTCCCCACTTAGAGATCTCACAATTTTTTTGACATGTTGGTCACCTGGTGTTCTCCAACATCAAGGTTTTCTTCCCTCCTTTCCTTCCTTCCTTTCTCCCTTCACAGAATGGAATGTGCGTCATCAGTTTCTCTGGACACCAACCTCTTGCTCTCTCGTGGCTTCCCTTGGCTCTCATCACTAACAGCTGATCTGCTAAGACACTTCGGCTAAGACACCATTACCTCTTTAGCTGGTCTCTCTCCCCAGGCCTGGGTTCTAAGCCCGTTATTGAAATGAAGGGCCACGAGGATGGAGGCCTCCGGCTGGAATGCACATCTGTAGGGTGGTACCCAGAGCCCCATGCCGTGTGGAGGGACCCTTATGGTGAGATCATGCCCCCACTGGAGGAGGCTTACACTACGAACGAAGACGGCCTCTTCATGGTCACCACGGCTGTGATCATCATGGACGAGTCTGTGAGGAACATGACCTGCTCCGTCAACAACACCCTGCTCAACCAGGAGAAGGAAACTGTGATTTTCATTCCAGGTTAGTTCCCCGCTCTCTGGAGGCTCATCTCATGGAGGCGGGATCCTCAGCAGACAGACCGGAGCCCAGCATGGGGATGGGAGTAGGGGCATGGAGTGGAAGGGTCCTGGGCCCTGAAGAACTAGAGGCTACAGCTGAGCTGAGGCCTCTCCCCTTGTCACAAGAGGAAAATCAAATCACCTCAAAACACAGGAGTAGGAAGCCTCTTCTCTGAGGGTAAATCTGATAGTTTTGTTTTGCTTTGTTTTTCTCTGTTATGGTCCTTATCCTGCAGCAATTTTCAAACATGTAGAACAATCATAAATCTATGGGCAGGTAGTATCTGCTGAAGGCCTTCCTTCCTGCCCAAGAGATTTCCCAAAGGACAGAGCTGGAGAAATTCTTTGTCTGTAGACATTCATAAATTCATTAAATACTGAACAAGCGTCTCATACGTTCAAGACACTGTTCTAGAAACCGAAGGTAAATCAGTGAACAAAATACATGAAGATACCTGCCCTCATGGGGCTCACATTCTAGAAGAGCAGAAGGCAGTAAATGAAATCATGAATTAAAACAAGGAGTGAAATAATTAATTAAACTGTGGATTATATCAGATGGTGATAAGTACCGTAGAAAAAAATTAGTGAGGCGGGGATAGAGAGTGTCAGGGGCATGAGGCAGTTGTAATTGTAAATAGGACGATCGGGGAAAGCTTCACGGAAAAGATGGCAGTTGGGGAAGTGAGGAGTGAGCCATGCAGATGTTTGAGGACTGAGCAAGCCAGGTAGCAGGAACGGCATATGCAAAGGGCTGAGGCAGGAGCATATCTGGCAGTTTCAAGGACCCCCCCAAGACACAGGTATGACTGGAATGGATTGAGGGCAGGGAGAGTTGGAGGAGATGAATTCAGAGAGACAGTAGATCTGGATCATATGAGGCAGTGTAGGCCACAAATGGACTTTGGCTGTTAGTCTCAGTGAGGTAGGAAACACTGCAGGGTTTTGAGCAGAGAAACAACATGATCTCACTTAGGCTGCTGTGCTGAGGACAGACCGCAGAGGATATGGACAGAAGCAGGGAGAAGGCATTGAAAAATTCCAGGCAAGAAGGGATGATGGCTTATACCATGTGGTGGCCGTGCTGATTCAGTGTGGCTGGTTAGCTTTTAGTCACCCTGGTCTTACCCATGGTGACTCCAGATGTTACTGCTTTTTTGTCTTCTGGGGCCCCAACCCTGGCAATCACTGTGGGGCGAGCCAGTGCAGAGCCAAAGTCTCTTTCCCTAGCTGGGGTTTCTGAGAGAGAAGCTGACGGAGCAGGGACCTGGTGGGGGCCAGAGGTGCAGGGGAGGTGCTCTTCAGATCTGCGCCCGGAAGGGCTCTAATCCCAGGGCTCCTTTTTCTCACTAAATGGGACTTTGGGGCTCCCTTTTCAGAATCCTTTATTCCCAGCACATCTCCCTGGCTGGTGGCCCTGACTGTCATCCTGCCTTCTCTGCTCCTCATCATCGCTGGAAGCATCTGTATCGTCAAGAAACTCCAAATGGAAAAAAAGCTTCTGTCCATGCAAATAGAGATTGAAAATGAAGAGAAAGAAATTGCACGTAAGGAACTGGGGAAAGAACGTGTGGAAAAAGAGAAAGAACGTCAAATAAAAGGTAAAAGAGTAGGAACACAGTTCACTGTCTTACAAAAGGACACAGCTCGGGCAGCTAAAAGCCTGCGAAAGAGAGAGAGGACGTGAATAAAGGCAGCGGCAAGGGCTTAGAACTCTTCGTGTCCTAGTAATGAATCCCTCAGACCTCGCTTTCTTCCATTCTGCAAATGTTGCATCCATTCACCTGGCTACGTATAGCCCTATATTGTTGGACAAGAGCAAACCCAAATAAGTACTGATAATATCCAGCCACCTGATCATATGTTATTTCTGGTATCTTGACAATTCCCAAGGCAGCCGGGGAGGGGGACAGTGGTCAAATAGAAGACCAGCCATCATCATTTAAGACAAACTCTATTTCTCTTAGTTCTTCTCTTGAGGACATTCATTTGTTTCTGTTTCTTTTTCAGAGCAACTTCATGAAGAACTGCGTAAGTTGAGCATTTCCTGAACTACTCCCTGCATGATTTGCATTCTGCCCTGCATTATCTCCTGAAGCTCACCTCTCTGCCTGTCCCATTGCAGGATGGAGAAGAAGCCTCTTACATGCGGGTGAGCGCCTCTGACATTCCCTCAGATCCCGAGCTTTCTCCCCACCAGGCAGCAAACAGGACACATTAGAGGAGATGAACAAGGAGACCCAAGGCTGGCTAGCGGGGGCAGGAGCCTGGGGTCGATTCACCAGCAGTATCCTACCCAATGCCGGAGCCTACCTCTGCTGTCAGGGAAGCCCTGCAGCTCTTAACCAACTCTATAGCTTACTTCCCACCATCCTTTCTTTTTTAGAATAATTTCATCCATGATTACCAAAGGTCTACCATACATAACAGATGTCCCGAAAGCTTACCTTTTAGTAGCTGTTGCTCTTTGGATCCTGGCTTAATTTGAAAGAAGACAATACTGGCTTAGCTATTTATAACCTGGGCGGTGGTATAGACTGCACAGTGGAAGAGCCACGTGTGGGAAAAGCAATAAGCTTCCCAGGCCTGGCTGAGGGGTGTACAAATAGGGACCAGAAATGCCTTCCTGCTCCAAGAGAATGCTGATAACCCTGTGTGTAGCCTGCCAGTGGAGAGGACCTGGGCAGGTGGGAGAACACAGGGTCCAATTGCCTGTTCCTAATGAGCACTTTGAGTTTTATGACTTGTCACGTTCTGCTCACAAGCATCAAAGAATGCAGGCTTTACTAGATCCCACAGCACGTGGACCTTTCCTCTTTCGAATTTCAAAATTATCACCATCAGACATAACAACTTGGAGAAAGAAGCAAATCATTTTAACACAGTGATTTTGTGTTCGATGTAGACTGACTAAGTAATAGTAACTGCAGATGGGAGAGCGCTGCAGAAAGTCGGGGGTCTGAGGCATTTCCTGTATGCAGAGAGGTCATAGCTATAGATGTCACACCGATGTTATTAAGGCAAAACTACCTTTTGCCATACTCACCTCTCAGGCAAGTATGGCAGGTAGACTTTGGGGGACATTATCCTTCTTTTTTACCCTTTGAGGGATACGCTTATTAGTCATTTAAATCAGTTGTCACCTGGTTAAACTGGTAGAACACAGAGGACCAGTGTAGGGACACTTTATCACCCTTATCTGTGTAGGGAAAAATTGGCCTTAATGGCTTAACTGGGGGAGGGGGAGGGGATAGGTCCTCTTTGCTGGTTTAAGCCATGTGGGAAACTTTTTAACTAAAGAGAGTCCCAGAGATCATATATTTTGAATAGAAAAGGGGGCGGATCTAGGAACATTGAGAGAAAGCGGGAGCCATTAATTTCAGCTCATTTGCTGAACTTTCTATATTTCTTAGAGCCCCAGTTCTCCTTGACCTGAGGCAGTGCTCCTGCCACTTAAGAGATAGAAGTGCAGCCTCAGGAATTTTCTGTGAGCTGCCTGGGATCTGGGATCGAGGGGCCTTCACGGAAAAGGCGGTCACATGGGGGAATCTCCCACCAGCTTTCTGGGATCTCTCTGGGGACCAGGAATCTCACAATCTCCTGAGATCCTAGGCCTAAACCTGAGACTTCCTCTGCAGCTGATGTGGTACTGGACCCAGACACCGCTCATCCCGAGCTCTTCCTGTCAGAGGACCGGAGAAGTGTGAGACGGGGTCCCTCCAGGCAGAGCTTGCCTGACAACCCAGAGAGATTTGACTGTCAGCCTTGTGTCCTGGGCCTAGAGAACTACTCCTCAGGGAGACATTACTGGGAGGTGGAGGTCGAAAACGTGATGGTTTGGGCTGTGGGTGTTTGTAGAGACAGTGTTAAGAGGAAAGGGGAAGCCCTACTGGTTCCTCAGAACGGCTTCTGGACCCTGGAGATGTTTGAGAGCAAGTACCGCGTCCTGTCCTCCCCAAAGAAGATTCTCCCCCTGAGAGAGCGCCTTCGCCGAGTGGGCATCTTCCTGGATTATGAAGCTGGAGATGTGTCCTTCTATAACATGAGGGACAGGTCGCACATCTACACGTGTCCCCGTTCACCCTTCTCTGGGCCCCTGAGGCCCTTCTTCAGGCTGGGGTCTGATGACAGCCCCCTCTTTATCTGTCCAGCGTTTACAGGGGCCCAAGGGGTCACAGTGCCTGCGGGCGGCCTGGTCCTTCACAGGGCAGAGACCCACCGCAGCCTCCAGGACCAATTCCCCGGTCTCAGAGCCAAGTAGAGAGCCCAGGCCACCTCTACTACCACGGCACAGCACCCCCTGGAGGAAAACCACCCTCCTTCCTTCTGGTCACGGAAGAAAATCTCCTCCAGAGGTCCCCTGGACACCTCCTCAAGCCCCAGCCCCATCTCTCCCTCATTAGGCCGTTGCTTTAGTAACTCATTTGCACGTAACGATGGGGCAGGGGCCAGTCTCAGGAACACAAGTGCTGCCACATAGCTCCCAACCAAGAAATGTGAGAACGTGACAGGCAGAAAACCGGTTGCTTTAACATCAGAGTGACACATTCAGCCTGAGACTGGAGTTGACGTCAGATACTGTGGACTGGGGCGAGAATGCACTAGGATGTAAGAGGGGAGCGGGAACCACAAATGGAAGTCAGAGATAGAGGAAGTGAGACCTGAGAGGTGGGCCGAGGCTATGGATGTGGTTAAGCCCCACCATTACAGCTAAGGGGTCCCAGGAGCTGACGGTCCATTTCCCACCCACCCCCAAGATTTCCAGGGCATACAGTAAAGCTCCCCAGGCCTAGATCCATATGAGGAAGGATGAAGGATGAGGATACTTCTGGACGTGGCCTGGCTCAGGTGTCCCTACAATAAACAAGGTGTCAGTACTTAGTTATTGAGAGTGGCCTAAGGTTTAAGGTCCCAGCTGAGCAGGTAAGCATTGGACCAAGTGGATCTCAAGGTTCAGGTTCAGTGGGGAGAGCAGTGCTTTTCTGCTTTTTGGCCTCAGGTTGCCTTTAGACACTTAAAAATTACTGAGGACCCTAAAGAGCTTTTGCTCATTTGGGTTATATATCTATCAATATTTGTGGCATTAGAGATTGGAACTGAGAAATGTTTAAAATGTATTTATTTATTAATTTATATTAAAAATAGCAACAAGCCAATTATAGGTTAACATAAAAAATTTTTCATGAAAAATAACTGTTGTTTCCAATGCAAAATAAAGTTTATTGAGAAGTGTGGTATTCTTTAACGTTTTTGCAAATCTAATGTCTGGCTTCTCGAAGGTGGCTAGATCCTCACATCTGCCTCTGTATTCAGTGCTGGGATATCACAGGTCATGTAGGCTCTAAAAAATGTAACTGTACACTAGTGAGAGAGTGAGAGCAAAAATGAAAAATAATATCTTAGTATCATTATTATGGAATAGTATTAATCTTGTACACTGTTTGCAAGTATTACAGGGACCACCCAGAAATCTGCAAAACATCTTTTGAGAACCAGGATAGAGGATCCTGGAATTGAGTCAGTCATCTAAAATGATGACATAAATGGTAGTATTTTGGACTTTACATAATTCAGCCATCCAATTGTAAAACTTGGCTGAAAACGTTAAAAGGTATTTCAAAAGTTCAAAATTGTTTTACTGCAGTTTCAAACGGAGACATTCTGGAAAAAATCAGGAACATTGAAGTAAGTGATTTGTTGAGATGGAAGACTGGCTTATTAATGTGTATGTGTGTGTGTTGTTTTTATTTTTGGTATTGTTGTTATAATAATATTTGAACAGTTTTAACTAAAAGCACCAGACTGCGAGTCAGGAAACAAGTACTACTAATAACTGCCTATATTAATCTTAGGCAAGTTAGAGCTTTTCGGTGTTTTGGTATTCTGTAAAATAAGGCTTTGAGTGGGTTTGCATATCTTTTATTATAGTTTACAAAACACTTTCACTTATGCAGTAGCCTTGCTTTCTCATAGCAAATATACTGATCCCCATTTCACAGTGAAATAGTGAGGTCTAGCAAGTTAAAGCAATTTTTTTGTTTGTTTGTTCAAGGAAAACAGAGTTTTCATTCATACTTTTTTTTTTGCTAAATCATGCCTCATCCTTAAGGTGCCTTATAAACATAAATTTCAAATGTTTTAAATATTTATTGAAACTAAGCATGAACCCAATGCTCTGCTAGTCACTGTATAAAATATGTAAATAGTGTAAAACTCGGCTCCTATCCTTTACTGTCTTCCTTCATATCTTTGCTTATTCATTCACTCTCAACAAATTTATCACCTTTAATGTGTCGACAATGTACGGTCTGTTGTGTCACGAAGGAAATAAACAGGGTGATATTATGGAGAGGAATGGGTGGGGGCTGAGGGGGACCACTTTAGATGGCAAAGTTAAGGAGGGCTTCCTGGAGGAAGTGATGGTTTTTCTGAGACTTGAGGACTAAGAAAGATTCCCGAGCATCGGGAATCTTGTGCATTGCGAGCCCCAAAGCAGAAATAAACTAACTAGTTAAAGGAACATAAACCCCTACAGTCAGAGCAAAGATTGAGAATGGAACGGGCAGGAAACAAGTAGAAAGCAGACGATCTGGAGCCTCGCAGCAAAGTGCTGAGAATCAAACAGAGTCTTACTGAAAACCAGAGCTCAAATGAACAGATGTCTGGAGTCACCCGAGAATTATTTTTATTTCCGATTACCTTTTTTTTTTTTTTTATTTTTTTTTTTTTGGCTGCTCTGCATATCTTGCTGGATCCCCGACCTGGGACTGAACCCAGGCTCCGCCCCGGCAGTGAAAGCACTGAGCCCTAACCGCCGGACCGCCAGGCAATTCCTGGGTTACTCGTTCTTAGCAGCATGAGTAATTTAATTTTCCAGAATTTCCTTTTTCCTGGGTTTGGGGGCTGGGAGTGAAGTGGAGTAGAGTATGGAGAAAAGGGGAACGCCCCCCAGGGACTCTTCCCCTTCTTTGGGTGTCACGGCTCAGGCCTGGCGTAGTGATCCCAGCACCCTCAGTGGCCGAGATCCACGGCATCTGTGATCCCACCTGCCCTCTTGGCTCTGTAACTTAGATCAACCCCAAGAGGAGAGGGAAAAAAAAAGAATTCTGAATCAAGACCTTCCAGTGGAAGTTTTTCAGATTTTGGCATGTTGGATTAAAAAGAGACTTTAATCTTTTACCTCGAATGGGCTGGAAGTTAACGTCAGTGGTTATTACTGGGCAACGGTTAATCTTGTTACCCTTTGATCCCCGTGTGGGAGAGAGTAGGCTGGGCCAAGGAGGGAGATGGGGTGGGGATATTGGAAGTTAGGTCTTCTTGGCATATCCTACCATAATTAGAAGTTTTCCCAACTTCTGGGACAGTGAAACTTACATATCCCTGGACTCATGAAGAGCTTTCCTTAATCATATATGAAACAGCCTGGCACATTGCTGCCAGGCTGGTTCACAGGATCATTTCATTTTCTCCCCAGCCTCCCCCATGCTTGGCCCCAAACCAACCCTTTTGTACCACAAGGCACATGTATAATTATCCCAGATCTTTCAATTACGGTTACTAATCAAACTTAGAGGACTTTGGTATCAGAGACAGAAGTAATCTGACACAGATAAGGTACATGTAAAATAATCAGTAAATAAGCTAACATTTATATCCACGCAGTTTCTGGTGCGTATGAGTCAACACACCTGCAGCTTATTCTTACATCCATGCAACAATCGCTGGCTGTTGGCCATGAGCCAAGCACTGTCTAGGCACTGAGGAAAATAACAGTGACTAGGACAGGTGACATGCGTGGAGTATTGCCAACCCAGGAAGTACACTCAAGCTTCGATGGCCACACTTTCTATTGAGGCTTCATTATGTAGGCTTGATTGATTGAATCATTGACCACATAGTGATTGAACTCCATCTCCAGCCCCTCTCTCTTGCAGAGTCAAGCTGACAGCACATAGCCCAAAGCCCCAACCCCGTAATCACATGATTGGACTTTCTGGCTTGGTGATTGCCCATGAGTCATCTCATTAGAGTAAACGATCAGGTACAATCCAGAGAGCTCACCAGGAATGATACAACACTCGGGAAATTCCAAGGGTTTAGGTTATTTCCCAGGAGCTGGACAAAGGCCAGACCTCTTACTACACAGTTTGAGAAAGAATGTCAAGGGCAAAGGACTAGGGTGCGATTGGATCTGGGGTACCACCTGAACAAAAAGGTGAGAGCAGCCAAAGGATGGTAGGAGAAACAGTGGGCAGACCAGAGAAACAGGGAGAGCCAGGTCAGTGGAGACTCGGGGCAGCGAAAGAAGTTTGTGTTTTCTTTTAAATATAATGGGAAGCCACTGTATGATTTTAAACAAGGAAGAAACATAATGATTTCCGGTAATTCCCTGGCGGTCCAGTGGTTAGAACTCCGCGCTTTCACTGCCGAGGGAGCGGGTTCAATTCCTGGTTGTGCCGCAGCCCGAAACAAGAAAACAAAACAAAACAAAAAAACACCTAATGATTTCCTTCTAAGAGAGAGAGGAGACAGACAACAGAAGCAGAGGATAGAGATAGAAAGATCTGAAGATGCTATGCCACTAGACTTGAAGTTGGAGAAATGGGTAGCCTCTAGAAGCTGGTATTGGGCACGCTCCTCCAAAAAGTCTGAGAAAACTGCAGGAGAAAGGCTTCCCGCTCTCGCCTTTTTTCCCTGAAAGCAGGAAATAAATCTCGCATATGAAAGGTACCCTCCCTGTACCAGGAGGAAGAGAGATATCCTTATCACCAGAGAGAAGGCTATATAAACAAACCTTGCTACTTCTTCACCATTTACTACCCCTAGCCCAAGCCCCTTTGCCATGTCAATTTTTCACAAATTTATTGTTTCTTTGCCTAAAATGTATTAAAGCTTCCTGCTCTGGTCATTTCTTCAGGTCTTCATCCTCTTGTGAGGGCTCTCATGTACATGTAAAAATTCAATAAAATGTGGATGCTTTTCTCCTGTTCATCTGTCTTTATCAGTTTAATTTTCACACCCAGCCAAAGACCCTCAGAGGGTTGTTTTTTTATTTTTTATTAAAAAAATTTTTTGTTGAAGTATAGTTGCTGTACAATATTATATAAATTACAGGTGTACAATATAGTGATTCACAACTTTTGAAGGTTATACTCCATTTATAGTTATTATAAAACATTGGCTATATCCCTCATGTTGTACAATATATCCTTGTAGTTCATTTTATACCTAACAGCATACCCCAACCTCTATATTGCTCCTCTCCCCTAGAAGGTTGTTTTTTAATATGATAGCAATTCAGTAATTCAATCTTTCACACCGTTGTTCAAGATCATATTAAGATGTAACCAAATTTCTATGTCCTCCTCAAAGCCTTCTCTTAGTATTTCCATCCACAGGACTCCTCCCATCTGTAGACATGTGCTGGGATGCCATACCCTCTGAGATGACTTCCACTCAAAAGTCATCCTAGTTTAGAAATTTAGAAATATGATTCTAGATTTTTCGAAGTTGGAAGGGACTCTAAAGTTATAAAGCCCCACATACCTTTAGATCTGAAGGAAAAGGCAGCCTCTGACTGAGGAAGAAAGAAACAAGCCTGGCAGTGGCTCCAGCGTTCTCCACTTAAACATTTCACCATTCTGTGATTGTGATGGAGTGAGACAAAAACAAATCCACTCTGCAGTCATGTCAGAGCACAGACCAAAAAACAAGAACACCGTGCAAGCTACAAAAATGACCATACACCTCTCTTTCTCTCTCTCTCTCTCTCTCTCTCTCTCTCTCTCCTGACTGCAGTAATTGCTGTTTGTTTACCACTTAAATCTTTTTTTTTTTTTTTTTTTTTTTTTTTGGCCGTGCCCTGCGGCTTGTGGGATCTTATTTCCCCGACCAGGGATTGAACCCCGCCCCCTGCAGTGGAAGCATGGAGTCATAACCATTGGACCACCAGGAAATTCCAGCCCACTCTTTTCCTCCACTTCCTAATAAAAATTGGAATATTCAATCATACATCAGTCCACTGCTTTCTTACAGCAGTCATCCAGAGCAAACCCTTCATTCTTTGAACCTCCCGCAAATCACCCAACACAAACCTAAATCCTGTTAAGTTCTCCCACACCCTCTCACTGAGACACACCCCCCCCCAAGCCCCCATGGTGTGTTGAATCCACACTGCTGTAACAAGTAGCAACAAATCCAATTTCATTCAACTGCAGTTGGGCTTTGGCTGGTGGCCTTCAACATGGTCATAGGCAAGCAGAACCCCACTATCAGCCTCCAGTGTTCACTCCCATCCACCCCAAATTTGGCCCCAGACTTTCAGTTCTCCAGATACAGCAAAATCTCTCAGTATCTAAAGCCAAGAGGAACTTCCTGCAGATTTCTCAGAACAAAAATTGAAACAAAAAGTATTCTTTGTTCATGATTTATTGATAATTTTTCAATAATCAAGTATTCACAGAAGGGAACAGTCACTCCATTGTGTGTTTCATGCTCACATTCCATCCTCCTTCCCCCATCTTTAACTCAAATCTTAACTGGTTTCGTTCTGTTTATTTTCCAAAGAAACTCATAAAAGAGCTTAGAAAATTCTGGTGTTCCCTCCATTGTTCTATAAAGAGGCTTTGTATCTCTTATAAAACCTCTCTGTTACTACAGAATAGAAAAAAGTACAATCGTGTGCAGGTCAATGGCTCTTCATTTCTCTGGGACTCAGAGCTCATATCTCCCAGGGATTCAAAGCCTCAGGGCACACAAAATGAAAAATACTGACAGCATTTCACTGATGAGGGTGGAGAGAACAGAGATAGTGGTAAATTACCTCAACATTCTCCTTAGGAGACATACAGATCCCTTGGAATATGACCAGAAGATTAGCTAACCCAAGAAACTTGAAGTTCAGGCACTCTAATCGGTAGTTGATAATCAGGAAAGAAGTCGGTGTGGGGCTAGGGCGGGGAAGGCTGGGAATGGAGACCAGGGGCCAGGCGGAAAAATGTCTCCTGGGGATACCTGACAATTCCTACCACGGTGTCTCATTTCTTTGGAGAGAAAGAGATGCCCCCTGAATCTCTCACATTCACTGATTCTCAGTCCCCCCTCTCTCTGTCTGTCTCTCTCTCTCCCCTTGGTGGTCACCGGCATACCCTTCCTACTGGTGTTTACCTAGAAAATCCTCAGCCAATGAGGGGCTGGATTATGGATAAATCCTTCTGCTTTCTCATCCCTCGGTGACAACTCTGAATTGGGTAGTTTCCAGTTCCACACAATCTCTCAGAGAGTCCCTAGCAAGATTGAGTCCCAGGGACCCATAACAGTAATCCGGGTGTTATCACACTCTTTATTAGCTCTTCCCTGTCTCATTTCTTCCCTTCCCCACCATGTTTTCTAGGATCACCTCCCAAATAAATTACTTGCATCCATATCCGTGTCTGAGGGCCTGTTTCAGGGAGAACTCAAACTAAGACAAGGTCTGATCAGGGAACATGGAGTGACATCTGTGATAAGAGGAAAACAAGGTGAAGTCAGACCAATAATGAATTCATGGCCTGCTTCTAAAATACTAAACTCTGTATTTTCATGTTTTCTATAGCCTGTCCTCCAGAGGGTGGATAGAGCCCTGCTTTGGAGGAATTTGCCCCACCAGGTAATGGGAAGAGAGGGGGCAATGGGGTAGATTCTAAGAAGGACTCAGAGGGGTCCATACAACTGCTCCCTTCCCTAAATCTTCTAATTTTTCCCTTGCACAATCCAAACTCATTTTATTGACTCCCATACGTTCCTTTCCTGACCCTCTTCTTTGTTCTAGGAACTCTCCATTTCAAAAGCGTTTCCCGGAATGTGACTCAGAGATGTCACCACTCAACCGGACCTCAGCCTCTTGCTCCCAGGGGACACATTTAACCTCACTCCACCCCCACGAACCCCCCTTCTACACAGAATCCCATCACATCTTCTTCAGACCTCTTCAATTTCTTTCCAGCCCCCATTCACATATGCAAACTCTGTTGGGCTACAATGCGCATAATTTCTTTTCTTCCAGTTTTATTGAGACATAATTCACATACAGCACTGTATATGTTTAAGGTGTACAGCATAATGATTTCACTTATGTATATCGTAAGATGATTACCACGATAAGTTTAGTGAACACCCACCATCGTATATAGATACAAAAGAAAAAAGAAAAATTTTTTCCTTGTGTGGAGAACTCAGGATTTATTCTCTTAACAACGTTCATATATATTATACAAGTGTTAATTATATTTATGCTGTTGTACATTACATCCCTAGTACTTATTTATCTTATAACTGGAAGTTTGTACATTTTGACCACCTTCATCCAATTCCCCCTCTCCCCACCCTCCACTTCTGATAACCACAAATCTGATCTCTTTTTCTATGAGCTTGTTTGTTTGTTTGTTTTGAAGTATAGTTGACCTACAGCACTGTGTTAGTCCATGCTGCACAACACAGTGATTCAATATCTCTATACATTACAAAGCGATCGCTACACGATGCACATAAATTCAATACAGGCTTGGTAAATAGGGGGGTTATGTCAGTATTATAATGTCAACATACCATGAGGTCACATCTAGTTATTACCAGTACGCCAATAGCGTGTGCCCTGAGACACAGCAGCTGACCACAAAACTCACTACAAGCGACAGGATACGGTGTTATGCGTGATGTGCCCATTCGCACCCAGCCCTTTGTCTTAGCTCGGTTTAACCACGTGCAAAAGAAATAAGCCCGAGACTCAGCCAGAACCATCCCCCAGGGTCATCTCCACAATTCGTGTAGAGCCAGCAGCTGCCTCTTCAGCTGCGGATTCTGAATAAGGAAGAGGAAAAAGCTCCTGTGGACCGGCAGCAGCCAGCAGGGAGAATCCTGGTAGCAGTCCAGACCTAAATCAGAACGTATTTTTAGTAAGACCCTCCAGTGAAGCATATGCTCATTTAAGTTAGAGAAGTGCTGCTCTGGGAGGGATGGGAATGGGGCTAGGGAGGGATTGTAACAGCACTAATAAATTACATGAGATGTTTGACTACAGAGACTGTTAAGGGCTGGGAAAAATCTGTGATGGGAACACAGAAAACTAAACAAAGGAAATAAGGTGAATCATTTAACTCCCTCCCTCCCCCATCCCCCTCAAACACAAAAAGTTGTACAGGAAAGTAAATGTAATCATATATGATCCTCAGCTCCATAAAAATATAGCCACAAAACCATGGTATTGGAAACACTGAACAAAAATGATATATTTCTATTGGTGATATAAAAGAATGGTATTAGTCAGAGTTCTCCAGAGAGACAGGACCAATAGGATATACGGTATACAGATATATAGAAAGAGATTTATTATGAGGGATAGGCGCACGTGATTATAGAGGCAAAGAAATCCCACCATCTGCCCTCTGTAACCTGGAGGCCCGGGAAAACCGTTGGTGTAGTTCCAGTCCAAACTCGAAGAACGGTGAACCAGGGGAGCCGATGATGTAAGTCCAGGTCAGAGTCCAAATGCCAGAGAACAAGAAGTGCTAATGTCTGAGGGCAGGAGCTGGAAGTCCCAGCTCAAGCACAGAGTAAATTCGCCCTCCCTGCATCTTTTTATTCTATTCAGGCCCTCAAAGGATTGGATGATTCCCACCTGCATTGGTGAGGACGATCTCTTCACTTACGGATTCAAATGCTTCTCTCTTCTGGAAACAGCCTCACAAACACACCCAGAAATGACCTTTTCCCAGTTACCTGGGTAGTCCTTAGCCCAGTCAAGTTGACACATAAACTCAGCCACCACAAGAACGAAATCATCACTGCTCATGATAGAGCATCGAAAAGTAATATCTAAAAATGGATTCATCAAGGAATAGCAAGAGGGTTTCCCTGGTGGCGCAGTGGTTGAGAGTCCGCCTGCCGATGCAGGGGACATGGGTTCGTGCCCCGGTCCGGGAAGATCCCACATGCCGCGTAGCGGCCGGGCCCGTGGCCCGTGGGCCATGGCCGCTGAGCCTGTGCGTCCGGAGCCTGTGCTCCACAGCGGGAGAGGTCACAACAGTGAGAGGCCCGCGTACCGCAAAAAAAATAAAAATGCTTTGCATGAATTACTTTGACAGAATAAAAACTACTTCTTAAAAAAAAGGAGTAAGTGGTTGCCTCAGTCAAATGCTGTTGGATGTCAAGTAAAACGAGGAAGAGAATAATCATTGGATCTGACTAATTTATAATATTAGGAAATTTGAATCGTGTTTGGTGAAAAGGGGAGTGTAGGGGGAGAAGCCCTGACATCTTGTCATCGGAGGAGCACATCACACTCCTCAGCCCAAATGGTTTCATGTCTAAGAGGAAACAGTTTATGTTTCTAGGACCCCAGAATAACAGGAACTTGCTCATAGTAGCCCCACATCACAAAGGCACCTAAAAAACAATGGGAGCCATGAAAACTGGGGGCATCTAGAATGTCTGTTCCCTGATTGAGCCTGGACAATTCAGAGATCCTGCCACTGATTGTCCAAAACTGCTAGTTTCTGTCAAAATGACTCAGATATTATCCATCAGAACCTTGGCTGCCACATAATACCTTGAATACCATTTGCTCTCTATTTCCCCAGCTCCTTTCTTTCAGTCTAGCTCTCTTGGGTGCAAGTAAAACTCTTCCTCCTGCCCCAAATTTTCCTCTAAGATATTTTGACAATGTAGAGCGAGGGACAGAAGTCTAATCAGAATGGGTTGAGGAGAGGAAACTCATTATCGGTGATATTTTTGAAAGTTAAGCACAGATGGGAGCTGAGAATGAGGCAGGCACATTTCAAACTAGGAAAGCCAAGGACTGGTGGGTGTGATTGAAGCTGCAAATTCTACTTCGGTCTATGTGCTGATAAGAGGTCAGAGACCTCAAAGAGCTCAGTTTAGGAGGGGAAGAAAGACTTGGAAACAAAAGACAAAAATAAACATATCTAAACATATCTAAAATAAACAAAAATAAACGGTAGGATTCAGGTCAGATTTGTGCCAGCAAAGAGGGACCAGGAAGTTGTCCATGTCACAGGATAAACCTGGCCCATCTTCCTGGAGAGCTGATTTCACTTGGAGGGGGCAAAGTCTAGCCAGAGTCATATTTTTTTTAAATTTCATGTGTAATGCAGCAAAATGTTTAATTTACTTTAAACATTATAGATAAGACCAAAGACTTCAAAAGTGTTTCTCATGTGAGTTGGACAGACTGAGAGGCTCTGGTGAGAAGAGGCTGAGAGGAAGGAAAGAGGGAGGCCACTAGATCTTACAGCATTTTCTTGACCAGATTAAGGTGCCTGAACTGGGTGTTGGGGTGACTAAGGAGACATGTAGGGATTTTTAAGCAAAAAGTGACAAGATCAGATTTGTATTTGAGAAAATTCATTCTCCTAGCACTCAGGTGGGTCCACTGGAGGAATTATTTTTTGTTGGTCTTAATCATAGTCCCAATTAAAAGGCAAAGAACAAACGGGTGGTGAAGGGTTTTTGCCACACATATAATACAGGGTTGATGTCTTTAATTTCTAAAAAGTTCATGCATTTTGATTAAAAAAGAAAAAAAAAGAGCTCCAGAATCTATCTAGAAAAAAAAAAGGCAATTAGCTCGAAAAATTCACTTCCGGAATATATTAAAGTATATAAACATGAAAAATGACCAGCCTCATTATATAAACGCATTGTGAAGTAATAATTTGGTCAACATTATCCATTCCATTAGTGATGATGAGGAATAATAGCCCTCAATGCTGGCAGGAATTAGGTGAGAAGGACATCTCAGTTGATGGTGTGATAGGCTTGACGTTTCAGGAGGAAACTTTGACGATATGTTCATACCATTTGACCTGATGACAATATTTCTGGGAATTCATCAGAAAGTTTATCAGGAAACTATAAAAGACGTGGACAAAGACTTGTGTATAAAGCACACTATTTATAATAGGCAAAAAACTCAAGATGTCCCACAGTCTTGGGAATTATAGGAACCTTCAATATGATATTATGTAGCTATTAACAATGTTTCAAATTATATTTACAAAAGTATCAACAATTCTGCCAGAGGCTGTCATTATTTGCTGACATTATGAGTGATTTCTACTTTCAAAAATATACATATTTTTAAATTTTCCATAACGATAAGGGGTTTAACCCAAAACAAGAAATTGCAGGCCTCATGAATTGCTTTTAGGGAAGTAGCTTTGGTAGAGAGACAACTTTGGGGCCCTGAAAACTGAAACACACAAATGTATTCCTAGCCTATCTTTAATTTTCAACTCACATAAATAATAATAGAATAACAACTTTCTCTCTTCTAAATCCCTATTATATGCTAAGCACTTAACATGCTTAATCTCATTTAATCCTTGCAACACCACTCCAAAGAAGGTATTATTAACAATACTCCCATTTTACAGATAAAAGAACTGAGGCTTGGAGAGGTGAATTAACGGCCCAAGGCTTTACATTTTCTTTTAGTGTTTTCTTGAATCCTCTTTCTTTTTTGCCCTGTCCCCTTCTGTTTAGCCCAGGTCATCAATGCATATCCTGATTTCTCAGCTGAAGACCACAAATCCACAGACCTTTTCCTCTCTAGAAAACTTTTTTTTTTCCCCAAAGTAAATACATCAGGGACCTGGGGGCAGGCTTTCCTGAGAGCACTTCCCCCTTCCTCCTCCTTTAACTTTTGCCCCTGGGGCCACAACCAACTTTCTCATTTGGTAGCAGAAGCTTGTTGGTGCCTTTTCCTCCAACATCAGAGGTCAGTATCTGGGATTACTCTCACCCCTTGAGAGAGCCAGCAGCCAGGAGGCATTTTCTCTCCCCCTGGCTCCTTCCTCCCTAGTCCTAGGCCCTCTACTCTTCAAGCCCTTTAGCTCTCTTCAGCTCCCCTTTCTTGTTCTATCTGCTCCCAATCTTTCTTCCTTTCTCCTCCAACTTATTCCCCTGGTCTCCATCTCTACCTCCATCACTGTATCTTGACTATCATTGCTAAAAGCAAATGCCAAATTATTGTATTTGAAAGAAGAGGTTTTTTAGGGCAGTGGTTCCAAGGTTCTTCTATTTATATGAAACCCATTAATGGGTACTATGCCTCACAATTCCCTTATCCTAAGTCTCTCTTGGGGATTCAGGGCCCATTTTGTTGTTTTATACAGACAAGATTGACCAGACTTAGGGTGGTCGGTGAGAGCGTGCTGAGGGCCGCCTGGCCTGAAAGTCTGCCCTGTGTGGGGAGGTAAGGAGGAAGCTTCAGGTGCAAATGACTCTTTCCAAGTTGGAAAGAAGTGCTGGGAGGACGCTGGGAGAACAGTGTCTCAACAACCCATAGCTATCTCCTATCCGTTCATCTGTCTCCTAGGTTGAAGCTCCTGACAAACTCCAGTCCACCAGCATCTTGCTGCCCACAAAGGCTGGAGATGGCAGTCTTCCCAAACTCCTGTCTCCCTGGGTGTCTGCTCGTCTTCATTCTCCAGGTGCCCGAGCTGGATTCTGGTAGGTCTCCCCTGTCTCTCTCTCTCTCTCTCTCTCTCTCTCCCTCTCTCTCTCTCTCTCTCTCTCTGGCCTACAAGGTTGAAATTTCTCAGTAATTGTAAACAATCCCATTTGGTTCTCCTTAGCGACTTCCATAAGGGTCGAGATGGGCTCCCTTGGGCTGTCGTAGGAATAAGAGAAATGGTGGGAGAGTCTCCGCCCTTCGGCGGGATCCTGGTCTGTATCAGTCCTCATCTCCCACCTCCACATTCTGTCTGACCCTCCTGGTTTTTTGGCAGCTCCCTTTGACGTGATTGGACCCCCGGGGCCCATCCTGGCGGTGGTGGGTGAAGATGCCGAGTTGCCCTGTCACCTCTCCCCCAACGTGAGCGCCGAGCGCATGGAGTTGCGGTGGTTCCGAGAGAAGATCTCTCCCGCGGTGTTCGTGCGCCGGGAAGGGCGAGAGCAGCCCGGAGAGCAGATGGCCGAGTACCGGGGGAGAGTGACGCTGGTGGAGGACCGCATCGCGGAGGGGCGCGTCGCTGTGAGGATACAGGACGTCAAGGCCTCTGATGATGGGGAGTACCGATGCTTTTTCAGGCAGGACGAAAACTACGAAGAGGCCACCGTGCCTCTGAAGGTGGCTGGTGAGTAGACCGGTTTTGACTTTCTCCGGTGACTCCATGAGGGATATATTTTCCTATGGATCTGTTATTTGGAAGCCATCACATTCATTCCCCAAATCCCTTTTAGGCTGGAAGAGGTTGGCAGGCCTAGGGTAGGAGATGAGTAGGAAGGGGGTTTGAGTTGACAGTGGAAAGGGAGCAGCGGAATTACCTTTCTGGACGGAGCTTTATTTCAATGATGTCCTGCCCTTCTCTCTCAATTATAGCATAAGCATTTCCCCATGTTATTAATTAAAGAAGTGTAAGATGCAATGACTGTATAACATTCTCTTCTATTAATAGACCATAGTTTGCTTGATCAAAGCCCAGAATGAACCATTTCAGTTGTGTCTATTTTTCACCATTACATTAAGGCTGTGGTGAGCAACCCCACTGCATACTTTGACGCCGCTTCATGGATTAGAACCCAAAGGCCAATTTCCTAAAATCATGGAGCATGGCTGCTTGTTAAGGGTCTTGATCTACCTACAAAAGTTTTTGGTTTTGTTTCCTTTTTCCTTTCAAACCAAATTTCAGAGTAAAACAACAAGGAAAATGGTAAACACTCAGGAGGAAAGTATACATTGAGGTCCGACTTTCCCACTTGGCATCAAACAGACCTCTTTCTGAGCTATATTTCCTACTGTAAAACTGGAAAGCACCACCTCTCAAGCAAGGTTTTGCAGAAATGAAATGAAATGAGACAATATATGAGAAACTGCTCGGTCAATTCTAAAAGCATTATGTACTTGTAAGATATTATTACTGTGCCTCGACTGCCCTACAATGTATAATATACAACTATATTGCTTTTCATGGATGTAGTCAAATAAATATAAAGTTTGAAAAGTACCTGGGTGAAATCTGGGTCCGTGCCTCATAACAGAGTGCCCCACGTGGCAGCATCATATATAACTCATATTTCCTTTCTAGGGAAGTAGCTTAAAGGTTGGTTATAAAGCCCTAGAGATTTGATAGCATAAACTGTCATTGTTACCTTTTCTGAGTGATAGACACCTTTGAGAATCTGCTGAGGGTGGTGGCCCTTTTCATGAAAAGAATACACATTTTCACGTACACGCACAACTTGGTATATGGATTTCAACCAATAGTTGTGGATATGTGTTTAAGAACTCTTCTCTGAAGCTAGCTGTTTTTCTGTACTTTGTGGAATTGTAAGAAAATAATTAGGCTGAACAGAAAGGAAAAACAGCTTCCTGTTGATTTACGTCAATTTAATTGGGGGGTGGGGGTAGATGAGGTTGAAATCATTCAAGAAAATTCCTGAATCAGTATCACAGGTAAGTGAAACTTAAATTGTCAACTACAATCTCAGTGCAAAGAACCTCCAATCCCCCTTCTCCTCAAGGATACTCCTTCTCTGTTTATCCTTACGTTCTCAATCCTAGCCCTTTTCCTACCCAAAGCCTTCTCATGATACTTCCAACCACAGAGCTCTCTCCCATCTCTGGAGCTCCCAGCCTAGACTCACTAACCCACCCCTAAGCCACTGGGCTTGCTGTTCCCGCTGACCGGACCCCTTGTCTGTCCACCAAACTCCTGCCCACAATTCCAACACTAAATCCCAACACAGCACCCCTCTCTGATAAGATGTATTCTTTTATTGATACCTCTATTTCCTTGTGTAATAAACTATGGAGATGAGTCCCCCTCATCCCCAGTTCCCTTGGGTTTCTCTTTCTCAAACTACGTAGCCCTGTGGTTATAAGCCTCCCAGAAGGATGTCCGCTAAAGGAGTAAGTTGTCTCCTTTCTCCATAGCTCTGGGCTCTGATCCTCACATCCACATGGAAGTTCAAGAGAGTGGAGAGATCTGGCTGGAGTGTACCTCAGTGGGATGGTACCCAGAGCCCCGGGTACAGTGGCGAACTCCCAAGGGAGAGGAGTTTCCATCCGTGTCAGAGTCCAGGAACCCTGATGAAGAAGGTCTGTTCACCGTGGCAGCTTCAGTGATCATCAGGGACACCTCCATGAAGAATGTGTCCTGCTGTATCCGGAACCTCCTTCTCGGCCAAGAGAAGGAAGTAGAGATTTCTATACCAGGTCAGTGAAATCAGTGCTGGGTTCCTTTTTGACGCAGCTTCAGGGCCACATCACATGGGACACCTGCCCGGCTGTAACCTCATGGCAAACTTGTCTATTTTCCTCACCTTAAGCTTTCCCCCACCTAAACTCTTGCCCACCAAGCCCCACCAGCCTCACTAGAAGAGTAGAGATTCTGAAGGCATAAATTTTACCTAGATCTCATACAAATTCCAGATTTTCTATCTTGGGAGATATATCTTGGTAGAGAAGCTTTGTCTTTGGGGGGGGTCTTCTGGATCTAACTAAATTAGTTCTCCTGTTTCCACCCTTGCCTTGCCTTCCTCCCCATTCCATGCTAGAACTCTGTCTAAGTTTCCAGGGTCCTCAGGGAAGCAAATCTTCTCATTATTCCTTACACACTGTCTCTGGTTCAGGCAGGGACTTTTCCTTATTCTTTGGTCATTGAGTCCCATTCTGTTGCACTCAGATGTGACATTTCCCCTTCCTTATTTACTTCCCTCAACCCCTTGGCTCCCATCCTGCATTGATAGCTAAGGAGAAATTTCCATGAAAACAGGAATTGGTCCATTATATTTTTTATCTCACAGGTCCTGTCCCCAAATGACTCTTGTTCATCTTCATTCCTCTCTTTCTCTGCTCTCTGTTACGTAAGATCAAAATTTATCTGAAAAGCTCAGAGTGGCATTGGAGGGACTATTTTGCCATGGGAGGAATGTGAGAGGTCCTCTCTTCCACCCCCTTTTGGAGTCAGGAGAGGAGCTGGACTTGCTCTGAGCTTCTCAACAAATGTCCTTCTTGGGGATTTTGTTTTAGCTCCCTTCTTCCCAAGGCTGACTCCCTGGATGGTGGCTGTGGCTGTGGTCTTGATGGTCCTAGGACTTCTCACAATTGGGTCCATATTTTTCACTTGGAGACTATACAAGGAAAGATCCAGACAGAAGAGGCATGAATTCAGCTCTAAAGGTAAGACATAGAATCCCAGTCTTCTTTTTGGGAATGCTTCCAAGTGGGGTTGGATCCAAGTCCTTTAGGATGACTGCCAATGGGAAGATAACTGATTCTAGAATTCTGAAAGTCAGAGGGGATTATAAGGCTCCTGAAGTCAGTGGCACCCAATATGAAGAATAACAGAGGTTTGGGGTACAAGACGAGTCAAAACCAGTTCTGAGAGAATAGACCTGATGTTTATTCACTACTCACCTTCAGACTCTATCCTTACTTTTAACTTGGTTTCCCAGTAACGACTAAAGATCTGATCCCAAGCCAGTAGGAACTTCCTGCATATTTCTTAGAAAACAAAACATAATCCCTGTTCTTCATTTATTGATAATGCTTCAACAATCAGGTAGTCATGAAGTAAACAGTTACTCCTTTGTGCGTTTCTTACACCTGTTTTGTCCCCTCCCTCACGCCCACTCTAGAAGGTCACTAAGGTATTTCTGTTTGTTTTCCAGAGAAACTCCTGGAAGAGCTCAGTAAGTTCTATCTTCTTCTAATTATTTCATCCACAAGGTTTTCTCTCTCTTATTATAAAACGTGTCAATAACACTCTTTCCCCCCTCCCCCCTTGCAGAATGGAAAAAGGCTACACTGCATGCAGGTCAGTGACTAAATATCTTAAGGGCTCCGAGGAGCTACCTTTCAGGGATTCAAAGTCCTACAGTACTTGGAAATAAAAACCACTAACATATTTTAGTGATGGGGATATAGAGGGGACAGACGATGGCAAATGGCCTCAACATTTTCCTTGAGGCACACAGAGGGTCCTTGGAAGATGGCTAGAAGACAAGTCCCCTCTGACAGGGTCCCGTGGGGCACTGGGGACAGTCAGTTCATACATCAATCACCCTGTGGCTGTGGATGGAAGAGGGGACTAGAGACAGCTGAGCAGGCCAGGCAGCTCTCTTCCGGAGGAGACCTGTCAACTGTAGAGCAGTGTCCCACTTCTTTGGAGAAGAAAGGATAGTTCTTTCAACCTTTAACATTCACTGATATTCAGACTCACTTTCTCTCTGTCTCTAGTTGATGTGACTCTGGATCCAGATACCGCCCACCCCCACCTCTTTCTGTATGAGGATTCAAAATCTGTCCGACTGGAAGATTCACGTCAGAAACTGCCTGAGAAACCAGAGAGATTTGACTCCTGGCCTTGTGTGTTGGGTCGTGAGGCCTTCACCTCGGGGAGACATTACTGGGAGGTGGAGGTGGGAGACAGGACTGACTGGGCAATCGGGGTGTGTAGGGAGAACGTGATGAAGAAAGGATTTGACCCCATGACTCCCGAGAATGGGTTCTGGGCTGTGGAGTTGTATGGAAACGGGTACTGGGCTCTCACCCCCCTGCGGACCCCTCTCCCATTGGCGGGACCCCCCCGCCGAGTTGGGATCTTCCTGGACTGTGAGTCAGGAGACATCTGCTTCTACAACATGACTGATGGATCCCATATCTATACTTTCTCTAATGCCTCTTTCTCAGGCCCCCTCCGGCCCTTCTTCTGCCTGTGGTCCTGTGGTAAAAAGCCCCTGACCATCTGCCCAATCACTAATGGGCTTGAGGGAGTCACAGTAGTTGCTGATCCCAAGGACCTTTCTAAGGACATCCCACTCTCGCCCACAGGGCAGGACTCTGCCTCTGGGGATACAGACACCCTCCATTCTAAACTGATCCCTCCCCAGCCCAGCCAACGGGTACCTTAAGGAATACCCCAGCTCAACCGCTTCCCTTCGCTCTTACCCCCTTCTCTATCACCCCCTGGGGCTTCATCTGCCAGCTGTACCCAGCCCCTGTTTCTTCCTGTTGGGTAGGGATTAATTAATCTTGAGAAGGTTGTGTTGCTGCTGATAGAGTGTGGGGTGTAGGACCTTCCAAATCTGTTTCCGTTTCTGTTTCAATATTCAGGGGGCGGAGAGGGGACTCCAACTGCTTCTCGCGTTCTCCATGCCCTTGAGGCAAAGCCTATCGGAAGGCACTTGAAGCTCAGGGATCAAGATGGGCTTAGGCTGGCCTAGGGTTGTGACAGAAACATCTTGGTGTCCAGAATAGGAATATGTACAGGAACAGGTTTTAGGCAAGCAGAAAACCCAAAGGATCCTGGGAAGGGAAGATCCGAGGCTGAAATCCCATAAAGGAACTTGTGGGGGAAGTCATGATAGAAGAAAGTGAGGTGAACCCAGGCCATTGATGGACATCTGGCCTGCCCCTAGAGTTTTAGGGCCTATATGTCCAATTTTTTAAGTCATATCCCCTGGGGTGGATCTGAGCAATTGGCAAGGAGAGTAAAGAAGAGATGAAATGAGCAGGGCTAAGGGATCAGACAGAACGTTTGATAGAGGGGAGAATTTTAGATAAAATTCAAAGGTTGTGTTCACAGCCATGCCTCGGCCCTGTTCCCCTCTCTGCACCCGTGTTTCTCCCTTGCCTGGGGCTCATCTCAACCTCACTTTGTTGACTCCACAAGTCTCAGGTTCTCTTCTTCTTTTTGATCTAGAATCTCTCCATTTCAGAGGCATTTCCAGGCATCATCGTTCAGTAAGATCACCACTTTATCAGCCATTGTCTCAGCCTCAACCCAACATTTGGTTTAGACCCTCCACCATACCTTTAATTAGCTTCGACCACCACCCACTTCCACACTGCACCACCAGTCGCTCCCTCCCCACCCAGCTTTCCTACACGCTGCTTCTCCTCAGGGTTCCCTGAAGGCTGCACCATTGTGTCAGCACAGCTGGATTGATCGCAGTTGTCTGTATTTGCATTTTCCTATATATGTGTGTCTTGTCTTCCCAATAGACTGCATATTTACCCAGGCTCCAACCTTCCATTTCCACTGGGTTTTCCAGTTTCCAGGATAGATGTCGCCCATGGTCTTAACCTAATAAATAAGTCTGTCTGATTGCTGAAAACAGCATCTGCACCTTCCTTTCTTTATCCCAACAAGTGGAACTGAAACAAAAACAGAGGAAAGAAACCTGCGTGGGAATGCAGTGAGCCAAAGCAGTGTGGTTCTGTTTATCCAAGACCCATCCCCAGACCTGATGGCAGTGGGCTCACCAGGGAAGGGGCTATTGTCCCAGGACTGTCCAGCTATTTACAATAAGGCCACAGTGCCAATGGCTACCCGCCCTTAGCCTCTGGAGGAAATGTTTGGGAAATTTTAGTGGTGGTGCCTCATAATTGGAAAAACAAACAAACTTGGGCGATCTTTAAACCACCGTTCCAGAGGAAAGGCCCTTTGGATTCCTACTCTGAAGGCCCTGATAGTTCAGTGAGATGCCCACTTTTCCCTATTTGCCCCAAGCAAGGATCAGGAATAGTCCCCCTCACAGAGGGTCTGACCTTAATGCAAATCAAGCAGCTTACAGGCTTCCCTGGTGGCGCATTGGTTGAGAGTCCGCCTACCTATGCAGGAAACACAGGTTCGTGCCCCGGTCTGGGAAGATCCCACATCCCGCCGAGCGGCTGGGCTCGTGAGCCATAGCCGGTGAGCCTGCGCGTCCGAGCCTGTGCTCCGCAAGGGGAAAGGCTACAACAGTGAGAGGCCCACACACGGGAAAGAAAAAAAAGTATTCATTTGTGTTCAAATTGTACTTTTAGAAAGTAAAAAAGTTCAAAAAACAAAGAAACAAGTTCAAGAAACAAAGTCCGAAGTTCTTTAAAAATACTCGAGAACCTCAAGCAGCTGTTTTGCTAGTTTAATGTACAATGTGTGTCCTGAAATGTATATGTAAAATCTCACTCCGAATAGATGGGGCTGCCACAGGAACCCCTCTCTGAGAGTAGAAAGAGAACTCGTCATAGGTTTTAATTACTTCTGCGACTTCTCTCCCCTTCCTATTTCCTCATGATCTTCAAGGAAAATGGTTACCAAACACAGTACTGAGCTGGTAGTAGATTCTTAGGAAACATCTGTGTCCACCCCCCTCCCAGGTTTAGCCTCTTCACATGAGGCACTTATCTGATGAGCCCTGAGGCTGTCTTTCCAGCTGGCACCAGCTACCAGTGCCTGGAAGAAATGAACAGTCTTGGTCGTTCTGGCTTTATTTTCAAACCTTCCAAAAGAGAAGAAAGGTGGCCTTGCTGATGCTTTGCCAAAGCCCGTCTTAATCACCTGAAGCAGAATCGGTGATACTGTGATTTTAGAAGCACCAAAAAGGCGTCTCTTCCACCACTGCAAATAATTGTAGTATTTCCAAGGCCTGATTTTCTTTTTTAACCAGAAACAAAAACCTCTCACCCCACAGCTAAAGATCAGCCCCAAAACGCAAATGCTACTGAAATGATAGTGATAGACTTCATTTCACACACCAAATGCCAACTCTGGTCATCACATGTTTGAAAGGGCCTGCCTCTCTTTAACAGAGATTCTGTGAGATAGTTGAGCTCAGACATTCAAATTAAGAGAAAAATAACTGTACAACTTCTATCATCCCTTATCAACAACAACTGTTCCGCGCCATCTCTCTGCATATCCCAATTTATCTATCTGTCCCTTCTGCCTCCAGACCCACTCAGGTCTCCTCCAAATTCCTTCTCAAAACCTCTGAGTCCACTCCCAACTACATGCACATTTACTCTCATTTTAAAATTTAAAATGGAAATAGCCTTTTTCCTTGAATACATATGGAAGTTCATTAAAAAAAATAATGATCAAAATCTCATCACTCAAATATAACCGATGTCAAAATTTGGGTTTATCCTCTCCTTAAAAAAAAAACAAAACAAAAAAACTATATCTCCATGGTTTAGTTCTAAGGATCTGAACTAAATTCTCTTTGAGGAGTGCTCCATACCAATTAGAAACTCTTTGTGGTACAGATCTGGTAGCTTTGCTGGACATAAACAGAGATTTAGGAAAGCCATAAGAATTAATGGAAGATAAAGCGATACACTTGTAGAAAGTGAAAGGCAGAACTGGTCTCAGTTTGAGGCCTCCTTTTGAGAACGGTATAACATCCATACAGAAAAGTCCACAAATCCTCAATGTACAGCTGGATAACTCGGAACAAGAAGCAAGACACCCGGACACCCTTACACCGGTCCCCAGGGTAACCCCAGCGGGGAGATTTACAACAGAAAGGACAGGAGGGAGGAATGAGCGAGCGCCCGAGAGGGCTGGGCCTCGGCGAGCAACAAACTGAATAAATAGCCTAAAACCTCCTGGGAGCAGGTGTCAATTTAAGTAAGGCAACTTCAGCAACGTGGGTGCCATTATTTGAACAAGAATTCTGTCGAGAATGGAGAAAAAGTTCCCTTACTCTTGGGTACCCAGGCCCGCGCCGCCACGCCCGCGGCAGCCTGGAATCGAATCCGCTTTCACGCAGAAGACGCCCCCCGACGGCCCCGGCAACCCGGCACTTATCCTGCGCTTCCACCCAGGGTCGGCGTCCGGGTCCGTTCGCAAACTTGTGGTTTCGCTTTTTAACCGAAGAATTTCCACATCCTCAGGGAAAAAAAAAAAAAAAAGTTGACTAGCGTTGAAGTAGACACGAAATGAAACCCGAGCGTCGTACGCAAACGGCGAGTCAGGATGGCCGAGCGGTCTAAGGCGCTGCGTTCAGGTCGCAGTCTCCCCTGGAGGCGTGGGTTCGAATCCCACTCCTGACAGTTCGCTTTTCAAACTATTCAACGATTGTATGTGTATCACATTCTTCCATGTTCACCTCGTGGATTCATCCTTCTTTTTTTAAATAAATTATCCGAAATAAAAAAATTAAAATATTTTAAAAAAAGAATGAAAGCACTCTGTACCCAGAACACAATTTAAGATCTAGTCATTGTAATCTCATCTCCTTTCACTGTCTCTAGTTGTCTGTCCCTCTCTCTCTCCTTCACATTCAAGGAGTCGAATGAATGTTACTCCTCAATTATTTATCACTGATGTCCACAGGGCCCTTCATTTGTTTTATTTATTTATGGATTCCTTTTTAATTGCCTTTCAATTTCATTTTTCGTCTCCCACCCCCATAAGAAATCACTGGAAAGATCATCCTTTTCTTTCTTGCTATATGTTTTTGTAGAACATGTATTTTTGGTTTCGGTACATGCGTTTTTAATTTACATAAATGACACTGTGTCATATATCTCATTCTATTTTTACTTTGTCCCTTTCATGCCACGGTTTTGTGTGTGTGTGTGTGCCAGTTTTTCAATCTGTGTTGCTGTGCGTACCTCTAGACCCCATCTAGAACTATTATTTTTAATTATTGCACAGAGGTCTGCAGTGTGTGTCCTCACCCAGGGATGACTCCCAGATTAGGTCCAACACCCTCCCACCACAAATAAGGGTGCTATCAATGAACATCTTCCTATGTATTACATTATGAAGCTGTGTAAGATTTTCTGCAGGATTGACTTGCAGGTCATGAGGGTCTAACAGTTTACAAATTTTGCAGTTCAGAACAGCACCCAGGACCCAGGACCCAGGAAGGAAGATTTAGACACACACGAATTCATGTTTAGTGACATCTCCAGAAACATCCCTCAAATTCAATTTTCCTGACGTCCAGCCCGCTTATTTTGAGCATTAATACTACAGTTACAAATATTAACCTACAGTGTTTCTATTCTGAACTCAGAACTTGGATAGTGAATATTATTTTTACATAATTTATTGCAAAGCCCCCCAAAATCAAAAACCTCAGGTGACTGAAATTTTCTCCTCTCCATTCCTTTTTTAAAAAAGAAATCTAATCTAATAACAGGTTACAAAGGCAGAAAATAGGGTGAATCTCTTATGATTATTGATATTTAGAATTGTTCTGCCCTCTCTCTCCTCTAAATTCCTCAGAACTCACAGAAAGGTTCATACATACACTGAAAGAAAAGTGAATTGGTATGTCTTAGAAAGATGGTCATTAGCAAGGCTAGAAAAGAACAAACAAATGAAGTTTCCCTTTATTGCCTAGGTGACCACATATCGTCCATTTCTGCCCATTTAGGGTCCCCACGTGGGCCCTGGAAACATGAGAAAGGAGGAAACGGCAAATAGGCACAACTCCTAGGGTAATAGGAGAAGCACTCAGAAGTGCCTGGAGGGTCACTAGGTGGGTCCAACGCTATTCAGGCTACCTGGGCTCTGCCACTTACGAGCTGTATGACCTTCCAGGCAAATGACTTTGTATCCCTTGCCTTGGTGACTTCCTCTTTAAAATGGAGGAAATAATTGAAACTTACCCCATATGTATGCTGTGAGATTGCATGATTTGGTATATACAAAGTGCATGGCAAATAATAAAGGCCTGATAAATCCCAGGCATAAATGCCTAATAAATCTTTTTGTTGTTGTAATTGAGCACCCACTGTTTGCCAACGCCTGTGAACAGGACAGGTGCAGCTCCTACCCTGAGGAATAGACATGTCGGCAGCAAAAACAGGTATGGAGCAAGTAGATGAGTGTTGCTACCCAGGAAGAAATGGGAAATAAAGACCCTTTTAGCTGTACATCTCCATAGGAGAATCTCAGCAGCCCAGCTAGAGGTTCCACTTGATCCACAACTTGTAAATTCAAGTTCCATCCATACTGCTTTGGTAATGTATGGTCTTTTCAAAAGAAAACATGAAACACTTGAGACTTATCAACTGTCAAACCAAGTCCAGCTGTGGTTCTCTTGATGCCATAAATCAGCAATTCCCAACCTTTTTGGCACCAGGGACTGGTTTCGTGGAAGACAGTTTTTCCAAGGAGGGGGGCGCGGGATGTTTTCGGGATGATTCGAGGGCATTACCTTTATTATGCACTTTATTTCTATTATTATTACATTGTAATATATAATGAAATAATGATACAACTCACCATAATGCAGAATCAGTGGGAGCCCTGAGCTTGTTTTCACTTGTCACTCACTGATAGGGTTTTGATATGAGTCTGCAAGCAATTGACTTATTATGGTGTCTGTGCAGTCAGACCTCTCTGCTAATGATGATCTGTATTTGCAGCCGTTCCCCAGCGCTGGCATCACCGCCTCAGCTCCTCCTCAGACCAACAGGCGCTAGATTCTCATAAGGAGTGCTCAACCTAGATCCCTCACTTGTGCAGTTCACAGTAGGGTTCGCGCTCCTGTGAGAATCTAATGCCGCTGCTGATCTGACAGGAGGCGGAGCTCAGGCAGTAATGTGAGCGATGGGGAGCGGCTGCAAATACAGATGAAGCTTTACTTGCTCGCCCGCCACTCACCTCTTGCTGTGCAGCCCAGTTCCTAACAGGCCACGACCGGTACTGGTCTGTGGCCCGGGGGTTGGGGACCCCTGCCACAAATTATGAGGATGCCTATGGGCCTATGGTCATCGCCAGGCAAAGAAGAATTTCAAGATCTGTACACCCCATTCTCTAGTTGCTTCCGCTTACCTGAACTGAGCGTCCTCTTTCTCACCTCTAGGCACACACTGTTCCCTTTGCTTGGAGCACCTCTTCCACTTCTCTCTCCAGCCCACTCTCTTGCCTCGATCTTGCCTACATCTCCTCCATGCTCAGTTTGGGTGTCACTTCTTCCATGACGTCTTCCCCACCTCCTTCTATCTCCACCCAGTCTGAGTTAAGTATCAAAGCGTGGCCTACAGTACCCTCCACTCCCAATGGTGTTATATCCCACTCTACTGTAATTGCTATTGAACTGTTTGACTCATCCTCCCACCAGCCTCTTTAGAACGGAACTCATGAGCCACGTGAGATTAGCATGGTGCCTGCCACGTGATAGGCACTGGGTGGAAAAACAAGCATTTGACTGTAAACCATTTCCACTTGTACACATAAATCATTTTCACGATTGATACATGGAGAGTTCGGAAGATTTTTAGGTTTTGGGGAGAGATGGTTAGATTCCTCACCTGGAATATTCTATAACTTCAGTAGCCAGCAACACTACCTCACTGGTACAGATCAGGCAATCTATTGAGGGCCACTTGGCTGGAAGCATCCTTGTAAAGGTATTCCTAGAGCCTGATGGAGTAGAAGGGTAAAGGTTAAGGCAGGTTTGGTGACAGGATGAAGGATTGGTCTAGTGTTGACATCTATACTGGGACGCAGCTGGCCTCACCATTTGAGGGAGGTGTGTAATCCGGGCCTGGGAAAAAGACTTTTTTGAGCAGAAGGTAGGAGAATGTGAAAAAGAGGGTCTGTCTTTTGATGAAATAAAATTTATATTTGAAGGCAGGGCAAGAAAAATTAAACATAATATTCTCTCTCTGTGTTTGTTTGGACCTCCTCCCTCATGTGCAGTGTGCATTTGCATTACACGTTAAACAGAGCACTTCAAAGATGGGAGTGACTGCTCCACCATAAAGATCATATTTTCCCCCTCTCTGCTGATGCTAGCGATGTAACTTCTTAAAAGAATAGCGTTCTTTACCAAATTTGTAGGGGGTCATGGTGACTTGCTGCTCCCTTTGTACATGCTTACATGGACTATATATAGCCTTGGTGAACTTTATGTAAAATGTCAGCAAACACATCCGTACCTTTTGATGTACTATCCTTTGTCTCGAAAATGTATATGACTGTGCATTCGACTTCGAACAGGTGGAACATTTCTCAGAGCTTTCTGAGAATCTGTTTCCTGGTTATAATCCTCAGTTTAGCTCAAATAAAATCCGCTTTTTTTTCTTCTCAGCTTGATTATTAATTGAATTTTCATTGGTACTCTCCACTGCTGTGATGCCTATAAAGAAAAGTGGGGAATCAAGCTTCATAGTGAGTAGAGAAAGTCTCCATAAAAGAAGAATTGTTTCCTGAACTATTCTTCAAAGTGTTGGGACATTGTGTTTCTGCAGGCAGAACAGGAGATCACATTTCAACCCTTGACCATCTACATAAAATAATGTGCTCTGAAGGTAAAAGCCAGGTTGGTGGGACTTTCTGGGCCAGGTGGAGGGGAGCTTGGTCTTGGGAGATGAGTAAGAGGGTAACAGTTACAGTGAACTTCATTTCCCTGGTCTTGAGTTTCTATGTAAAGGGGCCCAGTAATGATTAAAACTCCAGACTTCTCTTCCACCTCTCATGTTTCCTTCCTCTCTCTTACAGAGAGTTTGGAAGAAGGCACCTCAGCCCTTCCTGGACTGCTCCTTCAAGTCAGCCTGCATGCTAACAGCTTCAGGTCTGTGTGTTCTAGTGGGCTATCCACTCCGTGGATATGCAATCAAAAGGATGCTTCTCCCTCACAGCTTCTTTTCTGAAATCACGGGGACAAATATTTTTCTCTTTGATTTTCCTTTCCAAAAAACTCTGACCACAAGACCACCTTTTAAAATACTTATTTACAACTTGCATTGTATAGTTGGATTTTAGTGGCTGCTATGAATTGAGATGCTGCAATCTTCTCAACAACGCATTTCTCAGTCATTCATAATGCCTGTAGATTATGAAAGTGCATCCATTTGGGATTTCCCCAGGAAAAATAATAGAATGACCAGAGATTATGATGTTGCTTATAGTTTAAATCTGGCGACTTTGCCTTCTGCTTTCCCTGGTTCCCTTTTTGCTTGCTGAAAAAACACTACATAAAAATGCAAGAACGTCAAGAAAGATAGAAATTCTTCTGAAAGAAAAACAAATTCATCTTTGTTTCTTCTTTTTCTTTTTTGTAAACGATAAAACTGTCCCCACCCTCAGACTCATATAACACAGTTCCGTGAAACTCCGTAGGGAAAATTTACCCTTAAGATTGATTACATTTTAATCCCCCATACCCTTTTCCAAGGCAGGAAAACCACAAAAGGCCCCGCTGGGATTCGAACCCAGGATCTCCTGTTTACTAGACAGGCGCTTTAACCAGCTAAGCCACGGAGCCAACACGTCCGCGTGGTTGCAAATAGACATAGAAAAGGAATGATCTTAGCTTTTGTTCTGAGCATCTCTTTCTTCGTTATTGAGGTTCACGAGCCCCCCAAGATGGTCTCTCAGACACTAAAGATGAACCTCTGCTTCGCCCCCAAAGACCTAAGAGACCGCGCAGCCATAGGAAAACTGAGACCCTCCGCGCGGGGGTGGGGTGAGGGAAACTCTGGCGCGAGCCTGAACCCTCAGGCGGCGCCAGAGGAGTCTTTCCGGAACTGCCAGGAAGGGCAAGAGTTCAGCAGCTGCAGCTTCCTTGGGTGAATTATGACCTGGGGCCCCTGGAGGAGAGGAAATTGGCCACATTTAGACCAGAACACTTCCAACATCAAGAACTGGTCCCTGCAGGAAGCAAGCTATGTGTTCTTTATTTCACGGATTTTAATTAAAATTCCAGCTCTTCCTTACCCCCATTTGTTTCCGTAAAATTGGGTTCCACCGCCTGCTTCTTGCTTAACTAAGTTGCATCTTTAAAAAATTCAAGACTTCATCATTAAAACCTTGTTTGGAAAGAGATAAAGGAGCAGTCTCCTCTCCTCTGAAGCTAGAGGAAGAGAGACGCTTTCTTGTCCGAAAACTTGTCCAAAGGATCTGCTTGACAAGCTGTCAAATTGAAAGCATTCACAAAAATTTCTATATTTTCATGGGGACTTGTGTATTTGTAACTGTTCCAAATTCATCCTCTTCTCTGTGAAATAGATCCGTCCTTAGGCAAAGGGCTTTAGTGGAATTCGGAAGAGTTTACAAGTTGTTGCCATAGCTGTGAAAGTAACTTCCCAAATGAAACCCGTAATTATGATTGGCTGCTTGCTTGAAATCTGTTGCCGTTCTGAAAATGTTGAAATTAACATTTCAGTATTTCTGAACTGTATCAATATTGAAGGATTTCTCTGTCTCACTTTAAACCAGCCATTGGCACTAATCTCTGCCTACAAACATGATTTGGGGGAGAGGTTAAAAAGCCCATGACTCTGCTAGATTTCTTTTTCATAAAACGATTGAAAGTCTATGAACTCAACACACAGTCTGATTCACTCCATGAAATAAGCACCGATTTCTTTAATAGTATAAGATTAACCATTGTATTATTAATGTGCTTGGAGCCAAGATAATCATAAACAGCAGAGTCACACCTAACGTGACTTTGACCAAACTGTGGTAGACATTCAGAAAGACAACAGAGCCAACAATATTTGGTCTGGGTTTTTCCTTAGACTGGCAGCTGTCAAAATTTGCACAGAAATTCTGGGAAGTCAAAGGAGTTTTTTAACAAGCCAGAGACAAGTCTTGGGAGAAAAATTAAGACTCAGAGCAATCACTTCCAGAAATCTGGGTGTGACCTGCAAAGACCATGGAAAGGCCCCTCACAATGGCTCTGTTCCACACAACTGAAATTGGAGAAGGTGCAGATCGTGGTGTCATAGACTGCTGACAGTGGAAATGGCTGGCAGTGCTACTATTTTCCAAATGCTTGGGAGAGAAACTGGAAGAATAGTGCACTGTGACCCAGAGGAGGAGGAGAGTCCACCGCAGTAATGGCTGGTTTTACATGTCAACTTGGCTAGTCTATAGAGCCCAGTTATTCAATTAAACATTAATCTAGATGTTGCTGTGAAGGTATTTTTGTACATGTGGTTAACGTCTACAATTAGTTGACTATAAGTAAGAGATTATCCTCAGTAATGTGAGTGGGCCTTATCCAACAAGTTAAAGACTTTAAGAGCAAAATGGAGCTTTTCCTAAGAAAGAAGAAATTCTGTCTCAAGACTGTAGCATCAGCTCCTGCCTGAGATTTTCTAGACTGCCAGCCTACACTACAGATTTCAGACTTCCCAGGCCCCACAATCACGTAAGCCAACTCCTAGAAATACACGTATATTTTCCTACTGGTTCTGTTTTTTCTGGACTCTGTTTCTCTTTCTCTGACTGGAACAACTACTGAAGAAAAGACTGGAAGCTGGAAACTGGAACTCTCAGAAAAGAAGTCCCAGTAGAAAGATATCTAAAAACAAAATGAAAGCATGCCTCAGCTCATGTCAGAGCATGAGCAGAGAAATCTGAGGCCGCCAAAAGAAGCTTTCAAGACCTTCAAGGCAAAACAAAAACAAAAAAAACCCTTCAAAACAAGGGGAGGTCTTTGCAGACATGAGGAGAGCAGGTGTGAGCATGGCCTCCAGCTAGCTGGGTTGAAACCCATTTTAGAGGTGCGAGATGGGAGCTGTGACTTCCAGGGATGCCCTGGAATCTGGCCTTCCCATCCTGGGTATGTGATGAGGATAAAATAGAATCAAGAGGTACCTCAGTTTGCTTCTGTTGAGCTGCGCCCCACAGGCCTGCAAGCCCTGTACCTGCCCCCCTTCAAGACCGGAGGAAAGAGCTCAGAGTCAGCTACAGAGACATCAGTGGTTTAATGGATGGGGGATCTTACACATCTGAAGCCAGGTCCTGGAGTGACACCCCACCGTGTTCGGTACTTGGCAGTAGCCTTCGCTCCCAGGGGAAGAGGGAGGTTACCAGTTATATGGGGAATTGACATCGGGTTGGCTCATCTGTTACCAGGGAAACCAGCTGAGGAGCATACCCCTCACCACCCCTTTGATAAGCTATCTTGGTGGAGATGTTCTGATCTAAAGATTAGAACAATCAGTAGCTGGGGCCCCGGGTGAGTATGTAGGCATTTACTGATTTGGCTCTACAATTAAGAGGGAAGGTCAGTCATGTAAGTAGGGTGTAGGTGAAGCAGGCACTGGTAGAGCAGGGGATGTACAGAGAGCAGAGAACAGCCAGCTTGAGTTGCCTAATCATACAGCTTCATTTCTGAAAATTCAGGCGCAATTGTTCATGTTTCCAAACTCCTCTTTAGAACAGAAATCTTTTTCTTCTGATGGGGAGGGGATAGTCTGTAAGCTCAGATGGGAAAATAAATTTTTATTTTGACTAACTTCTTACTGAAATTTTGTATTTTCTTCCATTATGAATGTAGGCAACAAAGCACAGTATATTTCAGTCCTTTTGACTTTATCACTATTGGCAATCACAAATATTTTCACAGAAAATTACAATTGTTGCAAATTTCTTAAAATATTATTTATGCTCATTACTGCTTTGAAATTATAGTATTTATTACAACTCCTGCTGGATATTATCATTTGGTGCATTAATAAAGGAGCATAAATATTATAAATTTTTAATAGTTTGATAACATATTTCAATATAATTGTTTTCCCCTTGAAATCTTATGTATTTATCTTTTTAATTTATATTTAAAAGTATTATTCTGTGATGGAGTCTATAACCACCAAAGTTCCTAGGGGTACATAATACCAAATCTGGTCAGAAGACCCCTATTTACTATCTAGGGAGAAATCCCTAACTAGATCTACCTTAATGTTTATGCAGAAACAGGAACATGTACATTTTTCTTAAGGGATGTTGCAACCTTATGAACGGCAAACAAAGATTTTCTAAACACAATGTGTACATTCTCAATGTCAGGCAGTTTTACTCTGTTTAGTAGCCCTCAACTTAGTTCTTTTTTGGGGGCGTGAATAGAAATGAATAGCTTTATTGCTTTGCCAGGCAAAGGGGGCCACAGAGGGCTAATGCTCTCAAAACTGTGTGTCCCCAGCCCTCAACTTATTTACGATGCTCACCAGGCATGGAGATAATGATTCCTTCTCAGAAATATAGACAGGCTGAAAGGCATATATAAGAGACGCTTCCTGAGAAAGCAAACAAATGCTCCTTTTAAAGGTGTCAAATTCTGAAATGTATGTCCTGAGGTAGGAGCAGCATGCGGTGAGGGTGCTTAGCATAGAGTCTTGCTTAAGTAAATATTGGAAATAAAATGTTTTCAACGACCCAAGGAGAGACAAGAAAGAATGTCAGATATATTGTCACCCTACAACGGCTTCCAATTTCCTACACAGTAATAGCCAAAGCCCATACAAGGGTGTACAAGGCCAGAGGTCATCTCCCGGAGGTCTCCTAGCCCTTTCCGCTCAGTACTGGCCTTCTCGACATTGCTGGAACATCCCATGCACGCTCCCACCTCCATGCCTTTGCCCTGGAGATTTCCCCAGTTCCAGGTCGCTCTTTTCCCTGATACCCGTATTTATTGTTCATAACCTTTCCTGCTGGGCTTTTCCATTCTCTTTCCCGTTTGTCTTTTTTCCTCTAAGTGCTTATCACCATTATTTTATTTATTTAGTGCTTTATTATCGTCTTCGCTACGTCCATGCAATCTTCTTGACAGCAAGGATCACCTCTGTTTTCTTCACAGTTGTATTTCCGGTGCCATATTGGTTGAATGAATGAATGCATGAACGAAGAGATGGTACTGGGGCAGAGAATGCCAGGGTCTGTACAGACAGACTGAGAAAGCAGCACAGACGCTAGGGCCCGTGCAGACTAACTGGCCGCCTGGGGAGGCCACGCGCTGCAGTCTGAGTTAGCCAGGAGGACGGGGCTTTCAGGGCCAGGCGCAGACCCCCACAAGGTGGACCGGCTGCCGCCGCCTGGTTTCTGATGAAGGCATGCCCGCCTGCTAACTGCTCAGGTGCAGGGCCAGTGGCGCAATGGATAACGCGTCTGACTACGGATCAGAAGATTCCAGGTTCGACTCCTGGCTGGCTCGGAGTACACATCACCGTTTTACTTCTTTCCTCTGCCGACCACTGAGGAACCCGATGGAGTTAGAAAATCCATTACAAGGTGAAGTTTGCCTGGAAGTCTCAGGAGTGAGAAGGCCCCGCTTTTGACCACAGCCAGGGTCAACATTCCTTTGCAGAGCAAATTCCGCGTCCGGCCATGCGGTGGCACTAGCCAAAGCCAGACTGAGAAACGTGCGTGGGCCCCGTGTCACGCCCAGCCCCACCAGCTCATTCCTGCTGGAGGATGGGTTTGAGGTAACCTGGTAAGCAATGAGGAAGAAATTAAGATCCAGAAGTTCAGATTGAGAAGTAATAGTGAAGGGATTGAAGTCTCTTTTGTTCTCCGCCATCCGGTCATTTCCAGAATAAATTATTAAGAATTTCGCTTCAGATCTGTACGCTGCAGGGGCTTGGTTTGCGCATCTAATTGGCCTCTCTGATTTGGGAGAGTGGTACAAGACGCACGCGCATATTAACCACGCACATTTGCTGGGACGAAGCGGCGGGGGGGGGGGGGGGGGGGGGCGGGGCGGGGGGGGGCGGGGGCGGGGGGGAGGAAGTGAGGAAGTAGGAGGGAGGGAGGGGCGTGCTCTGTCGGGAGAACTATCAGCAGGGGTGAGCAGTTTCCACTGAGTTTCCGTAGTGTAGTGGTTATCACGTTCGCCTCACACGCGAAAGGTCCCCGGTTCGAAACCGGGCGGAAACAGCGTTGTTGTTCTTTTTTTCCCCCCCCTACCTGTGTGGATCCTTTAAAACTCCATTTATTTAAAAACTCTTCACGCCTCCTTTTCTTGTCTCTCTTGCCCCAGGCTGTGGTGCTGAAGCGACGCTGCTCGAGGTGGGTCCGGAGCCCGCGGCCCCGGAGGCGGACACAAGCATCGCGAGGGGGAGAACCGGGCTGTCCCCGGCTCTGCAAGGCGGCCCGACGCCCGCAGCCCCGGAAGCGCATCCTCGCCTTGCCTTCCTGTTCCCGGCAGCGCCCGGCTCCGGGCGTCTCTTCGCTGGCCCAGTGTCCGCGCCGGCCCTGCCCCAGCCGAGAGCACCTGCGCGGCAGGCCCGCAGCTGGCAGCCTCGCGCCCCTCACACGGCCGCGAGACTCGGGTGAGTACCTTGGGGGCCTTAGCGTGCGTCTCCGGGAAATGGGGGTAGTCCCGCCGCCCTCCATAGATTTGGGACCCTCCTGCAATCTGGCCCTCGTCGTGATTAGGTGACCTCGGGCCCCCGACATTTCCCCCTTGCTTTCCACTCTCCAGAACAGCTGCAGTGGCTCTCCTGGGCTTCGAGTGTGAATCCCTGGGAAAAGCGGAAGCCGGGAGGTGAAGATCGCAGGCCCTTCTGGGATAAGTCCCCACAGAGACTGAAGAGCAGAAAAAAGGGAGGCGAGGAGGGGATTTGAAAGCTTTGGGCCAGCAGGGCCGTGGCCTGGAAGAGGTCGTGGCGGGTGGGCTGGGCTGCCCTGGCCTGGGTTCTTTCTCGCCTCCCCTCCCCAGCTTACGAGGTGCCCCCTCCCGAGGGGACCCCGAAGGGCCGAGTCTTCCTCCGCTTTGGCCTTCTGCTCTTCCTGTCAAAAAGAAAAAAAAGATCCCAAAGTTAAGAAATGGGGCAACTGTGGATTTTGCGTATTGCCTTGAAGCTTGAGAAAGGTCACTGGCAGCACTTGTTTAAAATCAGGACTTGTGCCCTGGTGTCTGGCCTCTTACCGCTGTTTCTGACATGGCCTGCTTCCATGTTAATTGGATCTATCAAATGCTTTTCTGGGAAAGAACTCTTGATATAACACCAAACAGCCTCAGGTATATTCTCAGGATCTTCTTCTTAGATGTATTATTATTATTATTACTGTTTCTAAGAGATAGCCAAGGCCTAGTGTCTCAGATCGCATCGCTCCAGATTCCCTCAAATGACTGACAGGAATGTGATGTTTTTATGGCCATAAGACAAGAATAAACTGTTTACTCTTCCTCCCTCCCTCCCTCCCTTCCTTTTTTTTTTTTTTTTTTACAGGCAACTTGTATAGGCATCCCTTCCCCAGCCCTATTATTCCTCCATTTTCATACCTTCTCTGAAACACCAATGTTTTTATCATCTTGTAGTTTCCCTTGTTAGCAAGACAATAAGTTTGGCAGGTGCTCAGTGCAAATTTGTCTAATACATTTTCATTTAAAATTCCCTCTATAGGGAGACGCAAGAGGGAGGAGATATGGAGACATATGTATATGTCTAGCTGATTCACTTTGTTATAAAGCAGAAACTAACACACCATTGTAAAGCAATTATACTCCAATAAAGATGTTAAAAATTTTTTAAAAAATAATAAAATTCCCTCTATACCACTCAGAAATACAGGTGAGTTAATGTGGTGCCCTGCGAGGAGCAAGGGTCTTGGGCCTAGGAGGTGATGGGGATTTGTCCTCTCCATCTTTCTATGATGCCAAGGGGCAGGAATACTTTAGCTGGGAAGCTGAGTGTGCCCCACGCCAACCTGTTGCAGATGGGTGACTGTTTGAAGCTTATGGCTCTCTCCTTCTCTTTAAACCAGGTGTGTTCTGGCAAGATGAAGCAGCAGCCCTACCATTTTAGACACTCTGCCCTTTCTCACCTTCTCCCACTATCCCTCCCTTCCTCCCCCAGTCTCCCTCATTTAACCTCAAATGGAAGCTCCTGGGCTGCTCACCTTGTCTGATACTTCCTTTGAAAGGTGGAGAACAAATAGGCCCTGGGGAGTGGCTGATGCTGTGTGACCTCTTGCTCCTGTATAGCGCTGCACCTTGAATAGGGTCTTTTATTTATTTATTTATTTTTACTATATCCTCTATTCTCTCCTTCCTAAGTTTGATGTTGTAATCTTCTTCCAAGTCTTCTCTCCAGCCCCAAGGCTAACTATCTTGCCATAAATAAGAGGCAGAGAGAAGAGGGTGGCCTTCTGGCTTTGGGGTGGGATTGAGACTAGACCCCAAGTTAGAACAAACTCCTTGGAACCCAGCTCAGTAACGGTCAAGGGAGCGAAAGGACGTTGCTAAAATGTGCCTCTGCTGGGGATGGCGTGGGAGTGTGTATTGGATGAGGTGGGATTTGGTCCTTGGATACTGGAGAGAGACTCATGATGAAAGAGAAAAAAAAAACATGGAAAAAATATTCTGAGAGCTGGGCAAAACATCAAAATTAATCTAATCCGAGATGCATCATAGGTCATTGAGATCTTTATACTCTTTCCTTCTGTATTAGTTTGCTAGGACTGCCATAACAAAATGTCACAGACTGAATATCATAAATAACAGAAATTTATATTCTCACAGTCCTGGAGGCTGGAAGTCCAAGATCAAGGTGGTGGCAGGTTTGGTTTTCTTGCTGTATCCTTACATGGTCCTCTCTCTCTTTGTATTGTCTGTGTCCTAATCTCCAGTATGACATTAGTCATATTGGATTAAGACCTACCCATAAGACCTCATTTTACATTAATCACCTCTTTAAAGGCCCCATCTCCCAGTACAGTCACAGTCTGAGGTACTGAGGGTTAGGACTTAAACTTATGAATTTGTGGGGGGGGGGGGCGGGCACGGACACAAATTCAGCCCATTTCTGGGAACAGAGATTGGTGTGTTTTGTATATTATTGAAACAGTTTGGGGAATTCCCAGAAGTTAACTTTGCAGAAGATTTTAGCATACCTGCATCTCCTCATCTTACTAATCATTTGCATATTTTTATTGCAGAAGAAATACATCGTTTGCTTTTTATTTCTCTATTAGTCTTTTTTTTTAGGCTATTTCTGTCAGTACATTTAAGTATATAGGTCTTTTTCTAAAATTAAAAAAATTCAAGTCTTCATAGGTAAGAAAAGGACTCTAAGAAATGGATGTTCCCTCTCCCCTTGAGGCTCTTAAGAGGGATACCTTTCCACATCCTAAAACCAGCAAGTTCATTAAATGAAGAGTTAAACTGAGACTTTCACAAGAATTTCAGTCCAGTTCTTTACAATATGAAGACATGTTATTCAAAAATTGCACTAACTTGTTCTGTTGTCTGTTAATATAATTTTGCCCTGGAAAGTGTTATTTTAACAAAAGGGAATTGTTAGATTCCTACAACTTTTAAAATTGTTGCCATGTCTTGGGAAAATAACCTCAGTATCTGTCTTGATAATTTCTTGCCTCATTGATAAATCTCTGTATTCCCAAAAGTTATATTACTTAAAAGATTTATCTGCCACTCCTGAAACTAAAATAATATTGCACATCAACTATATTTCAATTTAAAAAACTATAAAATTTTTAAAGTAAAAAAAAGTCTTTAAAAAAAAGATTTATCTGCCAGTTAATAATTTTTCTTTTTATTCACATGCATGATGGAATATTTGTAATCCTATGACTTATATATTTTATTACCTAACATTATTTTTTCTTTTTTTAATTCTTAAAATGTATTTATTTGTTTTTAGTTAGTAGACTTTATTTTTTTTAGAACAGTTTCAGGTTTACAGAAAAATTGAGCAGAAAGTACAGAGTTCTCATATATTTCTTCTTCCTCTACCTCATTTTCTCCATTATTAACTACTTGCATTGGTGTGGTAGTTTTGTTACAATAGATGAGCCAATATTTATACATTATTATTAACAAATTATTATTGTTAACTGATTCTTATTATTATTTACATTAGGGTTCCATGCTCTGTATACAGTTCTATGGGTTTTGTCCAGTGCGTAATGTCATGTATCCACCATTACAGTCAGTGGCATACAGAATAATTTCATTGCCCTAAAAATTTTCCCTGTTCTCCATCTCAAATAATTTCTTTTAAATTAACACCACTGTGTGGTGAGAGCCTCTCCCTCCCTGACCTCCTTGGCCTTCATGAAAATGAAATAACCTTTTATCCCACCAGCCCTTTTTCATTATTTGTGCATCTGTCTCCTATATTTGTAAGGTCAGCCACCTGTTCTCCTGATAAGCTTCCTAAATGTGAGTTTCAAGGAACTAATCTATATTCATATACTCAGATCCAGAATCCAGCTAGTGGCCTCTTTTCCTTGAGTTTATCTTTATTGTCACCTGCTGTGTTTGGGCCTTTGACGCGTGCCGATCGTGGTTCCCCTGCTTGGGATGGACTGCAAGGGATCCAACATGAAGACTGAGCCTAGGAAACAGACTGTGAGCATTCCCAGGACAGGACATGGGCTAAGAAACACAATTTTGGAGTGAGATGGAAGGAGAATGGTATGGAGTGTCCATTGTTTAGGGAGGTGTGTCGTAGAACAGAAGCTCTCACTTTGGTTTCCTCTCTCATTCTCTGGTAACAAAAAGACCTTTAAGAATACATGCAGAGTATTTAGGGTGACCTTATTTATTGTCCAAGTTGGCACACTTTGGAGAGTAAAAGGGAGCATTAGGGCAACAGGCGCAAAACAAGTCACCCAATATTAGACCAAATGATTTTCATGCCGTAAAAAATCTCTCAATATTGCTTTCTTCATGGTAAGAACAGCTGTCTTTTCCTCCCTGTTCCTTTCTGGGCACACCATTACCATACCCAGAGTTGACCTTTGTGATCTCTGGCATCCTTCTCAATTATTTTCTTTGCACATTTTTTTCTTCATTGTGTTCGATTTTGGATAAAACAACAACAACAACAACACAACACTTTTGTTCTTTAAGAATTGTCCAAACATTTCTTTAGTGGTGCATTTGGGAGAAAGTAAACTAGGCATAAATTCATGTGATGTCTAGGGAAAGATGTCCTTGGGAGCGAGCAGGTTGGGTCTGGCTGGGTCAGCAGAATTGCAGGGTGTCTCTGTGGCAACCGGGACTTTTGGACCCCCCAGTAATTTAGAATATTTAGAGGCAAGGCAAGAGCACAGTAAGGGAAGAGAAGGGCCCAGCTAATTCCTTATTAGCTTTTCAGTGAACTGCTGTTCAACGTGAGATTAGAACTGTTTCTCCTCTCAATTTTTAATCTCTGTTCCCAAAGTTCCTTACAAGGTACCAAGGGAAATAATGACTGATTCAAGGCGCACTCCCACTTTGGCTTCTTCCCTCTTCTTTATACTAACTCTCACATCTCCCTCTGTTCCATGAGAAGAAAGGAAAACTGCAAAATTTCCAGAAATTCTAGTCATAGTGGAAAAATGGGGGAAGAATAGATAATGAAAGTAGATAGAAAATAGAAAAATAGATAACGAAATTATCATATAATCAAATTACCAAGTGATAATTTGATGTTTTCGCACCATTTACAGGTGGTTGCCTTTGTTATCCAAAGAACATAAAAATCAAATCTTTAAGTTTGCTCAAAAAAAAAAAAAATCTAAGTTTGCTCAAGGACCATGTTTGCCCATTCTATCTAGATGGTGAGGTCGAGCAAAAACACAAAACAAAACTCTGGAGCAATTTAGAGAAAAGATAATAATTTTTTTTTCTTAAAATAAAACATTGTGGAGTAGGGCAGGGCATAGGGTTACAGAATTCCCTAGGAAACATTTTCAGGGGTGGGGCAGAAGGTGTGAGTGGCTAGTTTTGTCCCAGAGCTTTAAAAAAGTCCCACAGTGTTTGAATGCCAGCCATGGACCTGGGTCCTAATTGCCCAAAATCGAAATAAATCACGTCTATTTGTGTGGCCTTGACTCTGTGCTCGGGGCTGCGCACCTTCTTAAAGTGGCTTTTATTCTTGAGCAGACACATAAAATCACTCTCTGTAAAATATAGAGAATAATGGTGTATTACCCCTGTGTTGTTCCCCACCCGCCTCCAGTTTAAGGAAGAGAACTCCCATGCCCTGTCCAACCACCATCCTTTTCTTAACTCCCTGAGGTGACTACTGTCCTGATTTTTAAATTTATCTCTTGCTTTTATGACTACCTACTTGTAGCCTAAACAAGTCATTTAGTTTTACATTTATAAATGGATCCATACTGTGGATCCATACTGTAGATCCATCTTGTAACTCGCTCTTTTTTGCTCAACATTATGTTCTTGAGATTCGTCCATGGTTTTGCATATAGCTGTAATCTATTCATTTCTGCTGCTGCATAGTATTCCCTTGCATAGATATTACCAAAATGTATTTATCTATTCTATTGCAGGACACTGAATGGTTTCCAGGTTTTTGAAATTACAGGGTTGCTAGAAACATTCTTGTAGGGGTCTCCTGTGCACAGCCCCAAGAATTCCTCCAGGTAAACACCTAGAAGTGAAATTGCTTTAAATAATGCCACACACTAATTTACACACATATAAACACACACCCTAGCAGTGTATGTGTTTTAATTGTTCCACATCTGCTGAGCCCTTAATATTGTCAGACAATATAGTTTTCACCAATTTGATGGATGTGAAATGTTATATCCTGTGATTTTTATATTCATTCCCATATTACTAATGAAGTTGACCTTTTTTTTTTTTTTGCTTATTCACCATTCATGCTTTTTCTAAGAAGTACGTATTAACACTTTTGCCCATTGTTTTTAAATTTTCATTTTGTCCTTTTCTCATAGATCTGTAGGAATTCTTTACATATTCTGGACTCTAATCCTTTGTCAGTTATATGTGTTATGAATATCTTTTCCCCAGCTTATAACTTATCTTCCTTTTATGCATCTTTTTGCTATATAAAAATTACTAATTTTAATATAGTCAAATTTGAATTTTAATGTAGTTAAATTTGTCAGACTTTTCCTTTACGGTTTACACTTTTTGTGTCTTGTTAAAGAAATCTTTCTAGGAGCAGTGAGAAAGACAGAAGAACCACTTGGGCTGGTAAAGCCATCTGCCAGGCACTACTGCCACCATGCCCAAGAGAAAGGCAAAAGGAGATGCTAAAGGTGACAAAGCAAAGGTGAAGGATGAGCCACAGAGGAGATCGGCACGGTTGTCTGCTAAACCTGCCCCTCCAAAACCAGAGCCCAGGGCAAAAAAGGCCCCTGCAAAGAAGGGAGAGAAGCTGGCCAAAGGGAGAAAGGGGAAAGCAGAAGGCAACAAAGATGGGAACAACCCTGCAAAAAACCGAGACGCCTCCACAGTCCAGTCACAGAAAGCAGAAGGCACCGGGGATGCCAAGTGAAGTATACATTTTTGATAGCTCTGTACTTCTAGTGACTCTACTGTTTGAAATACTATTTTTTTTAAATCAAATTTTGTAAAAACGTAGATTTTTTTTTTTTAAGTTATGTTGTTAGCACACAAGACGCTTTGTTGTTATCTTTTGTGGAAAGGGCAAAATAACCACTAGTAGAATGTTTCAGAAGCTGGATTGAAATGGGGGAAAACAGAATTTTCTATCGTATTTGAAGATTGTTCTTGGTTCCCAGGAGAGATTCTCCGACATTCACACATGACAGCCACTATGGCTCAGAAGCCTTACCGTGTGGGGAAGCAAAACTTCATGTCTTCTCCTTTCCTGATGCCATCAAAAACACATCCTTGACTTCCTGAAACCAAGAGTCATGATGCGGCCTTGGCACCCCTACAATCAGCTGCGTCAGGTAACAACACTCAGGATTTCTAGTGATGACATCAAGATGGTATTGCTCAAAAGAGCCAGGATTCCTGTTTGTAGTTTGTGGATCATCTCATTAATAGTCCTGGAGTTTTTAGTTCCTTTCCTCCATGTCAGAGGTGACCTGTGAAAAGCTCTTATATGCCTCATGTGAAATATTCACCCTTTCTGAAAACCTTTCCTGTTCATTGCAGCAACAGACTTTGCTGACTTTTTGGAGAGGGGAGTTTGAAAGTTGTAAGATGTTACGGATTGTCACCCATGTCCTGCTGGAAGTAACTATTTTTGAAAAGTATCTTATAAAGCTGGATACAAGTTGGCTTCATGGGAGGGGAGGGATCATTTCCTACTCCAAGTCATAAAGATATCCTTTACTGCCTTGTAAAAGTTTTATAGTTTTGCTTTTCACATTTGTCTTTAGTCTTCCCTGAACTGATTTTTGCAAAAATATGAGATAGTAATTCAATATAATATTTTTTCCATATGGTAAGTGGTTGTCCCAACCACTTGGTTGTCCCAACTTTTCTGAAAAGTTCATCCTTTCCCCACTGATCTGTAATAGTGGCTTTTTTCATAAATCAAGTTTCTTTCGCACGGGGCGGGGGTGGGGGGAGCTGGGAGAGGTCTGTTGATGGTTTCGATTCTGACTCACTGGTCAGTTTGTCCAACCTTGTGGCAATACTATACAATCCTGAGTACTACAACTTTAGAAAAAGGTCTTGATATCTCAGGACAAATACCACCTCCACCTTTAACATCACCACCAAACTTTTCTTCGTTCGAGTATCTTGGCTATATTCTTAGCCAACTGCTTTTCCATATAACTTCTAGAATTAGATTGACAAGTTCCAAATCAAACTAACAAAAGGTGGAATTTTTATTGGATTTGTATTAAATTTATAGATTAATTATAATATTGAGTCTTCCAATCCATGAACATGGTATAATTCTCCATTTATTTAGGCTTTCTAAATGTCTTTCAATAAAGTTTTATAATTTTCTCCATAAACGTTTTCTTTTGTTAATATTTCTTAGGGACTGTACACTTTTGGATGCTACTTTATATGGTATGTTTTTAGTTGCTACATTTTCTGTTTTCAGCTAATTTTTATATTCAACAACCTTGCTAAAACTCATTAATTCTTATGTCTGTGTATTCTTTGGGGCTTTCTACATAGATAACTATATTCTTTTTGTTTTGTTTCTTCACAGTCATTGTACCTTCTTTTCCTTTTTCTAGTTCTAGGCAATGTCTAAGTGCTGGAGGTACAACAGTGAACAAAACAAAGTCTCTGCTTTCACCAAGCTTATACTCTAGTGGGGGAGGGTGCAGAAGATGCACAAATGTATGTGACAGGGTGCTTTAAATAAACAAGTGTAAGTGGGTGCTATTTAGATAGGGTGATTAGAGAAGTCCTCTCTGATGAGATGACATTTGAGCAGAGCTCTTAATGAAGTAAAAGAATAAGCTCTTAATGAAGTAAAGGAATAAGAGACTGACTCTGAGGGGAAAGCATTCCAGCAGAGGAAAAAGCAAATGCACAGATGAGGTAAAAATATGTTTGGCAGGGCTTCCCTGGTGGCGCAGTGGTTGAGAGGCCGCCTGCCGATGCAGGGGATACGGGTTCGTGCCCCGGTCCGGGAGGATCCCACGTGCCACGGAGCGGCTGAGCCTGCGCGTCCGGAGCCTGTGCTCCGCAACGGGAGAGGCCGCAACAGAGAGGCCTGCGTACCGAAAAAAAAAAAAAATGTTTGGCATACTGAGGAAGAACAAGGAGGCAGAATTGGCGTGAGGGAGAGTAAGAGTGATAGTTGATATGATTGCAGAGATAGCCAGGGGCCAGAAAATGGAAGATTCTCCACATTGTCACTTTTCTCTGAAAATGATGGGATGCCATTAGAGTTTTGAATAGAGAAACCACACAATCTAAGTTATCTGTGTGTGTGTGTGTGTGTGTGTGTGTGTGTGTGTGTGTGTGTGTGTATGGCTGATGCATGGGCAATAGGGTGTAAGGGGGGGAAGAGTTGAAGGAGAAAGACCAGTTAGATGGCTGTCACAACTGAACTGCTGGAAATTCTACTTTGTCCTGTTATGTTTCCATCCTTCCTCTGCTCAACTATTCCCACCCCATTTTAATTGGTAAATTACAAATATTATCTGTGGTTTCTCTTTGCCAAACAACAGAACAGGATCAAAGATAAACATTCCCTGTTGTCAAGAATCCAAAGTCAAATTCAGGAAAGTCAGCACTGTGTGCTTGGTGTTGTGATAATACTGCAGGAGGCCCTGACTCTGATGCCAGAGCATGAAAGGGTATTAGGAAGCACTTTCTGAGGCATAATTGACACCTAAGCAGCAAAATGAAAACAGAAGTTGGTCAAGCAAGGGGTGGGTAAAAGACTTCTAGTAAGAGTAGTAACATTTGCAAAGATGTTAAGAGAATATTGTGCATAGTAGGTGTTCCATAAAGTATTCTTGAATCAAAAAAAGTTTAAATGTGTAACCAAATAAGTTATATTGGGCTTTTTAAAATAATAAGGTATTTCTCATTAAGTGCTTATTTGCCAAACACTGTTCTGCTCAGTGATTTATAATACATGCATAATTTTATTTCCATGACCCTATGAATTGAATCATATTACTGTTCCTATTTTTATATTTAGTGAAACTGAGACAGAGATTAAATAATTTGCCCTGGGGTCATACAGTGAGAGTAAAATTCAGATTAAGACCCATGTCTAGAACTCCAAGGCCAAGAAGGCTCCTCATTGTTAAAAAGATCATTGGTATAACCTCAAAGGTAATCCATCCAAAAATATATATGGTGTTTCTGAGTAAATTAAGGAATTTCCCAAGATACCACTAGGAAACAGTCAAATGTAAGTAATAATATTCTACTAGCTAAACAGTTGTAATTTCCAGTGAAGAAGATTAGTAATGCAAGGAAAATGAATTCCAGGGGAAAAGTGGTCATATGGAATTTAGAATTTTAGTGTATCTCTGGCAACATAAAGCTAGAAGGGATATTATTTCTGTACAAGGATGATAATTTTTTAGACAAATACTTATGAAGTGGACAAGAACAAATTAGGAAATTATAAATTAGCCTTTAAATCTCTCTTGCCCACTCTTCTGATCCATTTGGCATTTACATTCCTATTTGTAAATTCATAAATTAACATTCCTGGTTTATTAATACTCTGAGAATTTGGGTGTCTGACATGAAACAGCCTGAGTGATCCAGAGTTTTCAGTAATCAAATTTCTGACCATCAGAATTGAGGCATTGGTCCCCTAAGAGTTGGAAAGAAGAGGGAGGGAAACATTTTTCGTATCTGCCCTTGTCCCCTCTTCGTTGTAGTCTCAACAGTGGTCACTGTGCTCCTTGGGAAATGTACGTCATACCCTTGCAGACCCTGCGATAGCTTCCACCCGGGGTCATGCAAATAACCTACAAACTGTCAGCAGACGTGGCCAGACGCGCACCCCGACGCCCCGCCCCTGCGGCCGCACGGCGGCGGGACACACTTCCGAGCCCTTCTAGGTCGCCCCGAAGTCCGTGCTGCTAGGAGTCGCCTTGCGCCGGCCCGGCTGGAGGCTGGGACCATGAAGTTCTTTCCCTGGGTTGCTCCTCAGACCCTTCGCAGACCTTGCTCGGGCTTCCGGTCCCGGTCTCCAACCCCGAGTCCCCTTCAGTGAAGTCTGGGCCAAGGTCATTGCCAGCACCCGGCGGTCGCTGCGGGCGCGGGGCTTCTTAACCTTTTCGGTGCCTGGGAGCCCTCTGGTTTCGTGACGAAGCCAATGGAGCCCTTCTCAAATTATATTTTAAAAAGCATTAAAATAGGATAACAAAGAAAACCAATTATACTACAGAAACAGTTATCAATTAAAATAATTTGCGGTGTAGTAACACGTGTGCTTCTTCATTAATATATTAAATATTAAACATCAAGACCCGTCTTATAACTACTGTAACTTCGAAACAGTTAAGTATGAGATATTTGTAACATACCTCATATCTCAAATATGGGGTATGAAAATGTAACTTTTCTTAGTGACAAAGCCGCAGGTACTTATCTTCTGACTGTAATTTGTTGCCAACATTCATCCGTGAAGGACATGCTAAATTTCAGTTAGAGGTTAGAGATATTAAAGATGTAATTTCTTTTTCCTATCCAAGTTCACCAGTCCCCAAGTTAAGAAAACCTCCAAAAGTGCTTAACACAGTGCCTGGCACAAAGTCCCCTCTTAACATGTAGATATTAGTAATTTTATTATAACTTTTCTCGCATCTGTTCAAATTTCTTTTAGGTGACCGTGATGAAGTTAATCAAATGAAATCTTGAAGGAGCACAAAGATAAATCGAGTTCAACCCATTAATTCAGTCTTTTTTTTTTAATTATTTTTTATTGAGGTATAACTGACATATAATATTGTATTAGTTTCAGATGTACAACATAATGATTCGATGTTTGTATACATTGTGAAATGATCACTACAATAAATCTAGTTAACATCCATCACCTTACATAGTTACAAAAATTTATTTTTCTTATGACAACTTTTAAGATTTACTTTCTTAGCAACTTTCAAAGATGTAATGCAGCATTATTAACTATATTAATTTCAGTTAATAACATATAACATATATAACTAAATATATGTTATATATGGGTTACATATATATAACATTCTGTTTATATATATATACATACATATATATATATTCAGTTATTTATATGTGAGTTCTAAAAGAGTGCTGTCTGCACACTCCTGCTGAGGTATAAAGGAAAGGAAAATGTGAATTTGGTGGTTGTAGGGAGTGGGGGGTTGGCAACTCGAAGAGAAAGAGAGGATGACATGTTTTTAAGGATTAATTCCTTGATTTATCCAGCAAATATTTTTAGAGCTTCAATTATGTGCCAAGACTACAAGGCAGGCCCAAGGGCCTTGCCTTCACCAGAGAGCAATGATACTCAGCTCCTGGAGACAGAGAAAAAGCTCTCCCATCTGAAGGAAGTGTAGAAAAAAGCAAAAGTGAACAGCTCCAAAGTTTGACTCCATCGTTTCTAAACCATCCATCCTTGCAAGGAAAGACTCAAAGGCTGCTTTGCCCAAAGGATTTAACTCTAGGCATGACCTTTGATAAGAAGACCTAGAAAGTGCCCATATCCTTCCACAACCCTGCAGCCACAGGTTAAGTTGAGGTAAGATGCAGCATAAGAACAAAGAAGTAGGTTGTGGGGAGAAATAACACCAGAGGCAAAGCAGTTCAGAAAGGTCTTTCTCTTACAAAGGAGTTCAGATTTTATCCTGCTGATCTTGAAAGTTTTAGCCCTGGGGAAAAGCCAGATCAGATTTGCGTTTTACAAAAACCTCTGTGTCCTTGGCTTTTGTATGGTTGAATTAGAAGGAGGATGTTGGAAGTGGAGGTTTCCCGCCTGTAAAGTATACTGCTTTATTCAGGCCTAAAAAAAGGACTTTCAGGAGGATGAGGCAGAACACATGCCTCCCTTGCTAAAAAAGATAGTTATAAGACAATTGCCAAAGTCCTCACACGAGATGGCAAGAACTTGAATTTGGGTGGTATGTTGGGAGCCGAAATGGAAAATTTTTCACAAAATTCCCTGCATCCTCCCTCTTAAGTATTTAAAAGGTAGACTTAGTTAGGGATTGGATATGAAAGAGTGAGGTAAGGGAGGGAAAGGAGTCTGAGAAGGGACCCTAATTCCTAGCTTTGGCATTTATGTGGACAATTGTAAAACTAACTGAGATAAGGAATATACGAGAGAGAAGAGGAGAGGGGAGAGACTGATGAGTGTAAAGAAATGTGAAAGTTCTGAAATTTACCCAACTTGCGAGCTCAGCTTGTTAAGTTAGCCTGGCACACACAGTTTCATGGATGCTGGTTCAACTCACGAGACTCCTGGGTCAGAGACAATGCACAGTTTATTATTCCAGGAATAACAATAACCAGATTATCAGCATATTTTCTCTGATTCCCCGCCTCCAATTTCCAGAGGGCAATACATGACATCTGTACATTCAGTGGATTGTGTTACAGGACGGAAACCCTAAACCTGGGGATCCCAATTCTTTAATAATGAGCAGTAAACATGCCTGCCTGTTGCTCTGGAGAGAAACATTATCTCTGTCTTCCAACGGTGTTTGCTATATAAGCATCCTTGAAAACATAATCCAGAACAAAGGACAGTCAGTGCCCCACTAGCAATACATGCAGAAATGTGAGCGATCCATGATGAATTATCTCCTAACAATGAGTTGTTTTCACTAGCTGAGTTTTGTTTTTTAAACAAAGTCTTCCACGACTAGATGAGTTGGGTGGAGGGTACGTGAGATTTCAAAAGTGAAAAAGAGTGAGGCCAGTTTACCTTAACAGACCAGAAGCTCCAAAGAACCTCCACAGAACTGTTGATATCTAATTAGTTATTTGTATGCTTTTTCTGGTTTTTTTTAATATATATATATTTTAATAAACAGTAGAAAAGAAGTGTGGTTGACAGTGTAGCTTGGGAATCTGAAGGTTTATCTAAAGTCACCTGCCTAATAAAAGGGTAAATGACCCATGGAATCTTCTAGTAGCTTTTCCCTCTAGGCACTACCTCAAGGTACCTAGGCTTCTTGAATGGAGGATGCAGGTTTTGATTGGTAAAGCAAATTATTAGAATTAGTTGAGTTTTTTTAAATTTGTTTTTAAATGGAGGTATAGTTGACTTACAATAGTATGTAAGTTTCAGGTGTACAACATAGTGATTCATAATTTTTAAAGATGATACTCCATTTATAGTTATTATAAAACATTGGTTATATTCCCTGTGCTGTACAATATATCCTTGTAGCTCATTTATTTTATACGTAGTAGTTTGCACCTCTTAATCCCCTACCCAGAACTCATTGATTTTAAGTGTTTGAAGATATCCAGGCTAATGGGGACAGGTTTAGAGATCGAGAGAATAGTGTAGGATGGGGATATAATTTATCTGTTAATTTAATCCAGTGCCATTTTAAACTACCTACTATATAAGCTGCTTGACTCCTGGAATTGGAGTAACATTCTTGGCAAGTCTGTCAGTCAGCCAATCGCATCCAGGTTGCACACAGATAACAATCAGTTGTTGTTGGCGCACAGATAACAGTCAGCTCAGGAAGGCTGGTGTTTCAACCCACTAAGATCCAAGCTGCAAAATGTAAAAGCTCAAATGATTGTCTTCTCTTTCTATCTCAAACCTCCCCCAAAGGCTGCGAATAGAATCTTTTGACTCTCAGCTAAGTATACATACTGACATATAGGTAAGTCCTTCGTCTTCTCAAGAAGTGTAGCAGCTCAACATTTATGATCTTACTGCTTGGCACACTCTCTGAGACCAGGTCGGAATCATCTGGAATTATTCAATTTTGTGATCACCCCCCCTCACCGCTTATTTTAAAAATGTTGTGAGAAAGAGGAAAGTTTAATTAAAGTTCGAGGAAGTTTCTTTTCTTTTCAAAAAGCTCGGAGCATTGTAAAAAACAAAACGAAAAAAAAACTTGTGGGGTCACAGCCCAAATGGGCTTCCTTACAGACAGAAAAATCTTTCATCTACAGGTGTGTGGCCTTCTCAAAGTTACAAGGTGACAAACGCTGAAAGAAAAGATTTCTTGTGTGACTCTAACAGCAATAATAATGATGATCACATTGGGTTACTTCTTCTGCAGTATTTTCTTGCTGCAAAATGCTACACTCCCTGAGGATTGGCCTCGAGGCTGTCACGTTATGAGGCTCATATGCTGCCTACCATGCCAACAAGGCAAATGACAGGAGTGTTCTGTTATTCTTTTCTAGAGGTTTTAAAACTTGTTTGATAATTTTTAATAGCAAAGTAAAATCTTATTTGTCTGTTATCTGCTGGATCCATTGGGATGAAATTTCTGCTTTGGGGAGTTACCAAACGAGGTCTCAATCAAGGGCTGCCAAGTTATGCTGCTTTAGTAGTTCCTAGCAGGGCAGAGATGGTGTTGGTGCCCCTGTGCTCAGGTGACTTGAGGCTTTGGGTCCTCTAGAAGAGTGAACTTGGATTTAGAGGAAAAGGTGGTATAGGCAGGTTACTCAGCATGTAATGGGGAAGAATAATTTACTTTAACCTTTGTATTCTATTGCTTTTGCTACAAGTTAGTCACTAAAGGGATGTTGCCTATAAGCTTAGCTTATACATTATGGCTCATCTCTGAGAACCCTTCCTCCCATGTAATGAGCGTTAAGCTAAAATACCTTTGTTTAGCTCACAGGAAACCTCCTGACCAGGCCCACCTGTGAATGGCTGCAGGAAGGAAGAAATTAACGCATCCTAGAACCAGGACTTTGCTCCCTCCCCTTTTAGTGTAAAAGAAGCCTGAATTCTAACTCAGGGAGATGGTCCTTTGGGACACTAGTCCACCATCTTCTCCTTCTGCTGGCTTTCTGAATAATGTCGCTATTCCTTGCCCCAGCAACTCGTTTCTCAATTTATTGGCCTGTGATTCTGCTAGCGGTCTGAGCTTGGACTCGGCAACAAGCACAGTACCCATTGTTCTGTACTATGTGTTACGTTTCATCTTTATGATCACCCTACAGCCCAGTGTTTCTCAGTGAGGGAGATATAAAATGAATTTAAGCATGGGTATCACCCAGCATTTTTGAGAATAACATGGAATCTGAAATAGAATGCAATGCATGTGGTAAGTGGTAATTCAGGCAACTTTTGTTCCTGTTACACATGTGTGTGTGGGTCCAGATGTAAACTAAACTACAAACTGGTCATGGCCAGTGGAAAGCACTGCCCCTAGGCCATGAATTCTGAGTATGGTGCCACCTCCTCTATCCAGTTTACCTGGGCATCCCCAGAGCTGAGCTCTGAGAGGAGCACACCAGTGTAGAGAAGAGCGAGCAGTTCTGCACATTGGCTGCTTTTCAAGAAAGAGTTTGGCCTTTGATAATTTGTTACCATTGTTAATGAAACTTTTACTCGAGCTCTAGATGAAATGTTTTGTGCTGTGGCTTCCGGCTAAAAGGCCCTTCTATTTTCTGAAAAGGTCCTAGGTTGTGATAACTATGCCATGCTCAGGGTCCCCTCTTTTCTTCTTTAGGGAAATCGGCTTGTGATTTGAGTTTACCTTCCTTTCTGTTACTATTCTTTAGAGATGAATATATAGGAATAGGAAAAGAAAACGACAACGCCCAAACAGGGACTTGAACCCTGGACCCTCAGATTAAAAGTCTGATGCTCTGCCAACTGAGCTATCCGGGCTCACACAAGAAAAAAAAAAACGCCTTCCACATCAACTATAGTCAATTTATGCATACATTCAGAAGAACGATTTTGGGCATTTCGCCTGTGATTCCGGTTCAGAGCTGGCTATTCAGAAAATGCTTGGCATAGAAACTCAGCCACAGTGAAGGTCTTTAAGGCCGCGATAAAACCATATTACATTAATTATAATGTCTCCCCAAATTGTATCTTTCTCGCTCACTCTAGTTTAGATATATACTATATGTATATAAACACTGTATCTCTATGTAGCATATAGAGATATATTCTATAGTACCATATAGAATTCAGTGCAGTCAAAAACTGCAGGTTGGCCTTTAGTTCCTAGGCTTCCCAGAGAAACAAGTCAAATATTCTACATTTGGGCCCAAACACTTTCAAAAGGAAGCCAATCCAATGCTGATGCTTTTAAGGGATAATTAAATCACCTTTCGGCCGCTCTTTGGATACCTGAATATAGGTCTAGGGACTGAGGGAGCGATTTGATTTCGTGCTGGGTCTCAGCTGTCTTTGGAGAGGGGAAAAAAAGGAAAAAGAAAAAAGGAAAGAAGCTTTTAAAGGAGAGTCCCACTCTCTTTTTTCTCGTCAGATTTCGTTCCGTCTCTAAGTTAAGTGCTTGACAAGGGTCCAATGACTGGAAGGCTTTCTCCACTCGAAATGCCCATGAACGTTGCCCCATTAACCATTTCAAGATTTTGCTGAATAAGCAAAGGAAAATTTAATTTAAGCATTCAGAAAGTCTTAGAGTTGCAGAGGGGGGAAAAAATTCAGATTCAAAGAATTGGGAAGTGCTACAAACGCGTTTTCTGCAGGATGGGGATGTAGCTCAGTGGTAGAGCGCATGCTTCGCATGTATGAGGCCCCGGGTTCGATCCCCGGCATCTCCAGGTCCTTTTATCTACATAATCAGAAATTGCCCTTTAAAAACATCAATGCTTACTTTGTATCCTCCTCCAATTTTCTCGGTACTCTTTTAGCCACGGCGTATAGAACTGTATACGTAGAGAAGGAAACAGGATACCTTTGAAGTTTTTTAGGATATCTGTAATGAATGAAATTGAAAACGCAGAAAAGCACACCCAATGGACAGATGGCCGAAGAGGAGCAACTTGGAAACTTGCCCAGGATCCATTAGTGAACGGCTAGCTGTGGTAACGGGCCTGAAAACACTCAAAGGGGAGGAGGAGGTATTGTTGCTGAGTCATGGTACTGAAAAGTAGGACAAATGTTGGGAAAAGGACGAAGGCTTGTTTGGTGTAGGCGAATCCAGCAGCTCAGATACACAATACTGTTCCTATTATCAAAACATCAAGAACGAGAAAAGTTTCTTGTAAAGGCTTCCAAAGAAATGGAGAAGCTAGCGGCCGGTTAGCTCAGTTGGTTAGAGCGTGGTGCTAATAACGCCAAGGTCGCGGGTTCGATCCCCGTACGGGCCACAGTCTCCTTTTAACCACCACTGTGATTTAACCGTGAAATAGTTTTGATTACTTTCCAGCCAAACTGTCCAACGACTGTCCTACGAGACAACCTGCGGTATCTCCACAAGAGACATTTTGTCACAAGTCCAAACCATCCTAGGGAGTCCAGAGCACACGTATTTGAGCAAGACAGATTGCTCAAAATTTTGTCCAAGAGAAGCAGAAAAGTAGCAAGACACCTTAGGAGTTATTAAGTTCATTAGAAGGAAAAACTGTCACCAGTTTGTTTAGTGGCCAAACACTGCCCTCGAAATAGTCTGAAAACATACTGAGATGCGGGGCAAGTGTGAAAAGGCAGTGTTCATGATCTCCGATTGCTCAGTTGAGGATTTCTATTCGGTTAGATCATCCCTCACATGAAGCGAGGACTCCCATATTGGGAAAAGTGTTTTCTTGTTACTTTGATTTTTTTAGGTAAGAAAGGACTAAGCCCTTTTCCAGAATCTACTTTGCCGTCTGTCACCAACCAGTTGGTCCACGTTGACCGACACCAGCAGACCCTCTGTTTCGTCCACTTCTCGATGTTACGCCTCTTAAATCAGTCTCATTTTCCATCAAAACCGACTTTCTGAACACTAATTATGTATCCCCTTGTTCCTTGTACAACGAATTTTCTTTATTCATTCACGACCTCAGAACTTTATATCCCGTTGAATGAATTTTCACTATTTTCCGTGGAAAATACTGAGATCAAGCCAAGAGGAGTTAGGGAGCTTGTCAAAAATACAGCTTATTGGGCCTCACTCCCAGGGACTTTGACTCAGTAGATTTGAGGAAGACTACAGGTTTCTTTATTTTAAATAAACGCCACCGTTGTTTCTTACAAAGGGTGGATCAGCGATCTCTGAGAAATAAGGCTTTATACAGACCAATCTTCGAAGGATTCTGTTGCGGGGAAATCCAGGAAACTTCTGAGCCAAGTCGATCTGGTTTTAAAACTAGGAAGGGAGGGTAGCAGGGAGACAGAAACAAAGAGAAACAGAGACGGAAAAAAATGTTATATATCCAAGTAGGAAAGAAAAACGGAGAAGTAAATATTTAGGAGAAGTAAATATTTAATCTGTTTAGAAAAATCATTTTCGCAAGTGGCTCGTTGGTCTAGGGGTATGATTCTCGCTTAGGGTGCGAGAGGTCCCGGGTTCAAATCCCGGACGAGCCCAAGTTTTGCGGCCTACACCCGCTATTGAATTTTTTATTAAACTCACTCAAAAGAAATTGGTACATCTGCTGTTAAATTAAACTGCTATATTTTCATGTAGAAATATGTAGGCTGTATATGCATTTGATTCCAATAAGTAACTAGATAACTCTTCTAGTTAAGAGAGACAAGTACTTTTCAGTTTTGGCTCTTACTCAGTTTTGCATCAGCTCTAAACTGACTCTTGCAAAGGCCAAGGTTTCTGGTTATTCTAGAAAATCGACTCCACGGTTGTGGTCATATGAAATGTATAGGAAACAACATTGTAAAGCAACTATACTCCAATAAAAGTTAATTTTAAAAAATCCAGGTAATAAACATTATATTTTTAAAATTAAAAAAATAGTATAGGAAGACGATGGTCATATCTCAATTCAATGTCACCCATCATTCATTCATCACATCAAAGAAATGGGTTCAAATGGAAAAATCAAATATTGACCTATAGAGTTGGGGTGCTGGAAACCTTTGTACAAGTTATTTCGGCTTTCCTCGTTGCGTATTCTTTCATCATTCAGGAATAGGGGCTCTGCTTCATTATTGAGAAGGGGCACTTTTTCTCTTTTCCCGGAGCATACTGTTGGTACACTCTTTAAACAGATATTTGTTTAGCATCTATTATAATCAATGAGCTTTTGCAGTCTGTGGTAAACAAAATACACAAAAATCACTGGATCCTATATTCCAGTGGTTGTCAAATATTTTATGTTAAAACGCAGTTGCAACACCCCTTCCCGCCTCCCTTTTTTGTGTGTGCAAGCCCTGATTGTGGAGAAGGACAACAAATGAACAAGAACAAGCGGCAGAAAAGGAGGGAGAAAACCGCAGGGAATTCCTTTAGGACCACATTTACACAGCGTGGCAAGAGGGGCCAGAGTTGACAGGTGATAGAAACAGGAGAGGTATGTCTCAGTGGGTTACGGAGAAGGCCCAGTGCAATGTTTTGGTTCGAGGACCTGACCTTTGGGACTGAGCTTGGAGCCACATTGGCAACCAGGTCTGGAGCTCTGGGAATGCCAGAGCTGGGCTCACCCTTAGAGCGTTCAGAGATTCCGACTCTTGGATTCCGGAAGGATCTTGTGGTCTATCAAGACATGTTGGTGAGAATGAGGCGAAGAGGGAAGATGTAGTGAAAGCGAATGGAATGCATGCCAATAATTTCAGACAATGCTTACATTCTTTGCGTTTCACGTCATCTTATATAACAAAAACAGTCAAAATATCTAGAATCCTATTAATCCCTGTCAGTCCAGGAAGAATTTTATAGTCTCTTAACTCACTGAAGAAAGTTCGTGTGCGGAGTGCCCGGCTAGCTCAGTCGGTAGAGCATGAGACTCTTAATCTCAGGGTCGTGGGTTCGAGCCCCACGTTGGGCGAATAATCTCTGTACCTTTTGCTCGCAGCTACATTTCTGCACCTTCCTCTAATCTCCAAAACAAAGTGCCTCACCGGTGTCAAACGAGAAATTTTAGAAAGTATTGAATTGCGGAATCCCGGTGACCAGCTGTGGTTTACAGGCTCTGTTGAACTATTCCGGCCAGCTCTATGACTCCGGCAGCGTTAAGCCTCATCGGCCCCTGGCGGCAACGCACTTCTCTGGCTTATTAGAGCTTTTGTTTGGGTAACTAGAGATAACATGGTCTCTGGTAGGGCATTTAGGCTCCTGGGATGATTCTGAAGCACTATCTCCACCGAAAAGGGTTTAGGATGCAGGGATGTTGGAAAACGTAGTATGAAGGTGGAGACGATCCAAACAAAGGAAACAGTTTGATGGGCAGAGGCTCAGAAGCAGCAATGTCCATGGAGAGTTTTGAGAACGGTGACAACTTTCTGGCCCAAGCAAGTGTCATTATGTAATAACGGGAGACAGATTTTCTATTACCACTACCTCATACACCCTTTCAGTTCCTGATCAACTACACCTAAACAGCACAATGGACCTCCTTTCAGATAGCGCTGTTTCCAACCTTTCTTCCCTTCCTTCGGCAAGTAAAAGAACCAACCAACCCACAACAGGTTGCAACTGCCTACAAAATAAAATCTAAAGACTTAAGCCTGGTTTTTACAGTCCAAATTGCATTTCTGCCATTCTCTCTTGAATGGGAGTGTGAAGGATATAGTCAAGAATACCTTTAAAGTCAGACTACCAGCTTTATAAATTTATACTAAGAAAAAAAACTAAGTGGCCCAGTGTGTTTTTAAATTTGGGAAGGCAAAATTCATACGAAAGGTTGCCTAGTGTATAATCAGAGCAAAACGAGTTAGATGTTAAAAATATTTATGTCGCTTTGAAAACCTGATAGTGCTGTCTACACCCATTGAGACCAAGAGCCCCAGAACTATCAATATTGTATTGAAAGAATGCCCACTTCTGAGCATGCTGGAGACAGGACAATTTACCACTCTCCATCCTCCCCCATCCAAACCTTCCTTTTTTCTTTACTCAGGAACTTGAATATTGTTAATATATCCCTTGCTCCATGTGATGTTATATTCCGTTTTAAAATTATTCCGTATTTTACCTATTTAGATGAATAGCACCTATGGTTGGGCGCATGGAATCACATGTTTTAAACTAGGTAGACTCCCTACAATTTGGAAGTATTGTCAGTATATACACGATGAAACCGAGAATCATGAGTCAACTTAAAATGGATGGACAAGAAACAACTTTCCTAGAAGAGTACACTGAGCCTTGACTGTTTTCCAGGTCTCAAGACATCTTTCAAATTAATTGATGAACGTATTTTTATTAAGCACCTTTTCCCTGTTGGATACTTAAAATGAAAACATGCATATAACATGGGCCGTGCCTTCAAGAAGGCTATCATTTACTTACTGGGTGAATGTAACTGACTCAAGTGAAAATTAAATTCTCAGTTGTATTTTAACTGTCTAGCATTAGGAAATGAAGGTGCTTGGAGTGACTGTTTTAAAAAATAGGTGATGGTGACAGAAACGGAGTTAAGAAATTACCAGCGTTTATCCAGTAAAATCAAGGGAACAGAGGCCCTGTATCGGACTCATATGAATATTCTACTTACTAGAGAGAACAATCATTGAAGATTTACAGACTCCATGTTGTGGGTATTAAGCCCTAAGTCTTATTGTAAAGCCTGGACTCTTGATCACCCAGCAGCATCAACTTAATGTTTCGGTTTCCTGGTATGATGAAAACTATAAAGGGATGTCCTAGATAGAGGAACAAGTATTGCTGGTGTTAATAAGCCACATGTCCTGTTGTCAATTAACTTAATGGATTTCTTGTTTATAAACATTTTTTGAGTTGCTTGGAACAGACTGCTTTTTCCCATTCTTATGGCCCTTTGGCTATATTGTTAAAATTGAGTTGACATACTTAAAAATTGCATTTCTGAACTCAAGGCCTGTGCCAACATCTCCAAGGCCAAGGCCATCCTGAGCTTGGTCCTGAGCACAAGCTAACCTAACTCCTTAGACATAACACTTCAACTGCAAAGGAGTCCTTGATTAAAGGTGGTTAAAAAGGGCACAGGTTGGGGGCTGGTATCTTAGTCTGCTTGGGCTACCAGAACAAAATACCACAGACTGGGTGGCTTAAACTGAAAAATTTTTATTTTCTTGCAGTTCTAGAGGCTGAGGAATCCATGATTAAGGCACTAACTGATTCAATTTCTGGTGAGAGCTCTCTTCTTGGCTTGTAGAGGGCTGCATTCTTGCCACGTCCTCAGTGGAAGAAAGAGGGAGTGAGCTTCCAGATGTCTTTTCTTTTAAGAACACCAATCCAACCTTAATTACTTCCTTATTCCAAATACTGCCACACTGTGGGGTGGGTGTTAAGGTTTCAACATATATGTTTGGGGGGGACAATATTCAGTCTACAGTAGGGGGGACAAAAAAAGCAAATCACACTATGACATTTTGGAATTCAGGAATTTGACACACAGTAACCTCTCACATATTTGTTGAAAGAATAACTTTAGTTGCATTGCCTTTAGGATACTTAATCTTTTATATAGATAACATTGTTTAATAAATCTTATCAAATTAACTAAAAAAAAACGTAGTGGCTTTTCCTTAGGACAGATAATCTGAAAGCAGAGTCCACAGACTCTCTATTCATAACTAGAGCTTGACTGATACTGGCCTGAGCCAGATATGAAAGAAAAGCCAGAGGTCAGTAATTTGGAGGCTGCCTACAAGAACATGTTAGCCTACAGTTAGGTCTGAACTTGGGAGGACAGTCTCTGGAAGAAAAGCAAAGGCAGACACAACTACAATTTTGTGAATACAAAGGTCTGTTCAGAGAAGGTTATCAACAGCAAATTGTATAGTCAGGTGTGCTTCAGGAAGTCTTGGTAGTTGAGAAGAGTAAACAAGAGACAGAAGTCAGGGCCTTAATCCTGTTCCAGAGCGGACTTGGAAAGCTGGGGTCATAGGTAAAGGGAAAAGGAAGTATTCTACACAAGAGTATTATCTGCACCAGCAGCCCAAGGTGACAATAGCTCAGGCATTCCAGAAACAAGCCAGTATTATTTTTTGAACATGAAATAAAAATATATGTATGCCAGAACATATTTTCATAATCATCTGGATTCCAGAGTTCAGAGTCCTAGGACTTTTTCTAAAAGATAAATGTTTACATCAGCAGAATACACTTTTATTATATAGTATGGTCTAAACTACCAACAAGAGAGGTCCCACTAACTTAACTACCAAGCGTTTTGAGTCAGAGCCTTCAAAGCTGAAAATCTTTACCTCCATGATTGACTCAAACTTACTGTTTGAGCTTTTCAATTTGACACCTTTTGGGGACAGAGTTTATCTTATTTGCCTCTGTGTGTTCCCAGCACTTAGCATGGTGATTGGAATAGTCAGTGCTCAATGCATGTTTGTGAATATTAAAGGTCACTGTTGTGTATACGTTACCGAGTTCAAGTTCGCACTGCTTGCCGCATGACAGGTCAATAAATTGAGAGACAAGTTTTGGGGGCACGGAATAGTGACTTTATTCGGAAAGCCAGGCGTCAGATAACATGGTGATCTAGCGTCCCGGAGTACCATCTTATCAGGGGCTGGACGCTAGTTTCTTTTATAGAACAGAGAGAGGGAGGGGAATGAGGAAGTAAAGTAAAAAGGCTTTAAGTCTTACAAAAGACCTCCCGGTTTTGGCCCATCCTCGGGGAGGGGATGCGTTAATTTCTGCTTCTCTGCAGCCATTCACAGGTGGGCAGGGGCAGAGTGTTTCCCTGTGGGCTTAACAAAGGCACTTTAATTTAACATTCAGGCAGAGAGGCAGGGTTCCCGGAGGCAGGCCATTATGTATGCCTAGAGCTATAGACCGAACAAAAGCAATGGAAAGCAAAGGTCCGGCAGACCGAGAAGATGGAAGACAAACGTCCTCAAGAACCATCTTGCCTGGCTTTGGATGCTAGTTTCTTTCATGGAAAAAAGAGGGGGAGGTGAGGAGATAAAGTAAAAAAGGCGATAAGTTGTTGCAAATATTTCCTGGTTCTGGCCAGACTCGGGAGGGGATATGTTAATTTCTTCTTTCCTGCAGCCATTCACAGGGAGGCTAGGTCAGGATGTTTCCCTGGGAGCTAAGCAAAGGTATTTTTAGCTTAACCCCTCAGGCACGGGAGGCAGGGTTCCTTGAGACGGGCCATTATGTATACTTTAAGCCTTAGGCAACGTCCCTCTAGTGATTAATTTATAGCAAAACTAATAGAATGCAAAGGTTAAAGAAAAAGAAACATATCCAGTATAGAGTCATATTTGTTCTTCCCTACTGTGGGATTCGAAATTCATCTCCCACCTGCATCTAAGAATACTGAGGAAGGCGAAAAAGAAAGGAACACCAAAACTTTCCTGCTTCTTATATTTTCACAGTTATATTTTATTGTGTAAATATATGGAAAAGAAGGCTAGATATATATGGAAGAACCAGACGTGATTCTTGACCTACGAGAATTCAAGTTATTCACATACACACACACTCCTCAGAATCCCTCAAATCTGCTTGTTCTTTTCTCAAGGCTCCTTAAGGCCTGTCTAGCTTTCTGTCTGTCCGAATCTTCTATAATGTGGAGTGGGAGAAAAGGAAGGAATGGATCCTTTTTGTAAAAGCGTATTTTTACAAAATGGATAGTACTAAGTACATTTATAAAATAGGATAACTTATTCAGTCAATTGGGGTTGGGGAGGAGATAAAATTTTATATTTAATTTATTCAGACTAGCCCCCTCAAAACAGATGTTTCATGAAGACTTGAGGAGCTAAATGGCTAAATTAAGTGATTAGCAACTTGCTTTTAATTCCAATTCAGAAAAAAACAATCTTGAGCCATAGAGGAGTGAACACTGGTCTCAATGTTCCACTTGCACAAGGGGGATCGTTTGTCCTATGTGTATGGCTCCACTGTATGACAATGTAATGATTTTTAGTGGAACGTGAAGAACAAAGATTCCTGATGTCTGTTGCCACCTCAAGTGGATTTCACTTACATGAGAGTAATAGCCATTCTGAGCTTCAGACTGTCACAGAAAATTAGACTAGGCTCAAACTTTGTAAAATTAGTGTTTGAATGACATTACTTTCTACCTTGTTAAGATAATTTAAAAAATATTTTAGCTTCCCATCGACAGGTTTTTTCTGAGTTTAGAATTAGTGTGTTCGTCCGGTTTATCTACAGGGACTAAATGTCAATTAAGAACGTCTTAGTATGGTTTTGAAGAGTTTAACCCTGTTTTTGTTTTCTTCCTCCTCCTCCTTCTGTTAATTATCTGTTAAAATTGCAGATTAAAGTACTTCAAATTCTATCTAAGATTGGTTATTTAAATTCATTCATCACAGTAAAAGACACTCATTGCTAAATTTTTGTCAGTTCCTCATATCTCATTATTTTATTTTCTTCTTGCAAACCAGTGGGTGCTAGCGTTTTCTCCTTGGTCCAGGGCAGTGGTCCTGTGAAGGAGTGCTGGGTTACAAAAAAAACGTGGAGGCCACTAGAGCAGACCTAATCAACAGCACTAATGAGTCAAACAATAAGCACCAATGGCTCTCCAACCTCGTGCAGAGATGGCATGCTCTGCGGGGAAAACGGTTACCGTGATTCCTTCGATAGCTCAGTTGGTAGAGCGGAGGACTGTAGCGAGTATATTCCTTAACCAGGCATCCTTAGGTCGCTGGTTCGAATCCGGCTCGAAGGAGTTCACGTTTTGCGTCTGCTTTTTTCACCCTTACCCTTAAAAAGGTTTATCTCAGCTATATATATCCTTGCTGTGCATCTTTTTAAGAGTAATCTCAGTGTGCAACGAATCTAATTTGTTTAATTATTATTCTCCGTAATAATTACTAATACGCGATCAAACTTCAGGCTCATAGTTCATAAAGGGCCCGTGCCGCAAAAAAGTCCCGAGCCCCAACCAGGCGGATCAGAGGTGGGCCCTCTAAGCAAGGGATCCGGTGACAAGTCTCCGCCACCCTACCCGGCATCCCAAGACTAGGGGAGGGGCGGCCTGCTAGGAACATAGCTGACCAAAGGTTAGTAACTGGTTGGGCACGGGCGCCCTCTCGTGGTATTAGAGTGCTGAGTCTCTCCGAAGGTTTTTTTTGTTTGTTTTTTTTCCCAGGTGGACGCTCAACTACTGGCAGTCGCCCACAGACCCTGGGGCACTACTCCCACTTCTCCGTTTAATTATGTAAAAGTGGTTCTCAACCCTGGCGCAGAAAAGTGGGTGGATGTCAGAATCACCTGGGACTATTTTACAAAGCGCCTTTAGTTGCGGCACTTTGAAGGTGGGACCCAGGCATTGGTAGTTTTAACAGCTCCCAGGTAATTTTAATGTGTTGCAAGGTTTGAGAACCACTGCAGAAGAGAAAAATTTTAGAATTAAAAATAATAGACAAGGGGAAAAGTGATAGAATTTTCTACCCACTTTGGTCTAAACTGGTAGCTCCCTTGCTCTTTGAAAGCGACTCGAGGGCAAAAGAGTAAACAAGAAAAATTGTCCAATTTTCAAAGATAACATGGGCCTTGGTTGCAAATTTTATTAGATAGTCCTGGACTGAGCGTCTCATCAACGCACCATAGATTCCAACCCAAACAAGTTCTCCACTGCAATTTCCCTCCCATAATTGGACCATATTCTGCAATATTCCAGTATCAATTGGCAGTAGCGGCCCCACCACCCCGTAGAAACAGCCAGATGACTCCAAAAGAGGACGAGTGAATGTAAAAAAACCAAATCTCAAACATACCTACATATTTTTGGCTCTTCAAAATTTCATTAAGAAATAGAAATTATTTGTTCCAGTTGTAAGAACTTGAGGTGGCCCTCAATAGGTCATACATGTGGGAAATAGATTCTGAGGATAAAAATGTAATATTAATGCATAAATAATTGAAGTGTAGATCTGTAAATCCACCTGACAGAGACCAATATTCAAATCTTTGAAAGGCGAGAGAAATCTCAAAGAATCCAACCTTCCCTATCCTGTCACTGGAGAGAAGGGAGAGGCTATCAATTAGGAATTGGGCCCTTATGTGGTAACGTTGGAGCAAGGTGTTTATTTACAGAAGCATGGAAATAAAGGCCAAAGAGTAGGCGGAACATAAAGCTGGAGAATGCGGGCATCGATCCCGCTACCTCTCGCATGCTAAGCGAGCGCTCTACCACTTGAGCTAATTCCCCTCACTACTAGACACTTCTGCCTCCCATACTTTAATATCCGAATGTAATTCAGAACTCGTGGCCACCTTGGTACCTAGTTGGCGTTAGACAATAGGATAAAGTACGGGTTATCAAACAGCCCCTGGGGCGCCACCTATAATCTGTTCTACGGTACTGGATCCTGTTGAGAGAAGACTGCAGAGTGCAGGTGGACCAGGGCGTGGAATCCATAGAAACACCTGTCTTCGAAATTGGGCAAGAGTTTAACACTGGAATCATATCTACGGAAACCGGGGACCGGAAGGAAATTGTAGGTACATCCAGGAGGGCGAATCAAGTTTCTCAGGCAATGAGACTAGGCTTTTGGCCATCCCAATAGTTCCTGCCAATCCCCGCACTCCTAAATTTTCCACCAATTGATTCAGCTAGTACCAGAAACAGATTCTCCAGAGTTCCTACGAATGTCCCCTAATCTGCTTTCTGTCTGGCTTTTTTTATAGATAAAAATCACCGTCGGTGGACACAAGGTCACGAAGGGGTGTGCGTCCCAGTTATTTTCTCCCTTCATTCTGGCTTCGTAGTCCCGATTTCGATCAAGGGTGTACAAGTTATTTTTCTAAGGTAAACACTAATAGAAGTGAATATAATCATGGCTGCATGCTTAGATCTGGATTCCTTGCAAAAAACCGAAAGTAGTAGTTGCCTCTCTTTCTTCTGGGCCTGTGGAGTACTAGGTACCAGGTACTGTGCTTAGGTGCTCGGTACTTCACAGAGCTAGTTCTTCAGAGGAGAACTCTTGAGCATTGCCGGAGACCCATCACTTGCAGGAAAGCCATGTGAAGACCCTTCCCGTCAACTGGTTCTTTGTCTGAAATTCCATCATTAGAAACATTTTTTCTTTTTGGTTTAATGTTATTTTCTAGTCTCAATGAAATTGGGACAAAGTGATGAAATGGAGATGAAACATTTTACTTAAGAAAGTGACTCTATGTCCCTATGCTGTGCAGGCACGCTGCGCAGGCCTTTCCAGGACCCTTTTAATGCCCTTAATGCTTGCTCTTCTCTTTTCTTTTTCATTGCAGTTAGGGCTGACAAATAAAGTGAATAACTTTCTGTGGGAAGAAATCCTCCACCTTCCTGCACCCCCTCCATTTGAGACAAAAGAGTTCAAAGCTCAGATGTTCTAAGTGGGTGTGTAGAAACCCACCATTCATCTCAAAACTTGGCTCAAGGTCAGCCTTGCCTTGATTCTCTCCACCATCTGGGTATTCTCTCCTCACTTCTCCTTGGACAGAATTTACCCAGCTACAGAAGTCAATTTGGCCTCCACTCATTTTTTTTCTCCATTTATTTTCCATGATTCTATTAGGGGTGCAAGTGTGGAACTGGAGTGAAAGAAAGTGGACTAATTCCATAGCTCAGATCCATGGATTAAGCTTTGGGATGACTGACTGTGAACTGAGAGCAACTGGGGGCTTTCAACCATGAGCTGGGAGTTCTAGTTTCCAATACATTGGATTAGGTATTAAAATTTCAACAGCTTAGCTTGCATAGAGGTAAAATGAAGATCAAAAATAATATCTTAAAATTCACATGGAAGTTTTCCCAATTGTTAAACTACTGACTCAACTTTAAGCTCACTGTTCTGGACTGCATTGTGTTCTTCCAAAATCCAAATGTGACTGTATTCAAAATTGGAAAGTAATTAAGGTTAATGCAGTCCTTAGGGTGGGGTCCTGCTCCCATAGGATTACTATTCTCATAATGGGAAACACCAGAGAGTTCTCTCAAGTCAGGAAGAGAGCTCTCACTGGGAATTAAAAGGCTGTCATCTTGATCTTAGACATCCCAGCCTCCAGAACTGTGAGAAAATAAATTTCTGTTATTTAAGCCACCTAGTCCGTGGTATTTTGTCACATCAGCCAGGGCAGACTAAGACACTCATCCTTCTTTAATCTGCCTTGTGATAAAGGAGGTAAACCACACGGCTCCATATTAGGCTTTGCCAAAAAGGAAGCTAGAGGGAGAATGCAAGGTTGGAGGAGGAAGAGGAAAGGTGGACTTGTCTTTTCTGTTTCCTTTTGGAGAGCTTCCTGTTCCTCTAAGTATCATCCCAGGAAGACTTCTGCATCCCAAGAGACGACAATTCTGTAGCAGCAACTGAATCCAGCACCATGCTGAAATTTTACACTTGTTGGCATCTCCGCTATTTTCCACCTTGTATTCAAGGCGCAGATAGGAGGACACTTGACAATGAAAGAGAAACTCCACGTCCTACAGTCTCTCTTCTCCCGCTGCTAATTCTCTATTAGGTCAGGAACACTGAAAGTTGCTAGATGATATTTTCTTGGTTTGTCATGGAAAGGGATTTAATTACTGAGTTCAATATCGACTACGTCCTCTCAGTGCCCCTAATAGAATGCATTGGCAATTGCCATTTGAAAAAAATTTTTGGAATTCTTTTTAATAATATCATTTTGTAGAAATAATAGTTTTGTATAAATTTGTAGAAATAAGCACAGATATTTTATAGAGAAATACACTTAATCTTTTCCTTAAGCATATTTCCAAAGAAAGCCTTTTCTCTCCAGATAATTTAGTGTGTTCTCCATTTGTGTATATTTCTGCTTTAGGCACCAGTGTAAGGCAATCTCTGTTGAACCTCGATGTTTGATGATTTTCTTTGAAAAAAGAATATATTTGCATTTAAATTTTAGGGGTTTTTGTTTCACTTTAATTGCTCCACAAAAATTATGCAATATAATATGAACCACCCAAATTATTTATCCAAGTAAGAAAATTCACACACACACACACTCCACATATTTCATCATTAGAGCTATGAATACACACGATTTCCCATTAGATTTTCAGAAAGGAGAATCACAATGATACCAAAATGCACTGGATATGCTCTGTTCACAACTTTGGGATCCTCTTCAACCCAAATGTCTGTGTTTACGTAATTATATCATTTATCGAGCCAACCTAGACACTTTTGAGAGAAAAAGGAGAAAGTAATTATAGGGGACAGCAGGAAATCGGGCGTAATCCAGGGAATTCACCCTAGGTATATAATGCTTAGGGAGGAGGGCATGGGATACCGGTAGGGTTTTTGTTTTGAGATATACACAGAACAATATCCTAACGTCTTAAATGTACAACTCAATGGATCTTACATGTTTATTAAACCCAGGAAACCAACTACCCAGATCATGACATAGAACCCATTCAGTGCCTTAAAAGACTTCTTAAATTTGATTATACTTTCAAAAGTGAATATGATCAAAGCGGAAACCATCTGGATAGACATTAGGATTGAGATTCTAAAATAATGGCCATAAGTGGTCCTTCGATAGCTCAGTTGGTAGAGCGGAGGACTGTAGGTACAACACTTAGATATCCTCAGGTCGCTGGTTCGAATCCGGCTCGAAGGATGAGAATTTTGAAAATTGTAGACCGAAACAAATCAAACATACACATAGAGTGAGTGAACTCCTTCCGGTCCAAAAGAATAACAAAAGAATAACTGGACAGTAACTCCGCTTCAAGATAATAGCTCCCTCTTCAACCCATTTAGGAAAACCCTTTCATTTATGGCTCACTTCTGATTGAGAGAGGAGGCGCTAAGCTGATGAGACAGCAGGAGTGTCAAGGGTGATGGTCCTATCTGTATTGTATCCAAGGGCACAGGATAATGAATTAAAGCACAACTCTTTATTGTTCAAGGGCATTAATTTTTTAGTATACTCCTATAATCACTACCCATATCAGTTTTAGAATATTTCTAGCACCCTTCATGTTTGCTTCTACTTTTGAAATAAACTTATAGTCAAAACAAAACTACAGGATTGAGTAAAGATTATTTAAAGTATTCTAAGACTTTTTTCTCAAAGGCCCTTCGATAGCTCAGTTGGTAGAGCGGAGGACTGTAGGTGTTTGATCTTTCGGTCATCCTTAGGTCGCTGGTTCGAATCCGGCTCGAAGGACTCCGTTTTTGAAAGGTTGTCATTGACACTGCTGGCCTGAACACGATAAAAAAATTGAACAGTGAACAGTCATTTGTGCTCAGATCTTGTAGGAATGAGTGTATAAACACACAAACGATCCTCAGGTACGCCTAAGAGCCTGTCAACAAAGGTTGCTTCAGCGAGACAGAAGGTGAGTCAGAGTGTCCTCTTGTGGTGACCATTTCTTCGGTACCTTTAACTCAAAATAACGAGTACGCCATTGAGGCATAATTTTGGGTGGCCTACCCTGGACCCCAACACTGTGAAAACAAGTCCTGGAGAGAATAAAGCTCGCGGTACAGGCAGTCGCCTAAATCAGGGCCACGTATACATTTGACAATAGGTATTTGTAACACAAGTATAAATACGAATCCATGCATCAACACAAATGTAAAACAGGCGCCAAATAAGTTTTTAAAAGAAATAATTGTCAAACATTAAAATTTTTTAGACATTTTATTCACAAAATCAAATTTTAAATTAATATTTTAAACTAAAATTTTTTTAACTAAATGAAAAGGTCACAGATGAAATTTTCAAAAATTAAATCTCAACTAAATTTCAAAAACTTATATTTGCAAAGTTAAATTACATTTTCAAAACTTAAATTTAAAATATTCAAATCTCTAAGTTAAATTTTGAAAAATAATTAAAATTTCAAACTTAATTAAAAAATTGAAATTTAAGTAACCTTTAGAAGTTGAGCCATCCCCCAACCTTGAGTCTCACCCGAGTCCCTTGGGTAAAATGCTATTTTGACCGCTAGAACACAAAGAAACCTCCCCTCACTCCCAAAATAGTTCTCCAAAATTTCCGGAAGAGCCTGCTTCATCCCGTCCTTCTGCATCTCACCGAGGAGTGCTATAGGGTAAGTTATACTTGGAGCTCTACCTCTCCGGTTCTGCCTCATCAGCTCAAGTTCTCTCACGCTTTGAATCTCCCGGCAGACCCGGGACCCACTTCCGCTCTCTCCTCTAGGCCTAGACTCGCGGGCACCGCCCAATCTTGTCCTTTCCTTTGTCGTCACCCGGACCGACCCCGCCCCCTCGACACAGGCAGTCGCACAAGGTGTGCGTCAGAGGCGCGGCGCTTTACGGCTGCCCTGCTTTACCTACTCGCAAGCATGGAGGCAGAGAAATCCGAGAAGGCAGCCGCTGAGCTGGAACCTCTGGAAGGGAGTGATCAGAAATCAGAGGCAGAGGAGGAACAGGAGGAATCCGAAGGGGCGGCTGGCGGCAGCAAGAAACGGGTAGTGCCAGGTATTGTGTACCTGGGCCACATACCGCCCCGCTTTAGGCCTTTGCACGTACGGAACCTTCTCAGCGCCTACGGCGAGGTCGGGCGCGTTTTTTTCCAGCCGGAAGGTAAGTGCTCAGGCCTTGGCGGTGAGGGTAGGAGGGTGATGCTCGCTGGCAGTGAGCACGCAATGCATGTCCTGTTGCCTCAGCTTGCCCTGGTCCGAGGCGCTGACGGAGCCGGGGACCCGCGTCCGGCTTCTTTGGTAAATCGGTAGCGCGCATGTCTTTTAGGAGGCGGCGATGGGATGTGGATAGCGCAGTATATACCTCGCTGAGCCTTAGTTCTCGGATAGCTAATTTTTGGATTTTAACTTCGGCTCCGCCCGCCCATCTTTCCTGAGCCGAATTTAGCAGTTTGTTAAATGGGTACAGCCTGAATTAAAATCTCAGTGGTTTTCCCACAAAACTGAACGTATCTCTTTGTCATCGCGGCCCAGGTCTAGAGAAGGTTTATGATCGGCCGTCCCCAGCTCGCATACAGACAGACACTAATTGGAATTGGGGTTGGGGGCCTGTGCGGGTTTTAAAGAGAGCGTTTAGGGCAGACCTGATAAAGGAGTTAACATTTGAGGAAAGGATTGAGTTAGACAAGGGGAAAAGGGTGGACTTTGCAGTTATCCGCTTCCGGGCAAAGACGTTGAGGTGGGACTCTGGCCTGAGGGAAGGTTTGGAGAATTCGGCGAATGGGAGGTGCAGTTGAGTGGGTGCTGTATTGGCCTCCTTGACCACTGCTCTGTCTTTGCTTCGCAGACGGGTTCGTGAGGCGCAAGAAGAAGGCAGCGGCAGCCCACGCTGCGGGAGGAAAAAAGCGGTCCAAGTACAGCAAGGACTACACCGAGGGCTGGGTGGAGTTCCGGGACAAGCGAGTAGCCAAGCGTGTGGCGGCCAGTCTTCACAACACGCCCATGGGCTCCCGCAGGCGCAGCCCCTTCCGTTATGACCTGTGGAACCTCAGGGTGAGGGGATCGGCTTGTCTGCCGCATTCCGTCTTCCCAGCCCCAGCCGGCGCACCCCTGTCACCTCTTGTTGGCCCCGGCCCCCCCATCTCCTCTCCATCCCAGATCTGCCCTCCTCAGATCTTTTCTTGTTTTCCCTTCCGCAGTACCTGCACCGTTTTACCTGGTCCCACCTCAGCGAGCATCTTGCTTTTGAGCGCCAGGTACGCAGGCAGCGCCTGAGGGCTGAGGTTGCCCAGGCCAAGCGTGAGACTGACTTCTATCTTCGAAGCGTGGAGCGCGGAGAGCGTTTCCTTGCCGCTGATGGGGACTCTACCCGCCCGAACGTCTCCTGGGCCTTTGCCCAGCGTCCTACTGAACAGGAGCTGAGGGCCCGGAAGGCAGCTCGGCCAGGAGGACGTGAACGGGCTCGCCTGGCCAACGCTCAGGACCAGGCCCGCTCCAACAGAGGGCTTCTTGCCAAGATCTTTGGATCCTCCACCCCCTCAGCGAGCATGGAGGACTCCTCACTGGTCAGGAACTCTTGAGGGGCAGGGAGGCCCCTTCCACCTCCTAGCCCAGCCCAGCGTCCTATCTACCTGATAATGACTACCCAGGCAGACATTTTATTGTGTTTCTCAAACCAGGAGTGAGTGCTCAGACATAAAAGTTTTGAAGGCCTCTCCTTCCCCCTCCAATTCCTGTACATGCCTCGCTGAGGCACTTAATTCTTACTAGCATGATTATGACTACTGCACATGTCTGTTTTGCCTTGTTTGATTCTTGGCGACCTGCCTCCTGCCCACTGGGGGCCTCTAAAAATCCTGCTTTCTGGCCCCAGGAAGAGCCTTTACTTTGAACTAGACTGATAATGGCTAGTCCAGACAGCTGTTTACCCACCACATTACTGGGCATCAGCAACATCCTTTTTATTTAGAAAAGATTAATAAGGACAGGGCTTAATGGGTTAGAGTGGCTTGGGAGCCACCTTCCAAATGTATTTATAGAAAAGAAAATATATATATATATTTTATATGCCTTTATAGTTTATGGGGGGTGGGGATGGTCATTGGATAAGTTCCAACTTCTGTCTGTGTCCCATTCACTCACCTTCACTCCATCTCCTGGTCTCAGACCCTCCCACTCCCCCCGAATTCAACCTGGACCCTTTTCTATGTATCTAATCGATTTCTTAGGCCATGTTATTAATAGTTATCTAATGCAGCATTTACTAAGTTGCTGTATGAGGACACAGAGCGGACCCTTGGGCCTCGGACCGGTATTGGCAGCACAGCAGGAGGTAAGCGGTGGGCAAGAGAGCAAAGCTTCATCTGGCTCTCCCCATCATGCGCATTGCCGCTCCCCATCACGCGCATTGCCGCCTGAACCATTCCCGCACCCCACCTGGCCCCTGTCCGTGGGAAAATTGTCTTTCACGGAACCAGTCCCTGATGCCAGAAAGGTTGGGGACCGCTGTTACAGACCACTTAAAAAAAGATAAATGTTTAAGAAATAAATGCACAGAAGTACTACAGGCATCATGGTAGATGTGTATAAGGGGTAGAGTGGGGCCATGGGAAGACACAGGTGACTCCATCTGCATGTGTAGTCGGGGAGGTCTCCTGACTTCAAGAATGAGGAATATGTGGACTCTTATCGTCTATCTGGGCAGAGCCCAGACTCCTCTCTCAATTGTCCTGTTATTCCCGGCTGGAGTATCCGTCCACAAGGAAGGAAGGAACTCAAACCGTTTGCCCTGGGGGCCCATCTGTCTCCTGCCTCAGGGTGACTAGACTCAAAATACCAAAAGAGAAAAATCTCTTTTTCTCAAGAAATTGGCCACAAGAGAAAGGGTTAACCTGTATTTGAAACAGCTTCCATGATGAATATTTTCTTTATCTAGAACCACAATAAGTTATAAATGTTAAATATCTGGGACAGTTACTTATTCACTGTCCACTCTGTGTGGTACCCTGGTAAACCAACATACACGATACGGTCAGGACTGGAAAAGGATGAGCAGAGACTTTGCAGTCAGGTGGCATTAATCACACTCAAGCTCCACCATACCAACGTGCATGTCCTCTGACAAGTTATTTCTACGTGCTTCATTTTATTTCCTTTACATAGTAGAAATAACTTTTTAAGTTGTGATTATTAAACAAGATATCAATGCAAACCACAGCATCTGGACAGGGCATCTGACTTCTCAAGAAACATAACCTATTATTAGGATTATATCCATAAATTTATCATATGTCAGTATGTAGTGAATTCTGTAACAGATGAAGAGAGCATTTTGAATGTCATTGCCTATATAGTAAAGTAAAATAACTAATATTCTGTTGTTTCCAAGAGATACTAACTTTTGCATTTATGTAATCTTATCTGTACACCAAACTTAGAGACTAACCAGGACTACTACTTATACAATTACATAGATGATGAACTTCCAGTTCAGAATAATTGGTAAATAACTGCATGTAATTTATACATCATGAAGAGATGATTTAATTGTGGATGAGGAAGTAAAAAAATCAAAATTATGATTTATTTCAGTCTGAAAGGGCAGTTCTTGAGATTTCCCTACCCAGAGGAGGATTTAACTGAAGCTTAAGTCCATTAGAAGGACCTAGCAGTTTTTTATTCACCATTGTATTTTCTTTTTTTCTTAAAGAGGGCCCCTCAATGTCTTAGAAGTTTCAAGCCCAGCCAGAGTTGGCCTATCCTTGCTCTCATCCCTTCATTGGTAGAAGGCCTATGCGATTCTATCATCCAGAGACTGTCTGCATCTCCTGCCTTAATGTTGGGCTGTGGCAAGTGACCCATTATTGCACTGTGGGTATCGTTTGCAAACAGTATCTTTTCTGTTTTCTCCTACTCTCGTCCTCCCTGCTCTGGAGATTCATGTCCACTCTAGACTGCCCTTCCTCCAAATTTTGTGGTGAAATTAGCATCTGTGTGTGTGGTTTGTGGGAGGAGACTATGAGGGCTATAATGTGCTTTGATCTAGTCTACTTGGACACTAGTACTAATTAAGAACACTGATCAAATCCATATTTAGCCTTTTGCTTTTTCTGGAATACACTAGGTTTTAGATCCAGAGCCTTCATGATAATAACGTGATGGTATATTTACTTTTAACCCAATAACACTTCAATTTTACTGTAGTATTTTATGCTGAATAAAATTCAAATGAAATCAACTGTGCAGATTATTTCAATAAAAATACACAAATTAATATGTCTTGATTAAATTAATTCAATCAGTATTCACTCAGCTAATACTTAATAAAACTTTTACCATGTTCAGAAAATTATTTTGGAAACATCAAATAATCAATATCCCTATTTACTAATGATAGCATTAGCTAACCAAGAGTTTTACTTTTCAGATATCTGTGCAAAATTATTTTCTAAATAAGTTATTAGAAAAATAGACAAGTTTATAAAACTTGTGTTTTATAAGTGTTACCAAAAATACGGAGTTCTCATCTTAATACAATCAATGAAGATACAAATTTCAAATTCTTGGCTTTTATTAATCAGGGTATTTCAACTATCTCTAGAGTTGTCTGCTATTCTCCCATATTATCTGTTTTAACTTTAATTTTTAAAAAGGCTGTAATTAAAATGCACATTTTAAAATGGAAATTCTCATATCTTGTTCCCCACAGGTATACAGTTTTTAATAATTTGTTTATTTCACCCGCTGGTTACAGCCATAATAATACGCTTTTCCTCATGTCAGACTTGACATGAAAGTCACGAATTTATGTCTTTTACAACAAGTAACAGTTGTTGGCCAGGATGTGGAGAAAAGGGAACTCTCGTGCACTGTTGTTGGGATTGTCAGTTGGTGCAGGCACTATAGATAGCAGTATGGAAGTTCCTCAAAAAATTATAAATAGAACTGCGATATGATCAGTCATATTCTATTACATTTGATTCTATTGATTTGAATCTAATCCAAAAAGTTGTATGACCCCGATGTTCACTGCAGCATTATTTACAGTATCAAAGATATGGAAGCAACTGAAATGTCCATCCACAGATGACTGGATAAAGAAGATGTGGCGGCATACATATGCAATGGAGTGTTAGCCTTAAAAAAAACCCCGAAACCTTGCCATTTGCAACAACATGGATGGATCTTGAGGGTAGTATGCTAAGTGAAATTAACAGTGAAAGACAAACATTGCACGCTTTCACTTACATATAGAATCTAGAAAACAAAACAAATTGAAAACAAACTCACAGATACAGAGAAAAAAAATGGATGGCTGCCAGATGGGAGGACGTGGGGACTGGGTGAAATAGGTGAAGGGGAATAAGAGGTAAAAACCTCCATTTACAAAATAAATAAGCCGCGGGGATACAATATACAGCATAAGAAATATGGACAGTAATATTGTAATAACTATGTGGACAGATGGTTAGAGACATCTTGGTGATCGTTTCATAATGTATGCAAATGTCAAATCACTATGTAGTACACCTGAAACTAATAATATTGTATATCAACTATATTTCAATAGCCATTTCTTTATTCTGTCTTCTGAAAATATTTATAACCATAGTGTCCCTTAATTCTTTAACTGTACATCTCAATAATCATAAACGCTAATTTTGGTTTCTTCACTCCTTTCTATTCCCAAAGACTCAGTCACACAGTCATACAAATTTGTTATTAAAACTAACTCTCTCATTCATACAAGTACATCTGTTTTTATACCCAAAATCCACAATCCTAATCCTCATATGTTGATAGTTACTATACAAGCTAATTAACCCTTATTTCTGAAGATCATTAAGTTTCCAGCTCATCCTTTACATATATATTAGTGGCCATTACTGTACTTCAAAAAACTACAGAAACTTCAACCTAACATTCAGCGTGTTCAAAGATGTAATCAACTTACTAAATAGAGTTTAATTTTCCATAGGAATATTGTACCTCACTCAGTCGGCATATTTCCTATTCTTGATACGTGTTAAGTAACAGTATCGAAACGTTGAAATAAGGCAAAAAGGCAGTTGGCATTGCTTTTCAATATCATACAAAGGCATTGTTTAACAGACTCTCCCAAGAATTATTTAATACAGGGAATGTACCTGTGTTTGTCTATGTGTTTATGTGTGTGTGTGTCACTATTCCTGGGAACATGTAGTGTTTCTTCATCCCTTCCAATGATAAGAATTTCTGATCTAAAACTAATCTTCAAAATTTGTTAGAGAGCTTAAAGTAACAGCTGATTAAAACTTCTCTGTATTGTCACACCTGCAAAACTATATCTTGCAGCAACACTAGTGGTCAAAAAACTTGTGGTTCAGTAATTTTCAAGAACATCTTAGACTGTCTTTAGTTATACAAATAGTAATACAAAGGGTTTTATATAGTAATACACCTAAAATCTTAAATTGTGTTAGTTCAATCTTTTGTATTTTACTTTCTTTTGCACAAAAGAAAATCCACATCCAAATGCTTGCAAAATGCTTTCTGCTATATAATCCTGAATTAAGGGCCCACGTGTCATTGATCATTACAAACAATGTATCATTAAACACTATATGGCTATACCTAATTACTTCATTAGAGTACAGAATGAGATTGAGCTTACCTGTATTCCTAGTTCCAAGAGGAGGACCTTCCAAGTATAAATTAAATACATATATACATAAACGGAAAACTGGAGAGAGGAGGAACAGAGAAAAACCTCTGTTGAGGAAGATGACTGAATTAGTTTAAATTTTGAGCAAAAATGACACTTGCAAGGGATAAGAGACAGAGGAGAAACCACATGGAGAGGACAGATAAAAATCTGGACATGGTCAGGGCATACCAAGTATGAAGAGGTCAATTCCTCTGTGGATGCCAGACTAACTTGTATTTTCTCTTAGTTATAACACAGCATCCTCCTGCAGAATACAGTAAAAAGCCTGCCCCAGGACAGACGGAAAGTACTCATTTCGTGCCGTGATTCTCACAGTGTGATCCCCCAACAAAGTAGCATCAACATCCCCTGGGAACTTGCAGGAAATGCACATTTCCAGGCACCACCTCTGACCTACTGAATCAGAAATATGTTTTAACAAGCCTCCAGGTGATTTGAATGCTGGCTACTGTTTGAGAACCACTGCTGTAGTCCATCTTCCTGCTTTCGAAGAGGACCCTCTCATGGTATTCCATATAGAGAAAAGCTAGTACCTATTGGAAACACAGGGCTACTTCTGAAAATTTCCTCTGCCTCTCCCAGTAACATTGTTAAACTTTCAATAAAGTAAATCCTTTACTTCCCCTCCCGTGGATACAATATTCTCTGCTTGCTTTTTTTTTTTAGTACCATTGAGTTATGTCACTCTCCTTGTCAGAGACCTCCACAGGCTCCAAACTGTCAGAAAATCAAATGACAACTATTTCTTTTGGGGTTCAGGATACTGCACAAGAGGTTACTCCCACCATCTCAAGAGGTTTCTCCTCATTGTTTTTCAACACAAACCCTGAGAATTCTACCCTTTCATCCCCAAATATTTTCTAATATGAGGTCTTGGCTCAGGTTAGTTCCCTCATGAAGAAGAAGCTTTGTTCTCCAACTCACCCCAACATTTTCAGTTCATTCCTTCATTCCAGCTCTAGAACAACCACATCACCCTCATGAACTCTATTTCATTTTAATAGATCATATGCTCCCCATTCACTAACTTCAGTCATATGGTCTCTTCTACTGCTCTTGGAGCAGAGTGCTGAACTGGGATTTTGAGATCAGATGGGTCTGTGATTGAATCACTGCTCTACTGCCAACAGTGATATTCTCAAGAATCCTCTTTTAAAAAAATTCTATAGTGAGACCAGTATCATCCCTCAGCGTTGTTGCAAAGATAATAAAACTCGGCATAAAGCTTAATCCAAAACATACGAACTCAGAAAATATAAACTTCAACCATCTTATTACCGTTACCATACTTTTGGTATTTAATCATATTGTATTAGTTTGCTAGACTGCCATAACAAGGTACCAAAAACCAGGAGGACTTAAACAATCAAAACTTCCTGTCCCACAGTTCTGAAAGCCAGAAGTGTCAAATCAAGGTGTCAGCAAGACTGGTTCCTTCTGAGTGCTGCAAGGAAGAATCAGTTCCATGCCTCTCACCTAGCTTCTGGTGGTTGCTGGCAACCTTTGGCATTCCCTGGCTAGTAGAAAATAACCCTGATGTGTCCTTCATCTTCGCATGGCAATCTTGCTGTTTTGTGTCTGTTTCCAAATTTCCTCTTTTTATAAGGACACTTGTCATCTGGATTAACACTTACCCTATTGACCTTATTTTAACTTGATTACCTCTGTAAGGACCAAATCTCCAAATAAGGTCACATTTTGAGGTACTGGGACTTCAACATATAAATTTTGAGGGACATAATTCAATCCATAAAACATATATTAATTCCCATCTTTATTTTTTTCCTATTATTTTTTATAATGACTTATTCTCTAAACTAGAGTATAGGCCACTAAAAGATAATGTCATTTTAAAAAGTACTACTTTAATCAAACAGAACTTTGCTTTACACAGAGTTGAATATGTGCTTCTTAGGGGAAAAAAAGTGTAGATTTAATGAAATAGATCCATGAAGAGATTCTCTGAATGAGTTTTAAAGTTGTGTACATTATAGAACAGTCAAATCATAATGCCTTACATTCACATAATATTCTTTAAAAAGAACCCAAGACCTAGACAAGACTAATATTTCTCAACTTTTAAATATGGGATGAATTAAGGTAGGCCAAGTTAAGATGAAAATATATCTACTGCTTTGAAAGTATCTAAAACAGTATAGGTTGTCATCTATTTCTGCCTCCTTGAAACCATGAAGGTGCTAGAAATTTTGAAATTTATACTTCTTTTTCCAATCTTACCTTCTGGTGTTTCCCAAGAAGAAACAATAGCACTGACTGAGTAAATAAAAAGGCTTAAATTCCTAGGATTTTTTCCCCTAGTTAAATTTCTTAGTCCACAGGGGTTTAGTCTCTTGCCTTTAATTCCACTGGTGAAGTTATCTTCAATTTTTTCCAAGGTCATCAAGGTAATTGCTTCTGTTCCCAGCATAAGCTTTGTTTTTGATACCAGGTAGTAGAGAATGATCTGTTTCTTCCATCATTAATAACACAGACTGCTTGAAATAGTCACCTAATGTCTGGCTTTAACATCTTCACAATTTCTCCTGCCTCTGCCTGAGTGGTTCTCAAACTTAGATACTTACTAGAATCTTCTGAGGAGATGATTCAAAAATGTTTTCTAGTTCCTGACCTTTCTGGACTCACTGAATCAGAATCTCTTCGGAAGAAACCAGGCATTGCTATGTTAACAATCTTCCCAGTTGATTCTATTGTGCAGGCTCTCTTCTTCCAAAGTTAACAATGACATCTTGGTCCCTGGATTTCATTGTTCTCTATCCCATGGAAAAACTTGTTCAATAAGCTTTTTTCGTTCACCCTACTTTCTTTGTCAGTTGACACTTTTAGATTAAGCTACTAATAAGCCTCAAACATGCTTGTTCTTCATTAAACAGCTTTCATATAATGCATAGGCTTGCTGCCAGTGATATTTTACTTTACTATGGTTAAGAAAAAGAGAATTATTTGCTAACTCAGAGTCTGAGATGATTGCTGAGTTGATGAGGGGTATTCCCTTCTGTACCACTTTTTTATGATTTTTGGGGGAATATTTCAAATGTTCAATAATGGCCACACATTGTCTTAAAATAGACATCACCAGTCACTACTGGCCTCTTTTTCCTTATGACAGGAGTGATTCAAATATTGGGCCTTCACTCAACAGTCATTACGTTCTTAGTTCTCTCTTTGTATGGCTCCCACTAAAATTTCCTGCCTGACCCTAATTAGAAATCTTTCAAAGCTCAGATTCAAATGCCTGATACTTATCACAGTTGGACAGTTTGGGGATATGTGTTAGTTCTTCTGATGACCGGGAAATGTGGAGTCCTATCATTTCCATGAGAAGGACCCATGGGAGGAGAAGTCCAGTAAACACTCAGAAGCCCCAGTAACACTATGAGTAGGAATAGTTGGAGAGCTCCTCCCTATAAGTGCCAAATGAGGGATAGATGGAGCCTTACCAAAACTCTACCTACCTTATTTCATCTCAGTCCCCAAATCCACTAAGCTACTTTGTAGCTGATTTAGAGTACTGAGCAAGTTGCTGTGTAACTGGGCTTTATGATACCAGATCCAATGGTGCATCAAGGGTCCGTGTTAAATAGAGATGCTCTATGGAGCCTCTGTCAATTCACAGGAAAAGAATACCTGAGAAAAAGCTCCTCACTCTTTACTGGGCTTTGTAGAGACTTAATGCTGCACAATGGGATATAAAGGAGGGCCATGTGACCTGAACTTCCTTTTAGATATTGAGTATTGTCTGACTCACAATCCATAAAATTGTGCAAGCCCAGTAGAGTCCTTCATCCATGGATATCTTCCATAGTCACTTCCGGTCATCAGAGAACAGATACCAGAGAGCCTTCCAAGGAAGTATGAGTTCCATATAAATTCATATTTTGTACAGATATTTATATTCAGATATTTAGATTTGAGTATCTAGAAAGCAATATGAAACACAGTCCAAGTACAGAAAGCACAGTAAACAAAAAACAAGTATGTTCAGTGGATAGCAAGGAAAACTGCCTAACTAGATAAGACATTATGGAATATATGAAAATGTTTTCAGTTATAAGCAATAGAAACCCAACTCAATAAGACGTAATCAAAAAGGATTTCTTTTTTCTCATATAATTGGAAGGCAGTAGCTCACTTCAGCCATGGTTCTTGACCCATCTCTTGGCAATTCTCTCAGCTCTGCTTTCCCCAGAGCCGGATCAACCATGCCTGTGGAATGAGTGGGGAGGAGTTTATATAAGATTTTTCCTTTAGTCTAATTGGGCCAACATAGTTTATGTGGCCACCTTAGACCCATAATGCTAATTAGGATAATGCAAGGTGCTAAATTAGCTTAAACTTGGGCTCACAAACCAAAGGAAATGGTATTTCATGCCTGAAGTTGCCCTCGATTCATCAAACCACACTCCTGCCGCACAACGGATGAGGGTGAAATGTCAGCTCTAGATTAATTTCAGAAAATATATCTAAAAAGGGATCAAATTTTAGGCTCCTTAAAAGCTAGGTTAGAAAACGTACAGTTGATGCTATACATAATGGAAAGTAATCTATTTAAGGTTGCATAAGACAGTGTAAAAGGCAGGTAAACCTACTGAACTGAGTAGGATGGAGAGAAACAGGATAGATAATAGAGATTATTGTAAAAATCAAAACTAATAAGTTTCTGGACTAGAGTGGTTATAATAAGAATGCAAATGAAGCAATAAGGGTGAGAGACATGAAGAAAGTATAACAGGATCTGGTGACAGTGGAGAGAAAAGAAAGAGTCAAAGATGATACCCTGGCTCAGCAAAGGTGGTGCTATCAATCTTAATGGAAAAATTGGGACATGGGTCAGTGGTTGGAAATGGAAATGAGCTGGATTTTACATGGTTTGAGCCTTTAAGAGAAATGACTCAGGATGCTGGAAAATTAAAATTAGCTCTTATGGGAATGAGAATTTGGAGGTTATTTACACCTGAGTAAAAGACATACAATACAGATGAATACATTTTCTAAGAAAAAGCAGGTAATCAGTCCCTATGCTTTATAAGATTAGGAAAAAAGCAGCCAACATAGGCGTCAACAGAAAGAAATGTCAGAAAGACAGGGTGAGTATCAGTACTATACTGTATTGCTAAGGACACAAAAAAGAGGCAGGCAACTGATGTGCGGTGTTGGAGAGCACATCATCCACTTTGGTTCAAAGGTCGCTAATGATCTTTGAGAGAATACCTAGGTAGGAAATTGTGTAAAGCCAGATTATAGCATGATAGGAAATGAACACTTAGAAACGGAGGCAGTATAGATTTTAAGCTGGTGAATTCTGGAAGGGGGGAAATTAAGAGAAACACTAGCCTATTAAGGGCAACCTAAAGTTTAAAAAAAAAAAGGGAATGAAAGGGCATCTATACATATTTGAAGACATGAGGGAAAATCTCAATGAAGGAAATAAATGAAAAAAACTGGAGATAAATGAGGAAGGTTTCAGAGGTTGTTGAAGAGAATGTGCTTGGCATGTTAAAGGAGTCAGGATGTTTATTCCTTTGGGAGAAGAAAGGCAGGATAAAGAGATTTGTTTTGAAGTGGTCAGGAGGCCTCTACTAGAGATTTTTCTTGTCGGAGTAGATGATCCTATGCAGGGGTGGTGGGGTGGTGGTGGCTGAATAGGGTTGGAGAATGAGGGCTGAGAGTGTGGGCTTATGACATTGACAGAGGAGAGAAGACACGTCGCTGCAGCAGTGACTGTTCCAAACAACTCCCTTATCAGTCCCCTGCTCAGTCAGAAACAACCGATGTGGTTTAAATTGCCTGTTGGTAAATCATGATATGGCCCTACTGCCCCCGAACCAATTGCCCCCATGTCTCCCAGAGCAGTTCCAACTTCCTCTACCTGCAAGACTGAGGCTCCTCATCTAGACGAGATGCTGGATTCAATAGTGAGGAGGTCCACTTAGAATTCCATATAAAAGACTTCTCATTTTCAGATACATTAATGCAAATTTCTGAGCCAGGCAATTAAGACCAAGATTCCTGGATACAAGAGGGTTGCAGAGAATTTGAAAGTGGATATAAAAGATAACAGGAGTTACTCCAAGTCTTCTCTTTTCTTCACTAATTACCAATTATTTGATGTTATCAGTTACTACTGAGAGTTGGATTCCTATACCCCTATTTTTAAAGTGTCCTGTGCCAGATGGAAAAAGGATTCTCTCTGCAAGGGTTAACTGCCGTCAGCCTCCCTCACTTTAAAGTCCAAATCTCTGCTTGGGTAGTGACACAAGCTAATATTTTGGGCATGAAACAAGAAAGCTTCAGTTGCATACAAGTGCTCCCCAGCCCGTCAGGAAGCAATGTGAAGAACTCTTTCAGGAAACTCTTGTGGCATATACGTGTACTGGGAGGCACCTCTCCCTTCTTCTACCCGAGTGTGGCACCATTTCTCTTCTAATTACTTGTAAGGGATATGACTAGTGTTTTTCCCAGAGGTATTTCTCGCCACAGCCCAGCTAAACGTTGGGATGTGGCATCACTTTAAGCGGGGGGGATAAGCATGAAGGCCACAGGCCTTGTTCTAGCCACACCACTTTATGTCAAAAGAAAAAACAAAACTTGAAATTGTACCATTTTCCCTTCCCCTTTTCACCCATCCAAATTGTCTTAACTCTTATTCTTTTCCCACAATGAGAGCCACTTAAAACGCTGGGACCTATTCTGTGGCAGAGCAAATAGATGTAAACTGGGGCAAACTTCATAATGGGAGGTAAATCAGTGCCACCATTTTTACACCATCTGCTTTGCCCCACTCCAACAAATGATAAGGTGACAAGAGGTAGAACTGGAGTCATACATGAATTCCACTGGGAATTGAAAATTCAAAATTGTCCTTTATTTTGAGGGTGTAGACAGACAGTTTTGTTGTTTCTGAATTTTAGTCCCAAATACGGTCAGTTTAAGCTATTACTCCTCCCTGTACTCCGTATGTAATGCAATGGGGAGGCTCCAAAAGGATCCAATGTCTACAGCAGAGCAAAGACAATGATTCCTTCCAGGTTTCCATTCATTATTTGCCTTAGCATCAAAAATTCCTGGAATTCTTAAAAAAAAAAAATCTTGGAATTCTAGAGATGGTTCAATGGCTATCATCACCACCAGGCCAAAGGGTCACATGAATATCCACTTTATTCCTTTTCCCCCCAGCTTTACTGAGATATAACTGACAAATAAAATTTTAAGGTATTTAAAGTGTACACTATGACAGTTTGATATACGTATACACTGTGAAAGGATTCCTGAACATCTGCTTTATTCTAACGCAAGTGTAGGGGAAATGCTTTTTCTTAGTACAGTGGAGGCAAAAATGGGAGTTTTCAGAACAATGCTTTTATTTAAGAATTAAGGGAAAACAAAAACATTAAAGCATAGGAATACATTGACTGAATACAAGTGTCTCGTTTGGTCTGAAACCTAGAAAAAGTCACTCTGACTACTTACCTGAGGTAGATTTAGGTTGGCACTGTTTCAAGAGAACCTCCATCCATCCCAGAAGTTACCTTCTAGTTTTGGTTACAGGCTCCCAAGTGGTCCTTTCCAACCTCAGGTTATTCTATATGAGTAATACCAACACCGTTTTCCCCCCATGGTTAAAAGCCCTCAGACCTGTTTCATACCCCCAAAGTTCTCTGTCTGAGGGATGGTCCATTCTTAATTTACTTAAAGACTAGAGACAATTACCAGGAAGATTAGTTGAAAGAAGGGGCAAGTCACTGCCCTGCCAAAGATACAAACTCTGTTCCCTTCTCCAAGTTCTCTCTAATGACTAACAAGTAGCCATAAGGACTAATTTTCATCACCACCAAGCCATACACCCAATACTATTTTAAGAATTACAATTGTCAAACATATACTAGTGATAGACATGATTTTCACCAAAGAGAAACAAATACATCTTGTGTGTTTTATCACACCGAGCAACTTTTTATGGTATAAGAGCTATTTATGAAAATTACTAAAATACATCAGATCAAATAAACTTCCAGGACATGTTTTCTAAAAGAAGAAAGAAAAAAACACCGTAGAATCAGATTCCTTATTATCACTATGAGCTATATCCTCTGACCCTAAGATTATCAAGGTCAACAACCAGTCATCAGGATCAAAGCTTAGAGCCATACACAAGGTGGCAGTGCAATAGTTGGCCACCGCCATGAGTCCGAACACCAACGCTCTCTGGAGTTCAGGATTTGCTAAGATAAACCAGAGGACTCAAAACTTATTCACCAAGCCTACAGTCCCAAATACTGTAGAAGTTTTAAGTATTTATATTAAATGTCGTTTAATCGGAGGGAAGAAAAAAAACCTCAGAAGTGTCCACGTACAGATCCCTGGATTAATTAGAGTATTTCTGGAGAATATTAAAGGTAATCATAATTATCCTGTTAAGTTGGAGATAACTGCTTATCCTTAAACCTCTGATGAATCTGCCAACTACTTTTCCCTTCTAGCATTTAGAATCCTACATTACAAGCGAAATATATACCTTATATTGTGGTGACTGCAGTCTTTTCCCTGGGAATAAAAAGTATTCTCTTTCCTTGGCAGAATCGAAGTAAATGAAAGGCATGTCATTATGCGGCTTGATTTGCTATAAACAGCAGGATGATGGAGTGGAAAAAAAACACAAAACACCAGCTTTTGAGTCACGATTCTCAAAATCAAAGTCTAGCTTCTCCATTAATAATGCATCATTATGTGTTTTACTCTGTGCCTACTCAGGCTTAAATCTTTCTTTCAGCTTTAATTATTTTGCAAGGAGCTGAAGAGGATATCTTACCATTGAAAGAAACATGATAAATGAAGTCACAAAAGTATGGGTACTAGCAAAAATCATAACTATTATCCTGGAACGTGCATCTCTGAGTTGAGAAGAAATGAATCTCTAAAGCTGAAACTGCAAATACCAGTAATAATCTGAAAGATTTTAGGGAAAGGAAACTTGTAAGGGTATGCCTCAACTCACAAGTAAAAAGCTGAGTATTCTACCTCGTTATGAGGTTGGCCCTCCAAAGGGGAAGCCTTGGGAAGAGTTTTGATCTATGATAACTACTCCCTAGCTGCTTAGTTCTTTTCACAACCAGCAAAAGGTTCCCATGCTGCTATCAACACACTAGTCCCCATTCCAGCCAAGACTTACAAAATCGACAGAGGCAAAGTAAATGTACTTCTTTCCCCCAACAGTAACACATGCCACACCTTCTATCTCAAGGTTACAGTCCTTTCCTTTATTGGAGTTCCAAACTTTAAAAACTGAAAGTAAAGCAATCATTAAGTGGTTCAGATAAAAGAAAAGCATCTTTACCTGAGTTTCCCATCAGGCCTACTCTGACCTGCCCTAGCTCCTTCCAGAAGAAGTTTCTGGGTATCTAAAAAAAAACAGTTTACATATTGACTCATTAAAAGTCATCTCTACTGTATGAGTCAACTAACTATGAGAACAGTTCTTCTCATACCTATTAAATGTACACAGTCCACAGTTAGATCTCTTACTAGAACAAAATTATCTGCAGAGTAGGTTCTTTGGGGCGCAATAAGGTAGGGATTTCCTGCAAGGCTTTTTTTTAGACTCAAGGTTATTTATAGGGTTTTTCACTTATGTGAGTTCCCCAGTATACCACAAAAACCGATCACTGACAGAAGCTTTTCTCACTCAGAGAATTCATAAGGTCTTTCCTCAGATTTTTTTTTTTTTGGAGGGGGTGCAAACCCAAGAAGGCTCTCCACCTAATGCTTTTGCCACCTTCAAGGCAAATATAGAAATTTTCACCTGTATGGCTTCTCTGATAGGTAAGAAAGTCATAGTTCTGTTAGAAGCTTTCTTCACACTTGTGGGGGTCTCCTCCCAGTGGGGCGTTCTGACATCCAATGAAACGTGCACACTCTCTGAAGCACTGTTGACACAGGGTATTAAAAATGCTGTCCACCAATGTGAATTCTCTTGGAATGAGAAGAGGTGACCATTGCTACAAAGCTTTCTCACATTCACCAAATTTGTAAGGTTTCCCACCTGTAAGAATCCTCTTGTGGGTGATCAGATACAAGCTTGGACTAAAGGTTTTCCCAAACTCAGAGCATTTGTAAGGTTTCTCATTGGAGTGGTTGATAAGCTTCTGTAAGGACAGCTCTCTGGGCAAACCATTTCTCAACTTCCTACAATTGCAGATTCTCTGGTCCCCAGTGAAATCTGAGCTCTGAGGAAAGTCTGAGATTTGCTTAGAGTTCTTCATCTTAAGGAGTTCTCTTACATTGCAAATACATTTTTTATGGCATTATAACTTCTTGTCTGGTCAAGACATTTGTGAGGCTTCTGATGCATGGGGAGGGCTGAGCTCAAGACCTTTTTCACCCACATCACAGATATATGGTTTTTCACCGATGTGGATTGTCTGATGTTGAAGAAGTGCTGAGCTCTGGTGAAAGCTTTTATCACAGACACCGTATTTATAATGCAGCTCCTCTGTCTGAGTTCTCATTTTCTGTTGGGCAACAAAGTCCATGCCCAGGAGGAAGCCACTCTCACATGCAGACCACTGATGTGGTTTCTCTTCCATGTGAATTCTTTGATGCACAATAAGGTCTGAACTACAGTTGAAACTTTTCTCATATTCCAGGCATTTAAAAGTGTGAGTGTGAGTTGCCTGGTGCCTGATTAGGTTGGCGCTCCGAGTAAAACTTCGCATACATTCTAAACATTTATACGGCTTCTCACCTGTGTGGACTCTCTGGTGTACAATAAGGTCTGATTTCTGGCCAAAGCATTTCTCACAGGCACCACACTTATAGGGCTTCTCCCCAGTATGAACTCTTTTATGAACAATGAAGGCTGAACGGTGTCGGTAACTTTTCTCACACTTATTACATTTGTAGGGCCTTTCACCAGTATGAGTTCTCTGGTGGCTAATAAGATCTGATTTCCCACTAAAAGCTTTTTCACACTCCAGACACTTAAATGGTTTCTCACCTGTGTGAGTTCTTCGGTGTCTTATGAGGTTTGTACTTCGGCTGAAGCATTTGTCACACTCACTACATAGATACGGTTTCTCGCCTGTATGGCTTCGCTGGTGGACAAGCAGATCAGAGCTCTGACCAAAATTCTTGCCACAAATGTCACATGTATAGAATTTTTTACCTGCATGTGTTCTCTGGTGTCCTGAAAGGGCTAAGTGGTGCCAGAAGCTCTTCTCACATTTGCTACATTTATAAGGTTTCTCATAATTGTGGATCCTCTGGTGTGAAATAAGATCTGAGCTTTGGATGAAGGTTTTCTCACACATATCACATCTATAAGGTTTCTCCCCTGTATGGGTTCTCTCACACATAATAAGAGCTAAGTTTTCACAGAAGTTTTGCTCACGTTCAAGGCACTGGTATATATGATCATCTATTTGAGTAATCTCATGCACATGAATAAAAATCTTTTTACCCTTCTGAGGGTATACATGATATATTTTCCTTTTTTGAGTTCTCTGATTATACCTCTCTTCTGAAGTGTACATTTTCTATGGCTCTCTCCTAGGGAGTTTTCCACTGGTCTTCCTGACCCATCATTTTCTTCACAGTCATTTTCTCGATGAGAACTTGAAAGATACATCTGTTTTAGGCCTTTCAGTCATGAGCAGCTCCTCTCTGCAAGTTTCCAGCATCATATATACTAATTCTTTACTTGGTATTTCCAACCCTGTGAGACAAAGAAGAAGTATTATTTATATTCCTTTAACTAAGAAAAAATGCTCAAAATTAAAATTGCTGCAGAAAAGGCAGAATTTCTGTATCAAAGTCCACAAGTGCTCTAGGTTTTACAGGGGTTGAAAGCAGTTACTTTTCCTCTTTGCTAGTATAAAACCAATCAGCAACACATACAGGGCAAGTACCAGAAAGAACTGTTTCTTTAATGAACTCAGGTGATCTCAAAACCAGAATTCCTCCTCTTCCCTTGGTTCAAATGAATAATCAAGATGCCTAATAATTAGTACGCCTGCTCATGAAGAAAACAATCCAAAAGGGGCTATGAATATCTGTGCAGTCCTTTCTATAGTAAGGTTTGGAAGAAAATGGTTAATGATCATTAGAATTCCCAGTGCAAAGAGAGAGAAAGTAAGTTTCTATGACTATCATCCTAGCTGTGTGATGTCAGGCAAGTTACTTAATCACTCTGTACATAGTTTCCTCATCTATAAAATCGATTAATGATGGAAATTATCTCACATCATTGAGTTGAGTAATAAATTAATCACGCGCTATCTCATGGTAAGTACTCTGCGTTAGCTATTATAATAACTATTATTATGGTAAAGGGGCCTAAGAGTCTGCTTTGATATGGCTGTACGAGCACAAACCTTGCTCAAAAAGAAAAATCCCAACTTACTGCTGATAAAAAAAAATAGGATGACTTTGCTTCCTATTTCACTGAGAAAATCTAAGGAAGCCAAAAACCAAAAACATAAAAAAAACACTTCCACATGCTCCCACCACATCAACCAACCTCTTCCAAGGCGGTCATGCACTCTCCATCTTTCCTTCTGTTACCACGGATAACAAACTTCCCCTGCCCAATCTAAGGACAACCTGTCCATTGGTGTACTGGATTCCACCCCTTTTTGCCACAAAGACATCACTCCTGCAATTCTATCCTCTCTCTCCTGCAATATCAATTTGTTCTTTCCTACTGGATCACACTAATCAGCAAACTAGCTGTTATGTCTCTCCTAAAACCAAAGCACTAACAAGAAACTTCTCTCAACCACCTCACGCTCGAGCTATTGTCTCACTTCTGCTTCTCTTTACAGCAAAATTCCTCAAAAGAAATCAATCTGTTTATTGTCTTTAATTCTTATCTTCCAAGGTTTCTGGAACATACTCCAATCAAATACCCTCACCACTCCACCAAAACTGCTCCTATTAGAACCTAGGAGTCCCTAGGAAATCTGATTCCTAGTTACCACTCTGACACACTTCTCTGCTCTTCTCGTGTGTACTGCACGCTAGTCACCTTGGCCTCCTTGCTGTTGTTCAAACAAGCCAGGTCCATTCCCATTTCAAGGTCTTTGTGCTTGTAGTCTCTCCCTGCTAAAGTGCTCTTCCTTTAGATCTTCAAAGCTCCCTCTCTCACCTCACTCAAATCCTTGGTAAACTGTCATAGTCTCAGTAAGGCCTGCCTGACCATCCTATTTTAAATTATGACACACCTCCACCTCAGCTGACCCACACATACAACACTCCTTCTCTCCCTTCCTGTTTTATTTTTCTCCATAGAATGTAAGCCCCTAAAGGACAAGGATTTTAGTTCATTTCATTTGCTGCTGTTTCCCTAGCACCTGGGACAGTGCCTGGCACAGAGAAGGTATGTTCACATATAATGAGGTACTATGTAACTGTAAAACAGGATGAAGATAACCTTTATGAATTGATGTGGAGCAATTTCTAGGATAAACCGTAAATTTTAGAAAGCAGTTGTGAATTAAGTAGAAATAAGAAACTACACATGTATCTATTCATTTGGCCAAAAAGAAACTCAGAAAAGAAGAAACTAATGAGTTTGGTTATCATCAAAAGGTAGGTGTAAATGGGATCAAAAGGACAGGAAAATGAAATTGGTACCAAAGGGTGGATGGAAAGAGAGTCATACTTCTGTTAGTATATACATTTTTGTAAAACACACATTTTTACTTTTTAAACTGTTACATTTCACATATTCAACAAATACATAAATAAATAGAAAAGCTGAGGGAGAAAAAAATTAAAATGGAATACAAATAAAAACAAACAAGTCTGTATTTCAAATTAATAACAAAACCACCCAGGAGGGGGAAAAATAACTCAAATAACTTTATAATACAGTATTAGGATTATATAAACTCAAACTAAAGATAAAAAGGACTATAAACAATTACTGAACTCTAATTAGTAGGAGTTTTCCTCCAGAGTAGAAAAGGTTCACTACTTAATGTATAGCCTAGGAATGAACAAATAAATAAATATAACGGCACCCAGATGCTTCCCTGTCAGCGAAGGGGGTTACAAACACAGAAAAGGGAAAGGCTAGAATGAACTCTGCATATGTAGTGTTTAACTGGAATTAGAAGTATCAGTATGAGGTCAAGGTTTTTGGTTTTTTTTGCGGTACACAGGCCTCTCACTGTTGTGGTCTCTCCTGTCGGAGCACAGGCTCTGGACGCGCAGGCTCAGTGGCCATGGCTCACGGGCCCAGCCGCTCCGCGGCACGTGGGATCTTCCCAGACCGGGGCACGAACCCGCGTCCCCTGCATCGGCAGGCGGACTCTCAACCACTGCGCCACCAGGAGAGCCCGAGGTCAAGGTTTTTAAGTATACACAGAAAAAATAGAAATGTGTGTATGTGTGAAAGTGTGTACTTTTTTTTTTTTTTACTAATGTCTGGCTATGAGGTCACAAACGATGAAATCCCAGTAGTAATGAGCACACCAAGCACTTAGAGCATGGTTTCTAAACACCATTTCCCACTGAAAGGAATCAAGGCTCACTGGAGAAATGTCTAATTCCAGGGCTTAGAAAGTACAAGATGAACCTGGAACACCTTGTTTGTGTCAGAAAATAAGGAAGTGCTCAAAAAGTGGTGACAATATGCCAAGAGGACCCAGGAGCCAGGCTGAAGGGGCTGCCACTATACAAATCAGGAACAAACAACATCAAAATAAATAATGATAGTGATAAATTAGTAACACAATAAGAATCCATGAATCCATACTCATTTAAAAAGTGAATAAATAGTCCGCCGCCGCCATATTGTCTGTGTGAAGAGAGGGGAGAGCGTCCGCCGCCACTGCAGCTTCCACCACAGTTTGAAGAAAACAGTTCTGAAACAAGCTCTTACCCCCACTTGCCTCTCAACACAGTGACTGCCATCTCTCCAAACGTCAAGTCCAGCTTTGTCCGCCAACCTGTCTGACATGTCAGGACCCGTGCCAAACAGGGCCAGAGTTTACACAGATGTTAATACGCACAGAGCCCAAAAGTACTGGGATTACAAGTCACATGTGGTGGAATGGGGAAATCAAGATGACTACCAGCTGGTTAGAAAACTAGGCCGAGGTAAATACAGTGAAGTATTTGAAGCCATCAACATCACAAATAATGAAAAAGTTGTTGTTAAAATTCTCAAGCCAGTAAAGAAGAAGAAAATCAAGCATGAAATAAAGATTTTGGAGAATTTGCAAGGTGGTCCCAACATCATCACACTGGCAGACATTGTAAAAGACCCCGTGTCACGAACTCCTCCCTTGGTTTTTGAACACGTAAACAACACAGACTTCAAGCAATTGTACCAGAGGTCAACAGACTATGATATTCGATTTTACATGTATGAGATTCTGAAGGCCCTGGATTATTGTCACAGCATGGGGATTATGCACAGAGATGTAAAGCCCCATAATGTCATCATTAATCATGAGCACAGAAGCTACGGCTAATAGACTGGGGTTTGGCTGAGTTTTACCATCCTGGCCAAGAACATAACGTCCGAGTTGCTTTCCAATATTTTAAAGGTCCTGAGCTACTTGTAGACTATCAGATGTATGATTATAGTTTGGATATGTGGAGCTTGGGTTGTATGCTGGCAAGTGTGATCTTCCGGAAGGAGCCATTTTTCCATGAACATGACAATTATGATCAGTTGGTGAGGACAGCCAAGGTTCTGGGGACAGAGATTTATATGACTATATTGACAAATACAACATTCAATTAGATCCACGTTTTAACGATATCTTGGGCAGACATTCCCATAAGCGATGGGAATGCTTTGTCCACAGTGAAAACCAGTACCTTGTCAGTCCTGAGGCCTTGGATTTCCTGGACAAGCTGCTGCGGTACGACCAACAGTCATGGCTCACCACAAGAGAGGCCGTGGAGCACCCCTATTTCTACACTGTTGTGAAGGACCAGACTCGAATGGGCTCATCTAGCATGCCAGGGGGCAGTATGCCTGTCAGCAGCACCAATATGATGTCAGAGATTTCTTCAGTGCCAACCCCTTCAGCCCTTAGACCTCAGGCAGGCTCACCAGTGATTGCTGCTGCCAACCCCCTTGGGATGCCCGTTCCAGCTGCCGCTGGCGCTCAGCAGTAATGGCCCCTTCTGTCTCCTGATGCCTGAGCAGAGGCTGGGGAGTCCACTCACTCCCTCGATGCAGCTTGCGCCTGGCGGGGAGGAGTGAAAGGCTTCAGAAGCACCGTGTCTGAACCGTTGCTTGTGGATTTATAGCAGTTCAGTCATAAAAAAAAAATTATAATAGGCTGTATTCCTTTTTTTCTTTCTTTTTTTTAACTCGAACTTTTCATAACTCAGGGGATTCCCTGAAAAATTCTCTGCAGGTGGAATATTTCACGGACAAATTTTTTTCTCCCCTTCCAAATTCAGTTCCTCACCACTAAAGAACAACGATAAACCAGCCTCAATTCTGCCTGCTGCGTTTGGGTGGAGATCTCTTCCCATGCCCACCATTGCTCCCCTACCATCTCACACTTTGAGGGGTTTGTATTCCATGCTCTCCTCCAGAGTTTACAAAAATGTAGCTTCTTGAAGGGAGGTGGGAAGGAAGGAAGAAGGAAAGACCCAACCTATAAGAGCAGTGTACTGCTAGTCACTTATATCACTTTACTCCAAAAGTGCTTCAGTGGGGTTATACTGGTAAATCTAGTGGAAATATGTCTTAGTTACACCGAGATGCTGAAAATCTACCCAAAGTGCAGACAGGTCCTGAAAACGTCTGTTCAGTATGAATCATGTCTTACTGACCTAACCTAAATGCAACTCACTTATAATTTAGTTTCAGTTCAGTTTAAAACTTTAATACCGTCCCTCCCAGGCTCCTTACCTCGGTCCTCTCCCCTTTCATCTCCCAACATGCTCTATAGCTGGTAGGAGGGGGAAGGCAAAATCTTTTTCAGTTTTCTTTGACTTGGCCCTTTTGAATTCAGTTAGTTACTGGGTATAATTACTGCGTTTTACAAAAGAAAAAAACATTGTCTATGTTGGTTTCATGCTAGCAGCTCTTGAAGAGCTAATGAGAGATGTGGCCACTGCATTTTATTTTAAGCTTTCTACCTTCTTTTCCTACCTTCCCCTTCCCTCACATGCCATCCATTGAGAAGACCTGCCCCTCAGTCTTGTAAATGTACCTGAGAGGTAGGAGCAGAGCCACTATCTTCAGTGAAACTGAAATGGTAGAACTGTAATTGTGAGAAAACTAAACTCTCCTGTTACAGCCCTGCCACCCCTTGCTGTCTGTATATATATAATACTTTGTCCTTCATATGTGAAAGATCCAGTGTTGGAATTCTTTGGTGTAAATAAACGTTTGGTTTTATTTATCAAAAAAAAAGTGAATAAATAGTGACTGAGAAGGGATAGTTTTTTCTTATATTAAAAAAGCCAACAATTAAATGTAGAATAAATGATGGAATTAAAAACATCACATGTCCAATGAAGAGTAACAACTGTTTCAGGCGAAAATACAAAAATATAGTGGATGAAAGTTTTATGAGAATCAGGATATTTACACAATCTGAATATATCTCCCCACTAGATATTTAATAATTAGAAAGACAAAAAAAGTAACTTCACAGTTTAGAAACCTGGAAGACACCACCTTAACCAAATGATCAGAGTTAACACCACCAGTAACAAGATATATAGTTGCCTCCTAATATGATGCAAAGAACAGAACATCACTTCTGTGCTATCTTGCCAAAAATGTATAACCTGAATCTAATCATGAGGAAACATCAGACAAACCCAAATTGAGGAAAATTCTGCCAAATAAATGGCCTAAACTTAAAAAAAAAAAAAAAGTCTAAAGACAAAGTCTGAGGATATGTTCCACAATAAAGACATGACAATTAAATGAAATGGGTGATGGTGGAATGGATCCTGGACAACAAAAAAAACTTATTTTTCTTTTCCTACAAAGGACGTTAGTAGAACAATTGGCTAAACTCCAATAATGTCTGGCGATCAGATAATAGTATTATATGAATGTTAATTTTTTGACTGTGGTAACTGTAATGATAATATAAGAGAATAGCCTTGTCTTCAGGGAATAAACAATTGAGTATTTAGGACAGGCTTTCTCAACTAGAGTTCTGGCAAAGAACAAAGCCCTACAGAAAATGACTTGAGTGACTATTTTTTAAATTCTCCCAAGAATGGCATGTAGCTAGTAGCACTGAACACACATGGGAGAGAAGTTAATCCATTGCATACCTATTACTTCAGGGCTTACCATGTCTTAGGACTTTAGGGCTTAATTCTCTCGTAGTTTGAGATGAGGTATTCTGTCTATAACTTACTCTCAAAAGGTTCAGAAAAAATGTACATATAGGTACATGTATGTATAGAGAAATTAGTATAGACAGACTCATAAAACAAACATAGTAAAATGTAAACATTTAGGGACTGCAGGTGAAAGGTGTATGGGTATTCTTTATATTATTTTACAACTTTTTTGTAAATCTGAAATTACTTCAAAATTTAAATGTATCTTATTTTGTTTTTTAAGAACATGGGAGCTGAGGGCTTCCCTGGTGGCGCAGTGGTTAACAGTCCGCCTGCCAATGCAGGGGACATGGGTCCGTGCGCCACTACTGAGCCTGTGCTCTAGAGCCTGCGAGCCACAACTACTGAGCCCACGTGCCACAACCACTGAAGCCTGCACGCCTAGAGCCTGTGCTCCGCAACAGGAGAAGCCACCGCAATGAGAAGTCTGCGCACCACAATGAAGAGCAGACCACGCTCGCTGCAGCTGGAGAAGGCCAGCGTGCAGCAACGAAGACCCGATGCAGCCAAAAATAAATAAATTAAAAAAAAAAAATATATATATATATATTAAAAAAAAAAAAGAACATGGGAGCTGAGAGTTAGTATATTGTGATAGTTAAAGCTGAATGTTCAAACTCTGGAATCAGATTTTGGCTCAAATTCCCACTGTGCTTTTTGTAGCTATGAGAACTTGGGTAAGTTACTTTCTTCAGCTTCAAACTTCAATTTCGATAAAATAAGTAAGATATCATTACATGTCTTAAAGAGTTGCCATGGGAACTGAGACACTGTCAATAAAGGACATGGCTCAATGCCTGGATCTCAACAGATGCTCAATAAATGGTAGGTTCTATTATTTTCTTAATTCCATCTTCACAGTCACAAAAACACTAACATTTCTTGAGCTCATCCTCTGTGCCTGTCTCTTATGCAAAGCCTTGTTCAAAACCATTTAAAATAGTTAACTAAATAATAAATAATAATCAGTTAATGATTAATACGAAGATTAAGCAAAAAACAGAAAAACATTTATGGAGAAATGCTAGGAGGAAAAGGAAAACTTTAGAATCACAACTAAGTAAAGATATGCATCCATACAGACAAATAGCTACTCTAAGATGGTGGCTGTATGGGAGTTTTGTCTTTTAAAATGCGTATTACTGTTAAGGTCAAAAGGAGAGAGAGTAGAGTGGAAATAAATGATTCTGAGCATGGTCATAGCCTGTTAAATGAATTAAAATATTCCCTAATTTTATCAGCCGAGGGTATCATATTTGCCCTAAATAGCCAATCAACTGTAGGGCACCAAGGAAAAAAATTAAAAATAAGGAAAAAATTAAAAATAAGGAAGACTTTTAGAGGTCAGCACCTAGAAAATAAAATACAGTCTGGCTGTCAAAATTTAAAGTAGTCCATGACACTTCCCCAGTTCAAAATACTATAACTGCTTCCTACCACTCTAAGAATAAAACCTAAAGTTTTCACTGCGCTACATAATGCGGTACCTCCCCCTACCTTCAGCCTCACACAACACATCAGAATCTTTACACTTGCTCCTTCTGCCTAGAATGCCCTTCCCCCAAGTAGCTTGCTCCTTTATTTGATCAAGTCTCTGACTGAAAATTATTTCCTTAAAAAGAGGCACACCCTGACTACTTCATCTAAAATAGCTATGTCCCCTTAGCCTGTTTTACAATATTTCTCTTCATAGCACTTATCATCATCCAACTTTGTGGTATATATCTTATATTTGTTAACTTGTTTCTCTCTCCTACTAGAATATAACTTCCATTAGGGTTAGGACTTAGTCTTTTGTTCACTGCAATATTCCTAGCGTCTAGAATACATTTGTTGAATGAATGAAAAATATGAATGAATATCAGAACCAAAAAAGAGCCATCATCCTCTAAGCCTCAGCATCAATATAACAGGCTAGGCTAGTAGCCCTGGCTGGTGCATCTGGCAAACCCAAATATATACTTCAAGTCTTAGCTTCAGGGTACCCTTCGCTAAGAGGTTTCTCTTACCTCTTCCTAGGAAAAGACTGGTTCTCTCTTCCATGGCTAGGGTCAGAGTGCACAGAATAGGCAGACAGGCTGAGTACAGAACTTCAAAGCTCAAGGCTACCCTTATAGTTAAAGTATGTACGTGACAGGCAGATAAAGTTGATAAGGTGTTATCTAAAAAACTAGATAATGCTTACTGTATCAGGTCCCAGGCTAGGGATTACCTCATTTATTTTTCATTAATTACATGGATTATCTCATTTAATCTTCCCAAGATTGTAAAATAGGTATGAATACCAATGTTTGCGCCTTACAGATAGAAAACCTCATGCTCAGGGCAGTTAAATAACTAAAGAGCTCACAGCTAGTAAGCAGCAGAGCCAGTATCTAAACCTCTATCTTCTGACTCCAGGGCCTGCTTAAGCATTGGGCATACTGCCTTTTGGGGGCTGCAAACCAATCACAAAGGAATTACTAAAAGCCTATTGTGAATAAGCCTGTTGAAAAGGAGTAGAAAATACACTTAAATTGGTAGGACAGCACTGGTTTTAGCACTCTGCTATCTCAGGAGCTAAGAAAGGGTCATGTATCTTCTTTCCATGTATCTTCTCCCATTGCTCCTCGTCTCCCCCAGTTTCCCTCTCCTCCGGCCTCAAAAATCCACTGTTTATATAGAAACATACAGCCTGGTATGTTACTTACCATAACAACAAAGACTCAAGACTATCTTCCTTTTGGCTCCAAAAGGTCTCTAGTCCATAACTATTCACAACACTCAATTCTTCCCTCTCCTAGAGGAAAAAAAATCAATAATGTAGAAATTTATAATTTTTGTGAAATTTATAACTTTTCTGAGGCTTGAACATCTAAAAATTGGTTCCATTTACTCCCCAGTCTGGTCAGTATCTTTCAACCGTAACTCACCTCTTCCCACCTTTCCTTACATTCTATTTTCTCCTGCAAGAAGCACCTGCCACTGGTAGCCATCAGTTCCTTCCCAAACAGCTCTAGACAAAACATCGAGAATCCTTCTGGGTAATGACTAACCTTAACTTCATAATAAAGCCCTGAGTCCTGTTCTACTTGTTTCAATTTTTACCTCAACTTCTGAGATCAATGACCCATTCTTCTACCACTATAAACCTCAAGATGCAGTTGATAAGTGCATATGATACAAAGCTATATATAATGCCGGTTTCCAAAAATGGTTATGGAATGATTAAATAAACCAGATTTTTCTGCATACAGATTCGATGCAACATGACCAATCTCTGCCTTAAAGATAGGGGTGGGCGGTGGGTGGAGAACATTCAACGTCCTTGTTTTTTTTTTTTCCCCCCAAAGTGAAAGATACACTTAGATCACTTAGAAAAGTGCCTGGCAGTGTTTACTATTATCTCCAGGAACGATAGTACTAAGCTTCTCTTCCTTCAACTTTTCATTGACCTCCTTTCAGTCGCCGTCACGGGGGGGGGGGGGGGGGTGTCCCAGACCCTGCTCTGTTGCGAGGACCAGAGGCTGCTCCTACCAGGCGGAGGCCGAGGGGTTCTCGGGTCCCGCAAAACCCCTCCCCCGATCCCTGGGCCCCGCAGGCCATGCCCCTCCCAGGCCCCGCGGGCCGCGCTTACCACGGCAGCAGCCGGCGCCGCCCCTCCGCCTGGGACGGCACTTCCGGTTACTCTCCGGACACTCGGGTTTGGGTTTCCCGGCGGCCGCAGGCTCCTGGCGGTAAACCTAAGGGCCCACCTTCGGGAAAAGAAGGAAAGCCAACCTGGGAGGCCGACGAGAACCAGAAGCAGACCCCTTTGCGTGGCTCGGCGAGGGCAGTCGAGGCCAGGCCATCCAGGGGGCTCTTTAAGGGCCGACAAGGCCGGCTACCCGAGCCCTTTCAGCCTGGCTGGGAAGCGGCCGGCGCAGCCCCGCCCCCGAGAATCACATGATCACCCCCTGTTCAGCCACTGGGGCAGTCCACCCCCGGCCTCTGGGCCAATAGGGGCCGAGCCTCTGGACCGGGGGCGGGGCTCTGGGGCGCCTGCGCTCCGGGGCCCTTGGTGTTTCGGGGCGGAGCGGTCGAGGACTTTATTTAGGGATCCTTTCCGATGCTACTGACGTCTGGGGGTGACGAGAGGACCCCACTACCACCTTGTCTAAGAAGAAGCAACCCTGTTTATCTTACCGTTTCCGACTTATGTTCTCTTTCCTGAAGGCTGTTAAAAGAGGACTCGAGGCAGGAGTAGCGTCAGAAGAGATGGATGCCACCGACCCTGTGGAAAACACCCCAAAGGAGCTGGAAGAAATGGTGGATACCAAAACACGGTGGAAGCGCTCCGCCACCCAAGATGTGGCCAGAGAGATGAATGAAATGCTTTAAAGGGGGGGTAGTGTTGGCTTTGTGTGGGTAGAGAAAACTGCAGAGGAGGATAGGACTGCTCTGATTGTAGGAGGTTTCCCAGGCCTTCCTGATTGTTTATGGGCTGGAATCAACTTAAGTAATCACCTATGTTTGGGTTGGAGCAGAAATGAGATTTCCTTCAGAGAGAAGTAAATATACCTATATCTACATCTCCCCTTGCTCAATTGTTCAGTGAAAAAAAAGTTTCCTAAAATCCCTCAGACATCAAAGGAGAAAGATTAGTACTAGGAATATAGAGGACAAAAGGCTGGGTAATGAGACTAAGAACTTGGATTGGGAGAAAAATACTGAGTTTAGGGAGTGGTGAGAGCATCATCAGGGTCATAACAGTCGTTTATTCAAGATTCACTAATCATGTTCCTAACTCTGGAATTCTTCCCCAGAGGAGTTGCAGCTTAGTTTCATGTTTGTTTTTAATGAAAACTTCCAAGTAAGGCCCAAATATTCTATCCAGAGCCTTCTTAATATTTGAAATAATTTTTAATAACTTTAGAGTATGTGATATGTTCCAGACATTGTTCTCATCATTTTACACATATTATCCCTTTAACTTGTAACAAAAATTCTATGAGTGATGAATTGGGTGATTGGGATTGACATATATGCACTAATATGTATAAAATGGATAACTCATAAGAACCTGATATATAAAAAAATAAAATTAAAAAAAATTCTATGAGATATTTATTATTATTTTTATCTTAGGAGAAAACTGGTGCAGGAAGAGATTGAGTACCTTGCCCAAGATCACACATTTAGTAACTAGTGAAGCTGAAATATGAACATTCATACCAGAGCCTGTGGTTGCCATCATTGTACTTATAGGGCTGTATCAATAGTGGTGACTATATAGTGGAAAAGTACTGAGTTCTGATTCCTACACTGTGTATAGGAAGGTCTCAATAATTGTTGAATTGAACTCTTCAGCTTTTTCTTTAAAGATACATTGACCCAAGCAAAGAGCTCATTTTATTCATTGTTTCATTCACTCAACACATGTTTATTGAGCACTTCCAGTTCACCTGACACGATACTGAGTATTTGGAATTTAAAGGCAGGAAAGACTCAGTCCCATTCCTCTAACGGTTCACAGCCTACTATGGAGAGAGCAAGTGGTGTGATGGAGGTAGAAGTTACATAAGGTAGTGTGGGAGCAGAGAGAAGGAGCACTTGTTTGAGAAAGGGTCAGAAATGACTGTAGAACGTGGGGCATGAGGTGAGGCTTGAAGGAATGGAAGCAAGGAGTTGAAGATGGGACTGGAATGGAAGATGGGAAATAGGTCAGAGATGTTTTAATGTGATTTCAGTTAATGGACTTTATCTTGTAAGAACTGGGAATCCATTCATGGGGTAGCTCAATTATCCCCAACCTTAAAATCTTTAGAAGGATGATTTTATTTTAGTTTTACATATAGAGAGAAGCAAAACAGGAAGCCTGGAGACAAGGATAAAGAATAAGGTAGAGTAGCCAGAAAATTAGGAAAATGAAAAAAATGGGTCATGGCAACCAAGGGAGGAGAGGTTCAATTAAAAGTTTATTGAGAGCAATGTCAAATAACGAGATCAGATGAGATAGCACCAAAGAATATCGGATAAAGTTTACATGAGAATTACTATGTTCTAAGTGCTGTTATAGGCACTTTATAGTATTAGCTCACTTAATCATCCAACAACACTGTGTGCTTTAATTCTCACAATAACCCCATATTATAGATGAGGAAGATGAGGTACAAGGAGGATAAGTAATTTGGGCAAAATCATGCAGCTGTTAAGAGGCAGAATGGGGATTTAAACACTGGGAGTCTGGCTTCTGAGTCTGTGCTTGTTACCACTACCCTATCCTGCCTCTCTAAAGAGGCTCTGCGGAGTTTAGGAAAAAAAGAGGTTTTTTTTCTTTAGTAAGGGCAGCTTCTGTGGACTGTGGTAGAAAGGGAAGTAGGGAATGCAGGTAGCATCATCTTTTCTTTCAGAAGCTTGGCTATGAAGAAGAACAAAGAAAGGCCATCTCTAGCATGGAACACAGGTCTTAAACAGTGAGCAGGGCCTAGGGCTTCAGGGTGGGGGAGATTTTAATATGTTGCTAAAGGAAACAAGTTCATAGAAAGGATGAGGATTCAGGAAAGGGGTATTTGGTGTAGAGAGGCCGCTTAGGAAACAGGAGAGGCTGAGGTCTGCAGTACGAAGAGGAACTAGCCTTGAATGGGAGAAGGAATCTCCCATTCCTTCAGAGATCAGAGCAGGAAAATATATCTGTGTTGCTTTGGTCTTGTTCAGAAACCCCTACTTTTAGAATTTGGAGGGAGGAACCTCAACTCAACATAGATACTCTATTCATCAGGCTCCCATCTATTCTATTAGTCATTCGCCAGAACCCTGATTCAGAGGAATTTTTCTCACAAGAAATAATCTTCTGTTTGATTGAATCCAAAGATAAAAAGCAGTAATATGTAGGGCTTCCCTGGTGGCGCAGTGGTTGAGAATCTGCCTGCTGATGCAGGGGACACAGGTCCGAGCCCTGGTCTGGGAGGATCCCACATGCCGCAGAACAACTAGGCCCGTGAGCCACAACTACTGAGCCTGCGCGTCTGGAGCCTGTGCTCCGCAGCAAGAGAGGCCATGATAGTGAGAGGCCTGTGCACTGTGATGAAGAGTGGCCCCCGCTTGCCACAACTAGAGAAAGCCCTTGCACAGAAACGAAGACCCAACACAGCAAAAATTAATTAATTAATTAAAAAACTCCTACCCCCAACATCTTCTTAAAAAAAAAAATCAGTAATACATGTTTGAAAATAAATCACCATGTTCATGTTTCAGCAATTCCAGTAGGATAGCATTGCTGTTCTTTACCTCCTGATTTCCCAGGTATCTCAGATTTTCCCACTGAAGTATAACCAAGCATAGAGGAGAATGAACAAGTACCTCAAAGTGGCTTCTCACAGTTGGAAAGTTAATTTGGGTGTCTCATTTTATCTTTAAAACTCATGCAATTTGCATTCTACCCTGTGATCTAGTTGGGCACTGGAAATAGAAAATTAAAAAAATTGGTTCCTATCATTAATAAATCATAGTTGAAAAATGAAATAGATATTTGCCTAGTTTAGAGGTGGCAAATCTATGTAGTAAATTACTAGCTCTTCCCCCATATCCATGGCACTAACACCAATCAGTTGTGAATTTTCTTTTCCATTTTACAAAAACTTAAGCTCAGGTACCTTCTCAATACAATATCCACTGTCAGTCAATCAGGATGGATTTTGCTTTGCTACTCCTGTGCACGAGAAAAGTTTAATTCAATAGCATATGAACTAGAGGAAAGATCTGTACAAAGTACCATAAGAATGTTGAAGGAAGTGGGTTATTCTGTCTGGAGGGATCAGAGGAGACTTTACGAAAAAAGATAGGCAGTCTATGGCTGTTATGATTGCTTTGTTCCACAACTCTTCAGAAAGCCGGGTTTCTTCCAGTTCATTGTCCCCTGTTCGTTGGAATGTTGCTTTTATCTGGTAGGTAGAATTCCAATCATCACATTCACATTTTAGACAGAAAGATGGAGAAAGAGATAAAGAAGAAAAGGCAAAGGGCATGTGCCAGCTTTTAGTAAAGGAAGTTTCCAAGAAGCTGCCACACAATCATTCCACCTGCATCTCATTGGCCAGACCTCAGTCACACTGTCACATGGAGTAGCAAGTACTAATCCTATGGATGAAAGTGAATATGGATATTACATGGGAATCTGGGATGGGGGAAGGAAGAAGGGAAGTTGCTTTGTTAAATACTGGATTAAATCAAGTGGTCTATTTTTCATTTTCTGCATCACTCTGGTAGCTATAACACCCCTCCCCCATAATATGCATGTGCATCTTCTTCCATAGGAATAGAACCCAACATTTTTGGAAAGCATATGGACTGCAGAATAAAAATTAACTCCTTTGCAGCTACAGAGCATAATGAGACAATGATAGTCGTTAAATAAGAAGGGTAACAAAGGTAAGGAAATCTGGAGAGAATCAGCTTGAAGAAGCAAAAAATGAAGTTGGTAGTATGGAGGGCCCAGTAGGTAAAGAGGGAGTGAATTATGTGAAGAGGGCAGAACTTCATTTGGGAAATCTGATGAAAATCCACCAGGGATTTGGCCATATCTGAAGTCTCCTTTTAAAAGAGCTCAAGTGAGGGGGCTAGCTCAAGTCTGGAGGGGAGAAATAGCAGAGGGAAATTTCTGAGTGTGTCTTGTTTTATCCTGTTAGTGGCTCCGTTCCTTCCTTACCAGAACATGTTTCTCTCCCAAGGAGAACTCAAGGAACTAAGTCGAGTTTCTGTCTTGGCCCTCAACCTCGTGGCTCCCCTCTTGCTGAAATAGACTTCTATCTCCCCTTACTGAGTACAAATCTTGTTCTTAGACACTGACATTCAGCAGTGTCTGGGACGTCTGTTTTGAACACGATCTTTGGCTTTCCCCTGGTAAGCAGGATCACTTACCCTTCCCAGCCAGGATGGCTAGAGAGAGAGTGGTTACTTTGTCGCAGGCTAGGTCTTTATTAGGTGGGTATTACTGACTCAAGCCTATATACACAGATGCTTTGATTGCCCTAATTTTCAAAAAAAAAAGTTCTCCTCCTATACTTGAGGACGTCTATCGTAAATCTCAAGTACAATCTTCTGCCTCAAGTGTCTTCAGGTTGTTTTTCTAACTTAAAATTTTTTCAAGAAATGGCTGCCCCCCCCTTTTTTCTGGCATGAGTTTTGAGTTAAACAAAACAAAACAAAACCGAGATGAGCACCTCGCATCGGTCCTCCAGGTAGCCCCCAGACAGGTTAGAACAGACCTATATGATAATTTGAGAACAAGGACTGTTCTGCTTTCTTTGGAATCAGGCACCAGGTTCCCACACTGGGAACACACACTTCTGTCTTTAAGTCTGCTGCTGAGCCAGAGGGGGAGTGGGGCAAGAGCAAGTAAACATGCCACAGAGATTCCTACCATTTTTTGGTTGAGTTTTTCTTGAGTCAGCTTTCATTGGTTGCTGTAAACTTTGGACTACCTTCCAGAATTCTCATGAAATTAGCTTTCACATTTTCTGCTTGTTTCTAAATGTTTTTGTCAAGGGACAGGAACTTAGAGCTGCCTGCTCTGCTTTCTTGCCCCAAATGTTTTTATAGAGCACCTCAAACTCTTCCAAAGAAATTCTGCAATATTAATTCACAAAACACGTGAACATAACTGAAGAATCCTTCCCCTTCTGCAGGCTGAGGGACAATATCTTTAGGTTAATAAAAACTTTTGTGCTTTTGTTGATGTGTTGTTGATATTGATGTTTGCTGATGTGTTTAAGACAACAGAAACCTTCAAAACAAATATCGAAGAACCTTTGGAATTTGGGGGATAAAGGAAGAAAAAAGAAAAAGAAAAATCAGGTAAAACATAGTAGAGAAATAAGTTAGGGCTCAACAGATTGTTTTGTAAGCTAACACATGGCTCTTCTTTTTAGAGAACAATTATGTATTAACTCAACATCAGCCTAGCTAATAATCTAGGTACCCAGCCTGAACACAACTGGGGCAAACAGTTTTAATTTACTCATTCAGCTAATATGTATCAGACACTAACCGAGGGGTTATGCATGTGATGGACATCATGCCCCAAAATTGCTCTGAATGAAAGAGGTGGCAGTTCTCAAGAAAGACATGACTGTAGAATCCTTTGTATTCCCTGAAAGAGGTGTGAGTCAGTTCTTTATGGCTCCTGTAACAAATTACTGTGTACTTAGTGGATTAAACAATACAAATTTCTTATCTTACAGTTCTGTAGTTCAGAAGTCTAATTCAGGGCACACTGGGTTAAAATCAAGTTGTTTGCAGTGCTGCGGTCCTTTCTGGAGAATCTGCTTCCTCGCTCTTTCCAGCTTCTAGGTTTCCTGCAGCTTTGGGCTCATAGCCTTCTTCTTCCATCTCCAAAGCCTGCAGTGAAGGACCAATTTTTTCTTATGTCACATCTCTCCAAGCCTTCTGTCATTGCAAAACTCTGATACAGCCAGAGTCAGAGTCTCCACTCTTAAGGACTCATGTGATTAGATTGGGCTCACCCGGATGATCTCCCCATCTCAAGGTTGTAAACTTGATCACATCTGCACAGTCCTTTTTGCCATCATGGTAATATATTCACAGGTTCCCCCTGTACTGATTGCTCATGTCAGGGGAGGACTCTAACGACTTGGCGGGTAGCAAAGATCATCGTTATTGCCAACCACCAGAAATAGAAGTCTAGACAAGTCTGCTCACTGCATCTTGCTATCAGAGTCACCAGGGAAAACACAACACAGTCAAGCACAGGGTGGAGCAACACTTTACTTACATAGCAAAGAGACAGAGCAAGGTCAGCTTTAATATGAGTGTCAGTCCCCCATGTCTAGCAGGTCCCCACAGCAGCTATGCACACCCCTCTCATGCCACAGTAGGAGGACCACAACCCCTTTCCCGTGGGGTCTGAAATACTGGAAGTTGGGAGCATGCCTGAGGGTCACTGATGCATGTGCTTAAGCAGAACAAAGGAATACACATTATGAAACAGGGAAATAGATTCCCACATAAGGCATTAAGCCTGGCACAGACTGTGTGGGCTCTTTATTTCTTGGTAAGGATGTGTTCCAGGCACAAGGCCCATTCTTATCTGACCAAGCAGGGGCTGAAAGACTGTGCACACGAGACTGCCTTTCTCAAGAATCCACCCCAAATCTACTGAAACAATAGATAAAGCATGTCGAATCCGGTAGCACCCTAGTCTACCTCAAATTTGGAAGCATAACTGGGTCCAGTGGGTTCCCTGAACAACCTGTGCAGATGCAGTTCACTGGAAGAGACTTTCTGTCCTTTCGAGAGAGCACTTTACCAGGTTCACTAAGAGAACTACACCCAGGAGTATGACCAGTCCTCCCTGGAGCCTGGTCCTCAACTAGGAACCTCAAATGCCAGGGCTGAACCAGCTGAAGAGGTCAAAGAATGAGTCTAGGTATGACACCTAAAACACGAGCAAAAAAAAAAAAAAAAAAGCAAAAGTAAACCCTACAGAATTCGAACCTGCCAGTCCACAACCACAAGAATAATTCCAAGAAATAAATGTCTTTATGTGTGAAAATAAGAGCTAGGGCAAGGTTGAAGATAAGTTTCATCTCCTATGTGAGGCCGCTCCTTCAAGACTAGGAAAGGGCTGTTTTATGTAATGTATAGAAAAAACACAGAGTAGAAAAATGAGGAAACAGAGGAATATGTTCTAAAGGAGAAAACAAGCTAAAACCTCGGGGGGTGGTGGGCAGACCCAGTAAAAAGGAGATAAGTAATTTACCTGAGTTTAAAGTAATAGTCATAAAGATGATCAGCAAACTTGGGAGAAGAATGGATGAACACAATGAAAACCTCAACAAAGACATAGAAAATATAAGAAAACACCAAACAGAAGTCATAGAGCTGAAGAATACAATAACGGAACCGAAAAATACACTAGAGGCATTCCACAGCCGATTCTTTTCCTGGAGCTCATAGTCTCTTGCTCGCTCTGGTGTTCATCTGTGGTGCTGCAGGTTCTGTGGAGCTGCAACAAGTTGCCAAACTCTCCGGTGATCCCTGTGGCCCCAGGCCTCCGAAGTATGATGGTTCCGTGTCAGTGCTCGTAATCACGTGAGACAGAAACTAGTCCCTTGGGCAGCCTCCCCTGCAATCCCCGAAAACCAAAATGTTGGGCCTGTGTTCCATTCTTTCCTTTCCTTCCCAAGAGGGAAACAATAAGTTGGGCATTTTCTCCTGATCTTGCTGGGCTCTGTCAGCTTGGAGGAAAGTCTACAGTGGGTAGAATGCAATGGTTTTATTTATTCGTTTCAACGTAGCCATTCTTGGCTTTGCAGTACTTGGGGTACTGCAACTTCTCAACTGGTTGGAGCTCTCAGAAAAGCTTTTTGGACCATACATTGATGTTAAGTTTGTGTCTCTGTCAGGAAACAAGACTTTCTATTTTGCCATCTTGCTGATGTCACCCCTTGCCAGCATTATAATTAATTTAAAGCTCTAGAATTTATACTTGCTATTCATTTGAGGAGGCTGCTTCTGATGGTAACATAATCTGGGGAGGTTTTGTTACTTTCTTCTATATGGATTTCATTTTAAGCAATAAGTTAATGCTCCTTAGTATTCAAACATTTCTAACTCTTGGCTATGCCTCCATCAGTTCCTTTCTGCTGATTATCAGGGATGGTCATCTGACTGAACACTGGCATGTTCACTGACAATTGTGATAACTTCTATCTACAGGAGAGGAGGTTGGGTGTGAGATCCACAATGAAAAACTGAACGCATAATACATGAGAATTTTTTACCTATTACTTCAAGATTTATAGGAAAGAAAAGATTCAAGAAGTCCAATTCATCAAAAGCTGGAAATATAAAAAGAAATCCATAGCCAGTTACATCATAGTGAAACTCTAAAAGAAAACGAGGAGAGCAAGAAGAAGGAGAAGGAGGAGGGGGGAGAGGAGGAGGGGGGAGGGGGAGGGGGAAAAAAGAAAGGATCACAATGGGTTAGAGACTAATGACAATCCTCAAAACATAGAAAAGAGATTGCCTGCAAAAGTGACACTGTTAGCTACAAAATAGCTTATTAGAATTTTCAAATTGAAGAAATAAAATTACTCTTCAACTAAAATTTTATTTAGTGTATCTATTTTTGAAGACCATTAGTGACATAAAGATACCAGAAGACAAAAGAAAATTTGAGAGTTTATCCCACAAGTGATCCTCAATAAAGGAGAGCTCAAGAATATACTATAGAAAGAAGGAAATTTTCACAGATATATTCTTCAGCAAATATTTTCAGAGACACTGTTCTGGACTTTTTGGACCAATCAGTAAACAAAAATGACAAAGAATTTACATTCTATTAGACTTGCAATGCAAATCATGGTGAGAAAACGCATAGACAAGTATCAAGGAGAACTGCCTATTGCTGGTTGTTCAACCCGAGTGTAGTGCAGAAGGCATCCACTTAATTAAGAAGGGGGCTGCAAGCACAGTGTCGGAGCCCCAGTGAGATGAAGAGGGTAGCTCAGCATGAGGTGTTGAAGCCTAATCAGCAGGAGGGATGTGTCTGTGGAAGCAGGAGCCCAGCCAGTGGCGTCAGATCCTGAGCAGGGTGAGGAGAACATCCGTATAGTACAAAGAGATGGCAATGGAAAAGAATTTATGAAGAGGATTTTGGAGTGAGCTGTTGGTATGCTGTTATTTCTGCACATTCCCTACACAGGATGCAGATTGCGTTGTCTCTGCCCTTTTACTAAATCTGCACAAGAGAGGTGCCAGCAAGGCCAGGCAATGGCATCAAAATATGGGAGACACGGTGGAGAGGGGCATGGGCCATATAAAGGCAAGAGATGGGCAGCTTGACTGCCTAAAGTTGCTCTTTTCTTGGGATTGGCCTGTGGCTCCAGAGCTTATCAGGGACAACCAGGCATCAGCATTTCCCACAAAACATGTGCGGGAAGCAGGAGAGAGGGAGCAATGTCAGGGGATCAACTTAAAGCCGGTTCAAGTGGGCTGAGTGGAGAAAAGAAAGCAGCTTAGGAAAAAAGAAGCAGGAGGAAAATTTGAGTTTCAGAGCTGCTGAAAAGGAAGTCACAAGGAAGGAAGTGGAAGAGAATACGTCATCATCAGGGGAAATGCAAAAGAGAACCCACAATCTTGTGTGTTGTTCAAAGAAGAATTATTCATATTTAAAATCTGAACAACCAGAGAGGGTCACACTAATGACATCACCATTTAAGTAAGAATTTTATTGTACCCCCGTCCCCTTAATCTCACCTCGCTCTGCCTTAATTCATCCCTCCACTACACTCAAACTTGGAAGGGTCAAAGCCTTAGTTAACAAGATGGCAGGGGAAGGGTAAGAGTTCAGGGAAGCAAAGAGAGATGAAATATTTTCCCTAGCATTTATTCAAGTAGCCATGACTCAACATCCCCAGTGGGTGAAGGGAGAAGTTTTATCTTTATGTCAAGTTTGCATTTTAGAGTGTTACATGGAGCTTAGCACTTTAATTTTGGGACTGAGATGGTATTAGTCAGGATAAGTCATAAAACTTCATATGGAGGTAGGAAAAGAATGCATCCAGTGAATAAAAATAAAATGATAATGGAAGACTTAAATATATCTTCTGTATTATTCTATCCCAGAGATTGGTCATTTTCATGTCACAGAATTTGGAGAGGTCCAATTGATAACGTTATATGGCTATCCGTTAATCAGTTTTGTTATTATTACTATCATACCAAAAAATGACATCTCAGATATCTAAGAGGCAGTGCTCCATTTGCGTTATTCCAAACACATGGCAGATACAACAATGTTTATAATGTAAAGCTACTTGACATTTTCAATTTCTGAGTATTGGTGTAAATATAATTTCTGTTTAGAGATGGCAAATAAAATAAAAAGCCACGAATTTCACGTGTCCCAATTACTTGCACTTTTGGAATAATATCTTGTTCTAGCCAATAACTCCCACTTATTTGTCTTTAACATACATAAACTGTTTTTAACAACAGTTAAAACAACAAACTGTCTTTAACAACATAAAAACTGTTTAAAACTAGAGCAGAAAGTAGATACTTCCTGGTCTATTGTCAGCTGTTCCCTATTTGCATTTGTGCTATATATTTTGAGACACGGATGTGTATTTTTTTCTCATTTTATGTCCCTATTCAAATTTAAATAGAGATGTGTAGCAATGTAGAAAGTAGTTATAGCCAGGATCCCCACAACCATCACCCCAAAGATCTAAGAGGGTCTGAAAAGGATCTGAAGAGAAATGTAGCATGGAGGAAGAGGTTTTGTAAAAGAAGCATATTGGACTAGACTTTGAAACAAGAGTGAAAGAACTTCCCTAATTAAGAGAAAATGATTCACCCAAATATGGAGGAAGAGAGGAACATCCCAAGTACCTACAGGCATTTTGACATGCAGACCCGTTACTGGCATTGACCAAGACAAATGACAAGAGTTCACCAACGAAAGAGTTCATTAGAAAAGATACTCTTAACATTAGAAAAACTCCTGAGACTATGGCATAAACCATCCCATGACATGGATGCTACAGAGCTTCCAGCTAAAGGAACCAGGTAGGTAGAAACAGAAGCAGGGTTAGCATTACTTTCCTCCCTCTTTTCCTGGGACCTGCATTGGATCCTGTAAGCTTGGCAAGAACCTGAGTGAATAAGAAGACAACAAATGGCTACCTTCAGGATCAGGAGAGTCAGGAATTTCTTTAGGCAATATAAATATTGGGTTGGCCAAAAAGTTCATTTGGTTTTCCCTAAGATGTCTCTAGTAGCGCTTAGTTGTCTTTAGCTTCATTCGAAACAATTTTGTTAGATTGTATTGTGACAGCTGTCAGCGTGTATTTGTATTTAAAGAAAAACTTATCAAAACTGGTGAATTTTTGTGTAGCCATTTTAATATTGAAGATGGAAGAAAAAAAGCAACATTTTTGGCATATTATGCTTTATTATTTCAAGAAAGGTTAAAAACGCAACTGAAACACGCGAAAAAGATTTGTGCAGTGTATGGAGAAGGTGCTGTGACTGATCGAGCATGTCAAAAGTGGTTTGCGAAGTTTCGTGCTGGAGAGTTCTCACTGGATGATGCTCCACAGTCGGGTAGACCAGTTGAAGTTGATAGCAGTCAAATTGAGACATTAATTGAGAACAATCAACATTACACCACGCAGGAGATAGCCGACATACTCAAAATATCCAAATCAAGAGTTGAAAATCATTTGCACCAGCTTGGTTATGTCCATCGCTTTGATGTTTGGGTTCCACATAAGTTAAGCAAAAAAACCTTCTTGACCATATTTCCACATGCAAGTCTCTACTTAAACGTAATAAAAACGTTCTGTTTTTAAAACAAATTGTCACAGGTGATGAAAAGTGGATACTGTACAATAATGTGGAACAGAAGAGATCGTGGGGCAAGCGAAATGAACCACCACCAACCACACCAAAGGCCAGTCTTCATCCAAAGGAGGTGATGTTGTGTATATGGTGGGATTGGAAGGGAGTCTTCTATTATGAGCTCCTTCCAGAAAACCAAATGATTAATTCCAAAAAGTACTGCTCCCAGTTAGACCAACTGAAAGAGACATTCGATGAAAAGCATCCAGTATTAGTCAATAGAAAATGCATAATCTTCCATCAGGATAACACAAGACTGCATGTTTCTTTGATGACCAGGCAAAAACTGTTACAGCTTGGCTGGGAAGTTCTGATTCATCCTCATATCCACCAGACATTACACCTTTGGATTTCCATTTATTCCTTCACAAAATTTTCTTAAGGGAAAAAATTTCAATTCCCTGGAAGACTGTAAAAGGCACGTGGAACAGTTCTTTGCTCAAAAAGATAAAAAACTTTGGGAAGATGGAATTATGAAGTTGCCTGGAAAATGGCAGAAGGTAGTGGGACAAAACGGTGAATACGTTGTTCAATAAAGTTCTTGGTGAAAATGAAAAATGTGTCTTTTATTTTTACTTAAAGACTGAAGGAAATATTTGGCCAACTCAATAATTAGTCTATGCATATGTCAGGTTTTGGAGTGTAGCTCCACTGGCAGCACTTCCTTACGGATACAGTGACCGCTAGATGGAAGATATTAATGAAAGATGGGGCACATCCATACTGAATACTGTAACAGCAAAAACCATAAGATGGTTACTGAAAAGGAGTCATGGATTCCAGAAAAAAAAGTCAAGATCATATAAGAATGGAAGTATCAAGAATGGGCCTTAGAGAATGAAGAAGAAGAGAAATCACGGATGTGTGAACCAGGCATGGAAGTGGGAATTCCTCTATGAGAAAAAGTGTATGGCCTTTCTAATTGAGGGGCTTTAAAATACTCATGAAGGGAAGTAGTGACAGCAAAGGCTGAAAATTTGGAGTTGAAAATATAAAAAATCTGAGCGTGTTATGGGCTGAATTTTGTCCCTCCAAATTCATATGTTGAAAGCCTAGCACGCGGTACCTCAGAACATGACTGTATTTGGAGACAGGGCCTTTAAGGAGGTGGTTAGGTTACAATGAGGTCATTAGAGTGGGCCCTAATCCAAACTGACTGGTGTCCTTATAAGAAGGGACAGTTAGGGCACAAAGAGAGAGATACCGGACATGTGCCCAGAGGAAAGACCATGTGAGGACACAGCAAGAAGGTGACCATCTGCAAGTCAAGGGGCCTGAGAAGAAACCAGACCTGCCGACGCCTTGATTTTGAACTTGTAGCCTCCCGAACTGTGAGAAAAATTTCTGTTGTTTAAGCCACCCAGTCTGTGGTATTTTGTTATGGCATCTCTAGCAAATTAATACAGAGCAGAAGGGTTACATTATCAAAATGAAATATTTAAGAGGCTGTTTTTAGCTGAGAGAATGAGGAAGTTTGAGAGTATGGGAACGGGGCCTTTGTTTATCCTGTCAGCTCCTGAGGTCGGGGTTGCCCAATTGCCTCTGACTCCCCAAACCTGGCACAGAACACGTCCTCAATAATTATGAGTAGAATGAATGATGGAATGAAAAGGAAGAGGGAGATTCAAGAGAGGTTCTGTAAAAAATAATCTAGTGTAGTAGTTCTCAGGCTTTCTGGTGTCAGGACTCATCACACTCTTAAAAACTTTATAATGAAACCCAAAGACCTTTGTGAATTTTATCTGTCAATATTTATTATGTTAAGATTTAAAATGTTTATTTGATTTTTAAAATAACATGATCAACCTATCAGATGTCATCATAAGTAATATAATTTTATGGAAAATAACTCTTTAATTTTAAACTCTCTTTAATGACTGGCTTAATAGAAGACAGATTTTTATATCTGCTTCCACATTCAAAATCTTGAGATATAATGTTTTGTTTCAAGCATATGAAGAAAGTTTGGCTTCATACACATATGCTATTAGAAAAGGAAAGAGTATTTCAATAGCCTTTTCAGGTAATTGTGGACATCTTTCTTTGATTTTACACCAATACTTGACAGGCAGTACCTTCTTTAGGCATGGTCGTAAAGTAGAATCTGACGCCTTATTGCTAACTTTGAATGGATCTTTCACCCATGTGTGATTTGGTAACAACTTGGTTATATTGGTCCACTGAGATATGTAGTTCTTCCAAATGTTGAAACGTTTCAGTATACAATATCAAACAAACAGAAAAGAACATTCATTGATACCATCACCAATCTCATCAGAAACATCTCTAAATATTGGGAAGCTGCAAATTCATGAAGTTTCCTAGATGCTAATTTTCACTTGCAGGCTAATATTTTATCATTGCAAACAAATTCTGTCAGTTATTTTCTTTGAAGTGACAGGCTGAATTTTTTTATTCTTGAGAAAATGCCTGAATGTGTCATAGTTTTGTCTGTTACTTCTTTCAAATAAAAGTGGTGTTCCCTGAAAAACAAAACAAAACAAAACCCATAACTAGAACAGTTCACAACTCAAAAGTCACCCAAGTGCTTTTCTCAGAGATAATCATTCTACTGTGGTGCACAGCTGAAAGGCTTTTTCTGCACTTCTCATTTATTCACACAAATTATTAAAAAGACATGTACTTAAGGGTGAGAGTTAGTAAATATTTTTTACTGCTCCATCAGGATATTCTTAAGTAAAATACTTTTTTTTTTTCTGAGTGTGTGGTGGATAGACACAGTGGCTGCTGGCACAGCTTGATGTCACTGCCTTGATTCATAGCAGGCACCAGAAGATTTATGCGCTGCTGTTTTTGCACCATCGGATTTTTTTTTCATAGCAAATAAAGCCTTGATAATTATGAAAAAATTGTTGGCCTCACAGATACCCTGAAGTGTCTCAGAACCCCCATGGGTCTGGACACCACACTTTGAGAACTGATAGTCTAAAGTATTTGTCAGGATTTGAGGGACGAAAGGTCAAGGCTTTCTTGGAAGTTTTGAACTCAGGTGCCAGGCACATGGCAGGCTGTGAATTAATGTCTGTTGAATGGACTGAAGAGTTCACAGTTCTATAAATATTTGTGTAACGAGTGAATGTGGTGATGTGGGGAAGAACATAATCTAGAGTGAAGAAAGCACACTTTTTGGAATCAGCAAAATCTGCTTTCAACATCTGGCTTTGCCATTTAGCAGCTGTGAATCTGATTCTACGGAGCCTCAGTTTCATCAGTAAAATGTGCATAATGATATATAGATTTATGGCAAAAAACTAAACTGGACTAAATGAAATTGAATGAATAGAATCTTTAATAGGATTTTCGGTACATAGAAGTGAAGAAAACATGCAGACTTACAAAGTCAGTTTGTGATATACTGAGGGGAACATCTCAGGCAACATAGGTGGAAATGTAGATTTAAATTAAGACACGTAAGTGTAGACTGCAGATATGTTTGGGAGCTATGCATTCGTCCAGCTACTATTTGGTGAGAGTCTACTATTCCAACAAAGGAGACTATGGATGGTAAAAAATCGACTGATAATTGAGGGAACGACAATCCAGATGATTAGAAAATAAGGACAGCATCAACCAGAGGTCAGGCACAATTGTTCAGTGGATACACTAGTTTCCAGGTATGAAGCTCTTTTGAGTGCGGAGCTAGAAAGGACCCTGGATATTTGGAAATATCTTGGATAACCAGTAACTCTGGACGAAGAAAACTGAAAATCCAGAAAGTAATCCGTTTCGAGGGAAAGAAATTAGATAATTCATTTACAGCCTGGCTAAGGTGGGTACCCAATGGGTACCCGAGCGCCTTCTTAGCGCAGTGGGCAGCGCGTCAGTCTCATAATCTGAAGGTCCTGAGTTCGAGCCTCAGAGAAGGCAGCTGTCTTTTCTTCGGCGTGTTCGTTTTCTTTGTTTTTGCACTCATTTACCTCTGGGACGTAGTTTCTTCTGCTGTGAAGTATCAAGAAGTGAGATTGTATGAGATTGTATCAGAGCCAGAGTCTTCCTACAATAACCGTTCGGGTCCCCAGCAGACATGCGCTCGCCGCTCCGCGCAACTGCTGTTTCCCGAGGGGTTCTGGAGACGCTCTGCCTTGAGGGCGGTGACGCTTGGAACTCCAGACTAGCCCTGAAAAACCACGCGGGGCATAAAACTTCTAGTGCCGAAATAACCACGTGCTCAAAATAGCCAATAGCGCAGAAATTGTACTTCACTAACTTCGCTGGCTGGTGCCTGCAGGGTCTACGCCCGAGGTCTTCGGCTGTGCATCTCCTTGCCCTCTTGGTCGGTAACAGCAACTTCCCAGATGACTACAGCTCAATACAGATATAGAAAACATTGACTTTTTTTTGGGGGGGGGGCGGTGTCTTAAAAAATTTTTTTATGAGTCCGTAGAAGACAGGGAAATATTGGACATTGAAATATTGGAAGTGTAGTAAATCGGATCTTTCTGATTTTTTTCCTCGTATGGTTCCACACATGACAGGGCTGGCGATGTCTTAACTGACACTCCAACTTTGTAGCCGGTGGAGAAAAACAGTGGAAGAGAGATGGGGGATCTCGGAGCAGGCAGAGATAGATGCTCAAAGAGGAAGAAGGTCTGTGGGAGGCTGGGCTGGTCATTTTCCATCACAGCAATGCGCGGTGCTGTATGTCGGGTGGGTCCTTAACCCCGTGTTATAGAAGCCGAGAGAAGTTAATTTTAATGGTGAAAAGTTAACTAAATGGCCAATGACGGGGACCTAAAGAAGCTAGATTACGAGAGGACTTGCGCGTCTAAGGTCTCCTAGTAGATGCCGGTTGGGGAGGGGATGGCAAAGAGCCAGAGAGTCGGGCAAAGGAAGGTTCTGACGCCCAGTGGAATTTATAGAAAATGAATTCACGCAGGAAGAGGGGGAAGAAAGAGAGTGTTGGGAAGTCTGTCCTTAACGAGATGCTTACCCATCTGCCTAGGACCCCATGATTACCGTCCCTGCCTGTGTATTTCAACCGTAACGCCGGTCCTGAGCAATAACTTTAGAAACCCTTCAAAATCATTAAGGAAACAAAGAGGCCATTCTCATGTGCTACACGCAAAACCTGGATAGTTTTTCCTCTTTTGTTTTAGAGGTTCCTGGAGATAGACAGATATGCAAAAACTTCACAGCAGAAAATACTGAGAAGCAATTCCATCAGGATATTTATTTTTAATACAGTCTGACATGTCTAGATTGTCAGAATTATTAAAAAATAAACATACTGGGGGTGGTGGTGGGATGAATTGGGAGATTGGGACTGACATATATACACTAATATGTATAAAATGGGTAACTAATAAAAAATATACTGTCTATAAGAAACTCACGTAATATAGTTACTAATAAGTTTGCATACAGATTTACTATTTAATAATTTATTAATTGCTTGTTCCTTTTTTTTTTTTTTTTTTTTTGCGGTACGCGGGCCTCTCACTGTTGCGGAACACAGGCTCCAGACGTGCAGGCTCAGCGGCCATAGCTCACGGGCCCAGCCGCTCCGCGGCATGTGCGATCTTCGCGGACCGGGGCACAGAACCCGTGTTTGCTGCATCGACAGGCGGACTCTCAACCACTGCGCCACCAGGGAAGCCACCGCCCCTTTCTTTTTCATATTTCTTTGTTCCTCTTCCTTCCTACCTTCATTTGACTTATTTAAACATTGTTAGTAGGTGGTCTAGTGATTACCCTATACATCCTTAACATCTCACAGCATACTTGGAATCAATAAATTACCATTCAAATTGAGTACAGAAACCTATACCACCATTATGTACCTTTGCCATAAGCCCTTTATGATATGTATATAGTACATGTAGATATAATTAAACTCTATAAGACAATGTTGTAATTTTCACTTTCAATCATCAAACATACTTTAAAGAACTCAAGAGAATAGGTCTGTCATTTTTACCCACATCTTTCCTAGCTTTGCTATTGTTCAATCATGCTGTTCCAAGTGTCCTGCTGGTATCATTTTTCTTGTCTCACACTTTACTTTTTTCTAGCACTTCTGCTGGCAATGGATTATCTCAGTTTACCTTCAAATCAAAATGTATTTTTCACCTCTTTGAATGATATTTTTGCTATATCAGCATTCTGGTCTATTCTTCCAACATTTAAAAAAGTCATGTCATTTCTTTATGGCCTCTGTGGTTCTGATGAGAACAGATCAAAGTTTCCCTTTAGTTTTCCTCAGGTTGCTTTCAAGAAGTTTTTATTTTTTTCCTTTGGTTTTCAGCAGTTTAATAGTAATATGTCTGGGTGTGGCTTTATAGGAGTATATCCTGCTTCAAGTTTACTGAACATTTTGAATCTGGTTTAGGTCTTTTGCCAAATTTGGAAAGTTTTCAAATTTGGAAATTCAAAATAAATTTCCCCCTTTTTCAAGGTCCTCTTTCTCCTCTTGTTTTGTGTCTCCAATGATGTGAATATAAGATCTTTGGTATTTTCCAATTTGTCCCTGAAGCACCAGCCATCTTTTAAAATATACTTTTCACTCTGTCATTTAGACTGGACAGTTACTATCATCTATCTTCACATTCACTGACTTTTTCTCAGTCATTGTCTGCTATTAGGACAGTCTATTGAGGCATTGTTGTTTATAATTTTGGTTAATACATTTTCAGTTCTGAAGTTTCAATTTGGACTTATATGTCCCATTTTTTTGCTAAGACTTTCTAACATTCAATTCATTTCAGTTCTCACCCCTAATTCTCAGAGCACTGAATAACCACTACTTCAAAGTATTTATTAGAAGATTTCAACATCTGTATCATCTCAATATTGATATCTGTTGATTCTCTTTTCCAAGTCAGTTAACCAATTTTCCTGGTTCTTCATTTGCTGAATAATGTTGGATTATAACCTGGCCATTTTTGCATCAGACTTTGTGTCTTGTTCAAATTTTATGGAGAATATTGCTACTTTTGTTTTTGCAGTCAATTGACTGCCTTGTGTCAAAGTTCCAAGTACCAACCAGCCTTCTGTGTGTTCATAGTCCAATCCATTTCCAAAGCCTTTCTGATGCTATTTGGAGATCTCTGGAGTGTGTGCAGTCCAGTGACCAGTGTGGACTTGGGCAGTGCGCTATCACTTCAGTTCTCAAAGTTTTTGTTGTTTAGGACCTGTGTCACTTATACATAGATCATGGGTTCATCCAGAAGTTCACTAATAACTTCACGTGTTTGCTTTCCACAGTGTCTTTCTCGATATTTTCTGGTTACTTGGGGCACTCGGTTTCAGTCCCTGATGAGAAAGCTGCGGCCTTATTGAACCCCGCTCTGTCCTGAGCTTCTCAGGACTGTGCAGCCTTGTGGCTAAGTTGCAGGAAGAAACAGGAATAAAAAGATGAATTGGGCATATCCCTTTAGATGACCAGCTATTCTGAAGAAACAGAAAACAAATTATAGGTTGAAAATATCTGTACATACTGAAAGCCAGTAGAGCCAGCGCTGCCCTGCCTTGTCCTTGCCTGAAGAAGTGTCCAAAGTGTCTAATTTTCTCATTTCTTACTACAGGCTGGAAGATTGGCGCTCCTCGGTAGAACGAGTAAAACTTAGAGAATGTGGATATCGATCCCCCTACCTCTCGCATGCCAAGCGAGCGCTCTACCACTTGGGCTAACTCCCCTACACCAAACTCACTCTCTCTTTTTTCCCCCCGCCCCCCCCTTCCTCCTTCAGCTTTTCAGATTACTTCATTATTCGCTCTTTTGGAAGGCCCAAACTTCAGGAAATGTCAAGGCCATTAATGCGAAACCAGAATTTAGACTAAGGGCACATCTTCTCAAAGATGCCCCAAAGCAAGAGCGCGGTTGGTACCTATTCCTCCGCTAAGAAAAGAAAGTAGCCATGGGAAAAGTTTGATACCCCAAAAGTTCACGTTTCAGATTTTCTGGGACAGAAGAGAACACGTCTCACTTGGGAGGAGTCACCCAGAACAGTTGGCTAATGCGACAAGACTACCTCAGCATGATTATCTGTGTCTTGAAAAGGAGACCGAAACAAGAAACCAAAAGAAGTTGGATGATCACTTGTTCCTTTTAGGGCAGGTGGTACACTGATTTTTCCCAGATGGTGGAAGGCAAAAGAATCAGCTGTTGTTTCCGCTCGGTTTCGAACCGAGGACCTCTCGCGTGTTAGGCGAGCGTGATAACCGCTACACTACGGAAACTCGCGTTGTGGTTTTTTCCCGGCATATTTATTCAATTCTTGCTGAGGTGGGTTATGAAAGGTTTCACATCTACACCGTGTGAGAGAATAACCAAAAACTACAAACTATTACAAGCAGGACCCATCGGAAATAAGAAGCGAGATCATATCAGAGAGAAGAAATAAAATATGGACACTGAGGGGTGAAGATGAAGAGTGAACAGGGTGGAAGGAACAGGCATGGAGGTAGGAATTCCTGTGTTCAGCAATTACCTGTTTAGTTGGAGTGGAGTGGAGTGTGTGCGTGCGGGTGTGTATGTAAAATAGACATGGAGGGAAACAGTGATTGAAAAGCCTGGACACATGAAGATACATTGGGGAGAAAATTGTGGAGGCTTAAGAACCTTTGAAAAAAATCCAGGCACATGGCTTTAAAATCAAAACATTTTATGAAACGTTTTTATTTTGAATGCCAAATAGGTAGGAAACGGGGAAACTAGAATTAGAGAGAGAGAAAAAGAAGTTATAAGATATTAAAGAATCGAGGTTTATTCTTTTAGCTCCTGGGATTAGCAGTAGCATGAGTCTTTCTGCATCTCCAGCCCAGTACACTGTCTGGGACAGAATACATTTTCCATAAACATAGAATGGATAAAGGCATAGATGCATGAGAAGAAAGAAAGATTCTGGAGAGGTTGTCCAGGAAGGATCTACAGTATTTGAGTATATGTCAAGACACTGGATGTAGAGATTTTGAGGGAGAAGAAAGTGTCAAAGCCATGTATAGAATACTTGAACCTGGGTGGTAGACACAAGTGATTTTGAATTAATATCTGATGCATGGAAGATTAAATCCACTGATTTATAAGTATTTGTTTTAATAATGAATTAATGAATGAATTGGTCTGGATAAAAAGTGATAAGACTATGCACAGGGCTAAAGGAAAAGCCTACATTTTAATATAGGAAAAAAAAATCAGTTTTCCACTTCCGGTTTTGCTCCACACATCCATTCAAACTGAGACAAAAATGGTTCAACTACTCTGAGCTTCAGTTTTATCAGTAAAGTGGGAATAATGATATTTGGATGAACTGCAAAGCCTAAATCAAACAACTTGCATAAAATTAATAAACATTTAGTACAATTTTCAGCATATGGTGCTGAAAAAGGATTTTTTTTTCATTCTTTCGTAGCCTGTATTCCAAGTCCCCAGTGGTGGTCATCCTTCTCTCAAAGGCTCAGAGAGGCAGCAAATGGAAAGAGGTAATCCCCTCGTAACCACTGTGGTGCTTTCTCCAGCCTGAAGATGCCTCCCTTCCTTGAGCCCTTAAGGGGAAGAAACAGCACGGTCTGATCTTCAGGAAGCAATCTCTAGACAAGCTAACCTTCAGAAATCCATCTCTGGGTGTCATTTTGGTAACATGTGTATAAGAAGTAAAACAGAACATCACTTCTCTTTCACATTTTAAAAGAAAATCAACTGGGCAAAGTTGGAATCCTACAACCCATAATCATATATGTCACCATACTGTCACTGGTTCCCCAAAGAATAAAGTGGTTTCAAGATATTTTATTATCCTGAAAAGGCTACTACACTGTCTACACTGTCAGCATTCCAGATGTGACCACTGTCTCCGCTTTCTCCTTCCAGCTTCCAAGCTCACAGAATGTCAAAGAACACCTTATCATTATGTAACTTCTCACTTAATAACTGGAAATTTAAAGTCCACTTTGTCTGATATGAATATATCCACTTCGGCTCTTTTTGATTAATGCTTGTGTGGTGTCTCTTTTCCCATTCTTTACTATCAATCTCCTGTGTAACTTTAATCTTGTTTATAACATTTAATCTCATATATTAACACCTTTGAAAAGAGTTTCTTAAGGTCAGCATATTTATTTTTAGTATATTCTGACGATCTCTGATTTTTATGGGTGTGTCTAGATAATGTATATTTAATGTTATTATTGATAAATTTGCATATAGATTTACTATTTAATAGTTTATTAATGGTTTGTTCCCTTATTTTTTATTCTTTGTTTCTTTTCCTACCTTCTTTCAGCTTATTTAAACATTATCTGTAGCTGCTCTAGTGATTACTCTATACATCCTTAATATTTCACAGTATATTTAGAATCAATAAATTACTATTCAAGTTGAATATAGAAAACTCACTGCCATTCAGTCCCTTTACCATAATCATTTTATGTCATGTATATAGTACATGTAGATACAATGAAAACTCCATGGGACAATGCTGTACTTTTCACTTTCAAACATTAAACATACTTCAAAGAACTCAAGAGAAACATAATAGTCTATCCTATTCACCCAGATATTTCCTTCTCTGCTGTTGTTCTGATGAGAATGGAGTCATCATAGTTCAGGCATATAAAAATGGAGACGTCTGCCATTGAGAATCTGGTCTCAGACACCTCCTTACATCAGTGAGAACTTGAATTTTCTTTGAACTTTGCCAAACCCAAGGATGCCATTTGCCCTGTTGAGAACAACATAACCAGCTGCAACTTTATGGTCTCAAGGTTCCCCCTTGTAACTATGTAACCATTGCAGACCCCAACAAAACCTTGCTTAGCCAGTTCTCAAAGCCTATGGTATGTTGTTTAGGATCAGAGCCATTTATTCACAACTCACGGGTGCATCCAGATGTTCACTAATAACTTCTTGTGTTTGCTTTCCTGATATTTTCTGGTTACTTGAGGTTCCTGGTTTCAATCAGTGACAGGAAAGCTGGGGTCTTATTGACCCCCGCTCTGCCCTGCACTTCTCAGGACTCTGCTGCCTTGCTGCCAAGTAGCTGGAAGAAACAGGAATAAAAAGAGGAATTGGGCATATCCCTTGAGATGACCAGCTATTCTGAAGAAACAGAAAATAAATTACAGGTTGATAGTAGAGGTACATAAAAAAGGCCAGTAGAACCAGTGCTGTCCTGTCTTGTCCTTGCCTGGAGAAGGATCCAAAGTGTCTGATTTTCTCATTTCTTTCTACAGGTTGGAAGATTTGCAGTTGTCAGCTGGAGCTCCGTGGTTGAAAGAGTAAAAGCTGGAGAATGTGGGTATCGATCCCACTACCGCTCACAGGCTAAGCGAGCGCTCTACCACTTGAGCTAATCCCCCACTTATCTCTCTGGCCCCTTTCCTCAAATATTTTAGAGTAATATCTCCACTTCATTATTCACTCTTCTGGGTGACCCAAACTTCAGAAAATTTCAAGGTCCTTATCGTGAAACCAGGACTGGACTCAGGGCACAGCTACTCAAAGATGCCCTGAGGCAAGAGCATGATTGGTATCTATTCCTCTGCTAAGGAAGGGAGGAGAGAGTGGCCGTGGGAAAAAGAAGAAGAGACAGAGGGAACATTTTTGGACTTCACTGTTGAAGAGAAACTGGAAATTAAGAACCTGTGTAGAAGAAAATACATGCAAAAGGAAATAGGGTTTTAATTCTGTTCCAGTTTTCACCCAACTTTAAACCGTTATCAGTTGTGACTGTTTTATAACGGGAGTCCTAAACATCTGTGTTCCCTTACATCTTTATTTGTTATTCACTAATTACAATAGAAGTAGAAGATTCTATCTGGGAAAAATTTAAATTATACAGTATAAATAAGTTGTCATTCATCAATAAAATTCAAAACATCGAATAAGGCATAAAGAAAGAGTAAAATAAATCGACAGGTGCAGAGATTAACATTTTGGAAGTTAATGAAATCATTTATTAAATTATTAACTGTTCAATATTTGATCTACCTATTCCTTAGCCTTACCTAATATTTTCATTTCAAGACAGAAGCCGTATTTATGCCTTAACTTCAGGCACTGAGGACACAGTGAGGGCAAAACAGTGATTTGAGCCTAAAGATCCTTATATTCTAGAGGAGAAACAGGAAATTTAAGAAGAAAAACTTCATAAGACACTTTCTGAACCAGAGAGTGTTTGTGAGGAAGGTGGCCTAAATTGATGTGATAGACTGAAATCACGATAAGAGACATTAGCTATGGGGCGGGCGGTGGTCTCAGTAGCAAAGTAACATTTGATTTAGCGGCTGAATGCCAAGAAGTAGGCACCTTACTAGGTCTGATTCAAAATGAAAAGACGTATTAGTCAGGAGCTGAGAGGTGAAGAAAGGCCCTCTGTGGACAACTGGGAAACTAGCCCAGACAGAGCCCGGTTACCAAATACCCACAGCAGAGCCAAAATGCGAGAAATTTTCCATCTCATTTGAAGACTGTGTGACTCTGGCCTAAGCAAATGTTGGGTGTGCTGAAGGAGCACCCATTCACAGAGTCTCCAAGAGCAGCACCCACAGGATTCTCTGTGCCTGAAGACGTTTAATATCAAGTTGAGGGAAGTCTTTCAGTGAAAAGCAAAGTGCAAGGGCTGTTCACAGCTCAGCATGGCAGAATCATGACCCGCTTTATCTTCCCTTCCTGTCTTTGGACCTCATCTGGTTCTGATCGCTAATGTTGATAAATATATTTCCTGCATTACCTGTTGGGATCCCCCCACCCCCATTTTAAATCATATTTCAGCTGCCTGTGCAAAGAGGAAAAAATTTATTTTGGGTTCTATGTGTGGAAAGTAAATACCGCCTGACTGTTTCATAATTTGAGAGATATTTCTGAAGGTGTTGATTTGAACTGTCATTGCAGGTACTACAACGTTTGGGTTGAGACAGGTGGGTAAGGAACCTCCTTAAGGAAGAACTACCCAAAGATCCTACTCCTATTCTTCTTTATGAGTTTTCTCTAAGAATTCCCCTAATTTCATATTTTCTTGTTTGTTTTGTTTTTGACCATCTGGGTCTTTTTTGACCCCTTCCAGACCCAGGAAGCTCAGACCTCACACCCACAAATTCTTTTGTACATCTTGTCTCTCTAGGTGTCCCTCAACATCCTTCCCTCTTCTCCCAGGTCAATAGACCCCATAAATGTCAATTACAAATAGTGGAAAGACCTTCTTTTCACCAGGATCTCTCTGTTTGGAAAACAGGGGTGGGAGGTCCACCCTCCCACTAGCCCAAAACCATGAATGTTGAGATGGAAAGGCCAGCACAGTCCAGTACAGATCATGTTCACTCCCTCCACAGCAGGTTTTCCTTCCTTGTTGTAATACAATGACAAAGAGTATTGGTCAAAGACTGAGTCTGTGCTGTCTTCTGTGTGAAATATAAACGTATAAATTGTCATTTTTAAAGGCAATCCAATATTTCCTGGAGTTGGGTTCAGGGGAGAAGCTCTGAGGACTCAGGTGCCTGTGGAGAAGGAATGAAGGAGCAAAACTGGGGAAGATAGAATATCTTTCTCACTAGCTCCCAGTGCCACGAAGGCTTTGTAACATTCAACCTAATTCCCATGCTCTAACCCTCTTGTTGACCTGGGGTCATTCTAGACATGTGCCCTAACCAGTTGTATGGGTCTAACCTGCTGCCACAAGGTTATTTCATTGCCACCAAAGAGGACCTGAGAGAAAATATGACTTCAGCAAAAGCACAATGAAAAACTACTGTTTCTATTAAGGAGTGGGGTGGGGGGAGTGAGATCTATAGTATTTCATCATGGGAATGATCTAGCTCTGAAACCATTTCACTCTTTTGAATTGCCAGAAAGCAAGTGAAGGTCCCAGCTGGGTAGGGTGCCCAGCTGGAATTGCGGGGCTGTCTCACATGTCATGTATTTCTCTATAAAACAGAGTTGTGATTGTTAGAGATTTTGGAAATATGGCCACCTAGGAGGAGGAGAGGAGGGGTGGCTTCTGCAGTCCTCTCACCTGCACAATTAAGCCCTCCCAACGTGGCCCAGGTTGCTGGGTAGGGCTTCATCCCTCCTCTGTCTTCCAGAGAAAGATAGGATTGGCATAGTAAGACACTAGGATCCTGGACAAGGATGAGGTAGCAGAGGGAAGAGGAAGAATTTTCAAGAGAACATTGGAAACTGGAAATCAGGGCTTTTACTCAGTCTTTAATTTGAAAGAAATGAAGGAATGGTCAGGAAATATCAACACAAAATCAAGAAAAAACTGCTCAAACAAGAAAAGTTCAACAAAAAACATGGATGCTCCACAGGTCAGAATCCCTTCTCATCCTAAATATCTGTCAGATATTTTGAGTTTTCCAGTGACAATTTTAGTCAGATATAATGGTAAAGATTTTGGGGTTTGATTTTGTTTTTTTTTCATCGTGAAAGAAACAAAGTTTCTTTTGTTTGTTTCATTCCTAAGGTCAGTAGACAACAGGTCTGTTGCATTTGCCTTTCAAATTGCGGATATGAAACCAAGATTGTTTCTCTCCACCGTGGACATTCTGCTCAGATCGGCTGCTTAAGTATCCGGACATCCTGAGCCGTCACCAGTATGCTGAGACCCAGCTTGTGATCAGACTGAAAAGCATCCTGCTTTTCCCAGGGAACATTCATTTTTTCAAACTCATTTAGGGCTCTTTCCTTACCCAGGGACTAAGGGAAACCTTAGCCTGTTCTTTCCAAGAAGAGAACATTAGTGGGTTTTAATCTCAATCTGCAAATCCATTCTTCAAGCCTCTAATGAGCGCCCATAGTACAAACTCAGTGAGTAAGGACAGCACTCCACAGGCAAAAGCGGTAGCTAACGCTTGCTAATCATTTCCTATTGTTCTGACCCTGCACCAGTTGCTGTGAACCACCTAGAGAATTCTGGAGGTCTCATTTTCCACGTGAAGAAACATGTGAAGGATGTATCAGGTACCACTATTTATCCAGCGAAGTCCACCTGCCTTATGTGCAAAAAGCTCTTGTAACCCCCGCTTGCCTGGACAGGTAAAACTGACTCTACTGACAGGGTTAGAAAAATTGGGGCACAAGGATTTCAGCAAGCAAGAAGGAAGAAGAGGCTAAAACGTATCTCAAGGTGACAACTTTCCTGAAAGCTGAACCTCCACTCTCCCAGCCCCCTGATGGCCTAATGATTACCCCGCAGCAGACATCTTCTCACCTAGCTTATTATGCAGTTTTCTTATTTGCGTCTTGTCTGTGTCTCCTACGCCTCTTAACTGGGATGTAGCTCTATAAGGGAGGCAAGTTTGAGGTTTTATTCACTCTTGAATCACTGCACCTAGAGGGGTCCACTAATAAGAAATATTTGTTGCATGATTAAGAGAATAAATGATTTTACACCTCCCCATTCCTTAACTGCCAATGGCTGACCTTCCAGGCCCAAATTTGGAAGAGAACTCTCCCCTGCTTCTTCCATCAGATGGAGAGGAAGATCAAAAGTGTGATATAACTTGTGTTTTCTGGTATAATCGAAGTGTTTTCACCAATGATTTTACTGAAGTTACTGGGAAGTGCAACAAACTTGAAATCTAATTTCACCCTTTTAAGCAAAGGTTGGCTCATTTTTCAAACGACTGTGGAAAGATAACGACCTGCCTGCCCTCTCTGAGGCTCGAACTCAGGACCTTCAGATTATGAGACTGATGTGAGGGCAGATAGCTCGAGTTTTACTCATTGAGAATAAAATAGGAGACAGTACTTTCCAACCACCACTATTTTATCAGCTGCTAGCTTTTAATAAATACAATCAATGGTGCTTGAAAATCATTCCAATAAGCCAATGCCCCAAATCAGGAATGATGCAGTCTATGCCTTTCCGGTTTTCACCTACAGATAAGATCATCTGGGTTTCTTGACTGGAGACAATGTACCGTCTTTTGTTAGTCTTGTGTTCCAGTTATGCGCTTTTTCCTGCCCTCAGAGATCTCAGTCAATCTTACACCTTTCATCACCTCCTTTGTTGAAAGAAACATAGGAGCTGCCCAGTTAATATTATTTCACTGAGTGAATCACTAGTCCTCAAATTTGTCTACAGTCTGTACTTCTTTGTCTTACTCTACATCTCCATTTGTAGCTATATGACTGGAGACATTCTCCCTACAAAAACCACAAACTGAACTTAACAAAAAGCCACCTTGTTGTTTCAACCTTATGTGCTAAATCGTACTAAGAGATTTATGGAGATTATTTCATGTAGTCCAGTTGAATTTTGGCAACAAAACTCTGTACCGTATTTTGCACTTTCCAGATAAAATGGAGGCTCAGAGAAGTTAGGTAGTTTTTCTAAGGTCCCAGAGCTGCTAAACAGCAAAGTATGAATGGAGAAAAATTATTAGATTCCAAACTGTGAGCTCTTTCTCAGCTCCAGCTCACGATCTCTCTGTCTGTTCTTCTCCACGGTAGCCCATTCATCCACACACCACCTGTCTAATTCCCAATCTCTGTGCTGGACTTCTGGGCTTAGACTTCCAAGTCAACTTTGGCTTATTCTCCTCCTTCAAAACCTACATCAAATGACTTGCCAAATACTGAACATTATTCTTGTGCAGCTTTTTTGACTCCATCACCTCCTTTCCATTCATTCAGTGCATATTCGTTGGGAAGCTGCTCTGTGCCAGGCACTGCAGTAGGCTCAAGCCACTGAGAATGAATCTGACCACCCATACCTCAGGAGCAGGGAGGATAAATATGGACAAGGAATGATCCACTTCCAGTTTCACCACTTTCAGTCTCCCTGGCCTTGGTAGCTAAGTAACTCTTTCTGAAATACTAGTTTTCTGCTTCACACTGACCATTTTTGATTTCCTAATTTGGATATGATTTTGCTTTTCTCTCAACTTCTTCTACCCACATTGCAATTTTACTTAATAAGGTGATTTAGATCCAGTGGTGGTTAGTGTTTTGTCCCTTGATGTATTCCCTGATTTGTTATCTACTAGGCCCATCAGTGAAAGAGACAGGATTGTTGACATCTGCAGCAATAATTGTGGATTTTTCTACTTTTCTTTTCAGTTTCATTAGCTATTGTTTATGGGTTTTGAAGCTCTGTGGTCAGAGGCATACACTTTTAGGATAGTTATTTTGTTAGTGAGCTGACATCTTATAATTGCATACCTTCTCAAGTAATACCTGGCAATTTTCTTTGCTTTCAAAATCCACTTTGTCTTATATTAATATATCCACTTTATCTTTTTTGATTAATGCTTGTGTGGGGTCTCTTTTCCCATTCTTTTCTTTTAATCTCCTATATCTTCTTTACTCTTGAATATAGCTTTTAATCTCACATTTAACTATATTTGAAATGGGTTTCTTATAATCAGCATATTTATTTTTAATACACTGACAAACTGTGATTTTTAATTGATATATCTGGATTGCCAGAATATATTAAAAATAAATATGCTGACTATAAGAAACTCACATCATATTATTACTAATAAGTTTGCATTTACTATTTAATAATTTATTAATGGTTTGTTCCCTTTGTTTTTCATATTTCTTTGTTCCTCTTCCTTCCTACCTTCACTTGACTTATTTAAACATTGTGAGTAGCTGGTCTAGTGATTACCATACACATCCTTAATATTTCACAGTATACTTAGAATCAATAAATTACCATTCAAGTTGAGTATAGAAACCTCACCACCATTTAGTCCCTTTACCATAACCCCTTTATGTTATGTATATAATACATATAGATACAATGAAAACTCCACCAGATAATGTAATAATTTTCACTTTCAAGCATCAAATATACTTTAAGGAACTGAAGAGTAACATAAGAGTCTATTATATTTACCCAGTTATTTGCTTCTTTGTTATGGTTCTGATGACAAACTGAAATCATAATGGAGTAATCATAGTTCAGGCATATAAAAATAGGGTGATGGCCACTGAGGATGTGGTCTTAGACCAGTCCCTACATCACCGAGAATTTGAACTTTGAACTGTACCAAACCCAAGGACACCAGCAGCCATATCTGGAGCAACTTCCACAAGCTGCAAACTTATAGTCTCAAGGTCCACTTGTAACTATGTAACCATTGTAGACCCTAACCAATTCTTGCTTAATAAGCAGTCTTGCTTCTTGCCAGTTCCAATTATAATTATGGACAAACAACTTAGGTAACTAACTGTGTGGCCTCGCAGTTTTTCCCTTTAATAAGCTTCCTTCATTTTGTAGTCCAGTGGAACACGACTCATGTGCTTCTTGAATCTGTGTCTCCCAGGCTGCAGTCCCAATAAACATCATTTTATTTCAAACAGGTTTCTGTTTCTGAAATTTTGGTTAACGTTTTCCTTCATTTATGCTCTTCTGTTTCCTTCTGGTATCATTTTTTTCTTGTCTCACGACATTACTCTTTTCTAGCACTTCTGTTAGCAATGAATTCTCTCAGTTTACCTCAAATGAGAATGTGTTTCTTTCAACTTTATGTCTGAAGGGTATTTTTGTTATATTTAGCTACTGGAGTGACAGGTCTTTTCTTTCAGCATTTAATAAAAGTCATGTCATTTCTTTACGGTTCTTATGGTTTCTGATGAGAAATCCACAATCATTCAGATTGCAGTTTCCCTTTCATTTTCTTCTGGTGCTTTCAAGCATTTTTTTCCTCTTTTGTTTCCAGCAGTTTAATTGTCATATGTCTGGGTGTAGATTTATTTGGTTTTATGCTGCTATAGCGTTGCTGAATGTTTTTATTCTGGTTTATATCTTTTGCCAAATTTGGGGAGTTTTCAACCATTAATATTTCCAGTGTTCCCCCCACCGCCTCTTTTCAAAGACCTCTTTCCCTTCCTCTGTTGGGTTTCCAATGATGTGAATGTAAGAACTTTGCTATTTTCCTATTTGTCCCTAAGGCTCCGTCCATCTTTTAAAATACACTTTTCTCTATGTCATTTTGATTGAGTAGTTACTATTGTTCTATGTATACATTCACTGACTTTTTCCAGTCATCTCCTTCTCCTATTGAGACAATCCAGTGAGATGTTCTTTATAATTTTGGTTAATATATTTTTTCAGTTCTGAAGTTGCAATTTGGATGTATATCTTCCTATCTTTTGCTAAGACTTCCTAACATTACATTCATTTCAAAGAGTTCTCACCCCTAGTTCTCACAGCATTGAAAATATTTGTCAGAGGATTCCAATATTTGTGTCATCTCAGTATTGGTATCTGTTGATTCTCTTTTCAAGCGAATTAAGATTTTTCTTGGTTCTTCATATGCTGAATAATTTTGGATTATAACTTGGCCATTTTTGTATTACATTATAAGGCTTTATGTCTTGTTCAAAGCTTATGGGGAATACTGCCGATCTTGCTTTTGCAGGCACCTGACTGCCTTGTGCTCAAATTCCAGGTACCGAACAGCCTTCTGTGTGTTGTGGTTTCATAGTCCAATCCATTCCCAAAGCCTTTCTGATGCTATTTGGAGATCTCTGGAGTGTGTGCAATCCAGTGACCAGTGTGGACTTGGGCAGTGCGCTATCACTTCAGTTCTCAAAGTCCATGGTAGGTTGTTTAGGATCAGAGCCACTTAGTCACAGCTCGCAGGTGCAACCAGAAGTTCACTAATAACTTCACGTGTTTGCTTTCTACGGTGTCTTTCCTGATATTTTCTGGTTACTTGGGGTACTCGGTTTCAGTCCCTGACAAGAAAGCTGGGGCTTTATTGACCCAGCTCTGCCCTGTGCTTCTCAGGACTGTGCCACCTTGCAGCTAAGTAGCAGGAAGAAACAGGAATAAAAAGGAATTGGGCATATCCCTTGAGATGACCAGCTATTCTGAAAAAACAGAGAATAAATTATAGGCTGATAGTAAAGGTACATACCAAAGGCCAGTGAGCCAGCGCTGCTCTGTCATGTCCTTGCCCAGAGCTGGGTGCAAAGTGTCTAATTTTCTCATTTCTTTCTACAGGTTAGAAGATCTGCAGTTATCAGTCAGAGCTCCTCGACTGAGAGCAAAAGCTGGAGAATGTGGGCATCGATCCCACTACCTCTCACATGCTATGCGAGCGCTCTACCACTTGAGCTAATCCCCCACACTTCACTTTCCTTTTTCTCCGAGTTTTTCAGAGTCCCATCCCCATCATTCACTTGAAACCCTGACTCTGCTAAGGACAAGTCTTCTCAAAGATGCCCTGAGGCAAGAGCACGGTTGGTACCCATTCCTCTTCTAAGGAAAAGGAGGCGGGGAGTAGCCATGGGAAAAGCTTGGCGTCCCCAAATTTCACTTTTCAGATTTTCCGAGATAGAAGGGAAAACTTCCCAGTTGGGAGGAGTCACCCAGAACGGCCGGCTAACTCAACAGGTCTATCTCAGGATGTTTATCTGTTTCTTAAAAACGAAATGAAAACGACAAACCAACAGGAGTGGGATGACCACTGGTTCCCTTTAAGGGAGGCGGAGGGCTGATTTTCCCCGCATGATGGAAGGCAAAAAAAGCATCAGTTGTTTCCGCTCGGTTTCGAACCGAGGACCTCTCGCGTGTTAGGCGAGTGTGATGACCACTACACTACGGAAACTCACATTTCATGCCGTCTTAAGATATTTCTCTGGTGTTACTGAGGCAGGTCATGAGGATTTACATATCTACACAGTAGGATAAAACAATAAAAAAAACAAGATATTACAGACAAGAGCCATCGGAAATAAGACGCGAGAGCATATCATAGTGAAGGAAAAAATACGGACATTTAGGGGTGAAGATGGAGGGAACAGCGTGCACAGGGTGGAAGGAACAGGCTTGGAGGAATTCCTGTGTTCAGAAATATACCTGTTCAATTGGAGTGCTTGTGTGTGTGTGTGTGTAAAATAGACATGGAGGGAAAGTGATTGAAAAGCCTGTACACATGAAGATACACTGGGGAGAAAACCGTGGATGGTTAAAAACCTTTGAAAAATATCCAGGCACAAGGCTTACATAATCAAGGTAACATTTTATGAAGGGTGGGGGAAACCAGAATTGAAGAGAACGAAAAAGAAGTTATAAAATATTAAGGGATTGAGGTTTATTCTTTCAGCTCCTGGGATTAGCAGTAGCATGAGTCTTTCTGCATCTCCAGCCCAGTACACTGTCTGGTACAGAATACATTTTCCATAAACATAGAACGGATAAAGGCATAGATGCATGGGTTAGCTGCAATGCTAAATCAAACAAGTTGCATAAATTAATAAAATTTTAGTACAATTTCTAGCACATGGTTCTGAAAGAGGATTTATTTCATTCCTTTTTAATCTTTCTTCACCTGTATCCCAAGTTCCCATTCCCTAAGAGAAAAACACGGAGAAATAGTTGGGATCCTACAAACTATAATCATATATGTCATCATTTTGTCATTGGTCCCACAAAAAATAAACTGTTTTCAAGACACTTGATTACCCTGAAAAGTCTGCTACACTGTCTACATTGTCATCATTCTGAACATGACTACCGTCTCCTCTTCTTCCCTGCAGCCTCTAAGCTGCGCAATGTCAAAGATTTGTGGTCTACCTGTATAAGAATTCTCAGAAGCCTCCAAATCCTCAAGCTCTCTTCATCCTGACACCTAGAAGAAGAGATGAGGGAACATTTTTGGGCTTCACTGTTGAAGAGAGAAAGAAAGTGGAAATTAAGAACCTGTGTAGAAGAAAATGTTTGGAGGAAATACATGCAAAAGGAAATAGGCTTTAAATTCGGTTCTAGTTTTCACCCAACTTCAAGCTGTTATCAGTTGTGACTGTTTTATAACAGGAGTCTTAAACATCTGTGGTCCCTTACACCTTTATTTGTTATTCACTAATTAGAAGGTAGAAAATTCTGTCCGGGAAAAATTAAAATTATGCATTATAAATAAACTGCCATTCATCAATAAAATTCAAAACATCAAATAAGTCATAAAGAAAGAGCAAAATGAATTGAAAGATGCAGGGATTAACATTTTGGAAGTTAATAAAATGATTTATTAAATTATTAACTTGTATTTGATCTGCCTATTAACTCCATTTACCTATTACTTCCATTTCAAGACAGATGCCATATTTATGCCTTAACTCCAGGCACTGAGGACACAGTGATTTGAGCCTAAAGATCCTTATATTCTAGAGGAGAGACAAGAAATTTAAAAAGAAAAATTTCATAAGACACTTTCTAAAACTTCATAAGACACTTTCTAAAGCACTTCATAAGACACTTTGTGAGGAAGGTGGCATAAGTTGATATAATAGATTGAAATCACAATAAGAGTCATTAGCTATGGGGGGTGCTGTCAGTAGTAAAGTGACATGTGATTCAGGGACTGAGTACCTAGAAGTAGATACCTTATTACTAAGTCTGATTCAAAATGAGAAGATGTATTAGTCAGGAGCTGAGAGGTGAAGCAAGGTCCTCTGTGGGCAACTGGGAAACTAGCCCAGACAGAGCCTGGTTACCAAATACCTACAACAGAGTCAAAATGTAAGACATTTTCTATCTTATTGCAAGACTGTGTGCCACTGACTTAAGCAAAAGTTGGGTTTGCTGAAGGCCCACCTATTCACAGAAGTTCTCGAAGAACTTCACCCAAAGGATTCTTTGTGTCTGAAGAAGCTTAAGCTCAAGTTGAGGGAAAGGGAAGTCTCTCAGTGAAAAGCAAGTGCAAGGGCTGTTCACAGCTCAGCATGGCAGAATCATGATCCTCTCTTTTCTCAGTTTTTTTGGACCTCATCAGGATCTGATCACTAATGCTGATTAATATATTTCCTGCATTACCTCCTGGGATCCGCCCCCCCTCACACACACACATTTTAAACCATACTTAAGCTGCCTGTGCAAAGAGGAAAAATTCTATCTGGGGTTGTTTTTGTGGAAATTAAATACAACCTGATTGTTTCATTTTTTTTTTGGAGATATTTCTGAAGGTGTTGATTTGGACTGTGATGGTTGGGTTGGGACAGATGGGTAAGAAACCTTCTTAAGGAAGAGCTATCCAAAGATCCTACTCCTATTCTTCTTTCATGAGTTTTCCCAAGAATTCCTCTGGTTTCACAATTTTTTTTTTTTCTTGTTGTTGCTGTTTTTGTTGTTTGACCGTCTGGGTCTTTCTGATTCTCTCGCAGACCCAGGCTACTCAGACTTCAGAAGGACAAATTCTGCCGTATGCCTTGTCTCTCTAGGTGCCCCTCAACAGCCTTCCTTCTTTCCTCAGGCCAACTGCCCCATAAAATTCAAGTACAAAATAGTGTAAAGACCTTGTTTTCACCAGAATCTCTCTGTTCGGAAACAGAGGTGAGAGGTCCACCCTCCGCTAGCCAAAAACCATGAATGTTGAGATGGAAAGGCCAGCACTGTCCAGTACAGACCATGTTCACCCCCTCACAGCTTTTTTCAGGTTTTCCTTCCTTGTCTATAAACCAATGACACGGAGGATTCATTCCCTGAAGACTGAAACTGAGCTGAATTAGAAAAACTTCGGGCACAAGGATTTCAGCAAGCATGAAAGGAGAGACAAAAATGCATCTTCAACACAATATCTTTCCCGACTCTTCCGCTGAAAGCTGAACGTGCCACCTCCATAATCCCGAGCCCATTTACTGCCTAATGATTGCACCCCAGCACACATTTCCTCATGTGCTTATGATGCATTTTTTCTTACTTACTTCTTGTTCAGTTTTTCCCACTCCTCCCGACTGGGGTGTAGCTCCAGAGGAAGGGACTATAAGGAGATATTTGTTGTTGTTGCTTGGTAAAAGATGAAAACACCTGCCCTCTCTGAGGCTCGAACTCAGGACCTTCAGATTATGAGACTGACGCGCTGCCTACTGCGCTAAGAGGGCAGACATCTCTTGTTTTTTCCTTTGAAAATAAAATATGAAATTTTATTTTCCAGGTATGTCCATCAGTTTCCAGCATTTGAAGAATGTAATCAATGTTACTTGTAAATCGTTCCATTTAAACCAAAGCTGCACCCGAAGTGTTCCACATCCAGGAATTGTGGAGTCCACACCTTTCCAGTATACACCCAGCAATTGGACACTCTGGCTTGCTGTACCCAAGAATTGTACAGGTCTTTTGCAGCTCTTTTTCCCTCTTGGGTTCCAGTGATCTGCCTCTTCCCACCTTCAGAGATCTCAGTCACTCTTATACTTTCCTTGGTACCTTATGTTCAAAAGAAACTTTTGAACAGTGCCCAGTTAATATTAGTTCACTGACTGATTGAGTGAATGAATACTCCTCACATTTGTCTACAGTCCATATTTCTCTGTCTCACTCTAAATCTCCACTTGCATATACATGACTGGAGACATTATCCTTACAAAAAACACAAACTGAACTTAATAAAAAACCTTCTTGTTGGGCTTCCCTGGTGGCGCAGTGGTTGAGAGTCCGCCTGCCGATGCAGGGGACATGGAATCGTGCCCCGGTCCGGGAGGATCCCACATGCCACAAAAAAATCTCCTCGTTTGTTTCAGCCTTACAATTATACTAAGAAATTTATGGAGATGAGTTCATATATTCAAATTGAATTTTGGTAACAAAAGTATGTATCATGATTTGCATTTTTCAGATATAATGGAGGCTCAGAAAAGTTAAGTAATGTTTCAAAGGTCCCAGAGCTGCTAAGCAGCAAAGTATGAATTGAGAAACAGACTTTTAGATTCCAAATTGGGATCTTTTTTCCTGCTCTAGCTCGTGATCTCACTGTCTGTTCTTCTCCACAATAGCTCATTCATCCACACTCTATCTAATTCCCAACCTCCTCTGTGCTGGCCTTTTGGGCTTAGACTTGCAAGTCAATTTTGGCTCATCCTCCTCCTTCAAAGTCCACATCCACTGCCCTGCCAAATACTGAACATTATTCTTGTGACGCTCTCTTGAATTTATCCCTTCCTTTCCATTCAGTCAGTACATATTCATTGGGGAGCTGCTCTGTGCTGGGCAGTAGGCTCAGGTGATTCAGAACGAATCTGACCACACAGATCTCTGGAGCCAGAAGGATAAATATGGACAAGGAATGATCCTCTTCCAGTTTCACTACTTTCAGTCTCGCTGGCATTTGCAGCTAAATAATGCTTTTGAAAATATTTGTTTTCATAATGTCCCTCTGCTTCACTCTGACCATTTTTGATTTCTTAAGTTTTGATATGATCTTGCTTTTCTTTCAACTCTTTGGTAGAACCTCATTGTGATTTTCCTTTATAAGGTCAATTCCACCCATTGGTGCATGGTGTTACATTTTCAATGTGTTTTTTGATTTTTTTAATCTACTTGATTTATCATTAATGAGACATGTACATACCAAAGGCCAGCAGAGCCAGCATTGCCCCGTTTTGTCCTTGCCCAGAGAAGGGTCCAAAGTGTATCGTTTTTTCATTTCTTTCTGTTCTTTGGAAGATTTGCTGTTATCAACAAGAGCTCCTCAGTTGAGGCGATAAAAGGCTGGAGAATGTGGGCATCGATCCCACTACCTCTCACATGCTAAGCGAGCGCTCTACCACTTGAGCTAATTCCCCACCTCTGATGGTCTCCCTTTCCTCCCATTTTTCAGGGAACCATCTCCATCCACGTCATTCCTTCTTTTGGGGCCGGCCAGAAGGTCAGGAAAAGTCAAGGCCATTAGGCTGGAGTAAGGGCACATCCTCTCAAAGATACTCTGAGGCAAGCGCGCGGTTGGTACCTATTCCTCTGGTAAGGAAGGGAGAAAGTCGCCTTGGGAAAAGTCTGGCGGCAAAAGTACAGGTTTCAGATTTTCCGGGACGGAAGAGATCACGTCCCAGTTGAGAGGACTCACGCAGAACACCAGGCTAATGCGGGAGGAGTATCTCAGGTTGATTACCTGTCTCTTAAGCACGAAACTAAAGCAGCAAAGGAACATAAGTGGGAGGATCACTGGTTCCTTTTAGGGGAGGCGGTGGGCTGAATTTTCCCGATGGTGGAAAGCAAAAGGCAGCACTTGTTTCCGCTCGCTTTCGAGCCAAGGACTTCTCGCGTGTCAGGCGAGCGTGATAACCACTACACCACGGAAACCTCCACCTAGCATTGTTTCTGAGATAGTTATTGGATTCTTGCTGAGTTGGGTCTTGAGAAGTTACATACTTACACTATATGCAAGAACAAAAATACATACTCTTACATACAAGAGCCGTAGGAATTTAGAGGCGAGGCGTATCAGAGCGAAGGAAAAATATATGGACATTGAAGTGTACAGATGAAGAGTGAACACAGGATGGAAGGAACAGGCATGGAGGTAGGGATCCTGTGTTCAGAAATATACCAGTTCAGTTGGAGGGGGTGTATGTGCGTGTGCGTGTGTGTAAAATAGACATGGAGGGAAACAATGATTGAAAAGCCTGGACACATGAAGATACATTGGAGAAAACATTGTGGAGGCTTAAGAACCCTTGAAAAAATTCCACGCAGATGGCTTACATGATCAAGGTAACATTTTATGAAAGGTTTTTAATTTTGAATGCCAAATAGGTAGGAAATAGGGAAACCAGAACTGAAGAGAATGACAAAGGAGTTATAAGATATTAAGGGATTGAGTGAGGTTTATTTTTTTAGCTCCTGAGATTAGCAATAGCATGAGTCTTTCTGCATCTCCAGCCCAGTACACTGTCTGGCACAGAATACATTCTCCATAAACATTATAGAATGGATGAAGGCATAGATGAATGAGAAGAAAGAGAAAGACTCTGGAGAGGTTTTGCAGGAAAGATCTACAGTATTTGACAATGTCTCAAGACACTGGATGTAGAGATTTGAGGGAGAAGAAGGAGTCAAGGACAATTAGAAGTCTTGAACCTGGGTGTCAGATACAGAAGTGATTTTGAATTAATGGAAAAATGATGAATGGAAAAATGAATCCACTCATTTAAAAATATTTGTTCTATGAATGTATGAAGGAAGAAAGGAAGTGGTATGGAGAAAAACTGCTTATGAGACTATACCTTAAATTAAAAGAGAACCTCACATATTTTCATACAGAAAAAAACAACTTTTCATGTCTGGTTTTGCTCCTTGGGGCTATTAGACCTGAGAAAAATGGTTCAACTCCTCTGAAATTCAATTTCATCTTTCAAATAGAAATAATGATATTTGGGTTAGCTGCAAGGCTAAATCAAATGATTTGCATAAAATTAATAAACTTTTAGTACAATTTCTAGAATGTGTTGCAGATGTGAGGTCTACAGAAGTTACCCCACTTCCTCCTCCTATGTGTCATATTTCCAAAATCTCGTAACAACCACAGCTGTTTTTATAGAGAAATACACGATGTGTGGAAGAGCTCCAAATTTCTAACTGCACCCAGAACAGTGCATTAACAAGAAATATTTGTTACATAATTAAAAGAATAAATGATTTGTGGTTGGATGACATTTAGAGCACGAATTTAGGAAAGAAAATTCCCCTGCTTCTTCCATCGGGTGGAGAGGAAGACCAAAAATATGGTATAGATTTTGTCTTCTGGTGTAATCTAAATTTCTTATCTATTTCACTCAAACCACTGAGAGGTGCAACAAACCAGAAAGCTGATTTCATCCTCTTGAGCAAATATAGAATATTGAAACATTTATCAAATGCTTATCTGGCAGCATTTGCAAATTTTCTTTTGTGTTGATTTCTTTAAGCACAGATGACACATGCTTTGCCAGGCGGACTGTGAAAACACTTAACGCTGCCCTCTCTGAGGCTTGAACTCAGGACCTTCAGATTATGAGACTGACGCGCTGCCCACTGCGCTAAGAGGGCAGGTACCCCACGGTTTTCGCTTTGAAAGTAAAATATGAAATAGTATTTCCCAAGAACATCTGCTTTATCTGTTTCCAGCTTTTAAAGAGTGTATGTACTCAATGTTACTTGAAAATCACTCCGTTTAAACCAATGTTACCAGGGTAAGATTCCACACCTATGAAAGGTGGAGTCCATGTCTTTCCGATATTCACCCTAAGATAGGACCATCTGGACCTCAGCACTAGGGACACTTCATTGTGTCTGTCTTTTGCTGGTCTTGTGTTGGAATGACATCGTATTTCCTGCCCTCAGAGATCTCAGTAGATCTTACACCTTTCATGATCTCCTTTGTTGAAACAAAAGTAGGAGGTGCCCAGTTAACATTAGTTCACTGACTGAATGAATCAATAGCCCTCAAATTTGTCTACAGTCCATACTTCTCTGTCTTAGTCTACATCTCCACTTGCATCTACATGACTGGAGACATTCTTCCCTACAAAAACTTAAACTGAACTTAATGAAAAGTCTCCCTGCTTTTTTTTTTTTTTCAGCCGTATGTGCCATTCATCACGCTAAGAGATTTATGGAGATTATTTCATGTAGTCTAATTGAATTTTGGAAACAAAACTATTATCATAATGTTACCAAACCAAACTTGGGGCCAATGGCCCCAGTGCAGCACAGCCAGTGTGCTGACATCAGGTTGTGGTGAAGGAAAGTACAGCATTTATTGCACGGTGCCAAGCAAGCAGAACTGGCTCAAAAGACGCAAACGCCCCAAAAGCTTTCAGAGAAGGGTTTTTAAACACAGTCTGAGGGAGACATTCACAGGATATATAATCAGCCAATGCGAAATTCCCTGATTAACTGATGGTGAGGTAACAGGGTGGTATTTCGGGAAACTCAATTATCAATTTTCTGGCTCCGACAAGTCTGGGATCTACACACTACTGGTCAGCATGCAGTCAACTTTTTCCATCTGGTGGGAGTTTTAGTATCTGCAAAATAACTGAAGGATATGGCTCAGAATATTATCCATAGCCCTTAAGGAGGAACTAAATGCTCTTGAGTTTGTTTTATGGCTAAACTATCAAGATTATTATTTGTCTTGTTTGACTGCTTTTCTTTGTGTCTTCATTTTCTCACTTCTCTGATTAAATTTGCTCTTTGAACTGGGGGAAGGCCTAGGATGCTAAAGCTTTTCTACAAACAAGAGGCAGGCAGGGGATACGGGGGATGGGGGTGGGGGGAAATCTGTCCCCGGGAAGACCCTGCAGGGTCCTGTTCGGTTTCAATAATTTGCACTTTCCAGATATAATGGAAGCTCAGAGAAGTTATGTTCTTAAGGTTCTAGAGCTGCTAAATGGCAAAGCCTGAATTGAGAACCAGATTATTAGATTGCAAAACATGAGCTCTTTCTCTACTCCAGCTCACGATATCTCTGTCCGTTCTTCTCCACAGTAGTCCATTCATCCACACACCAGCTATTCAATTCCCAATCTCCTCTGTACTGGCCTTTTGGGCTTAGGCTTCCAAGTCAACTTTGACTCATTCTCCTCCTTCAAACCCATATCCAATGACTTGCCAAATATTGAATGTTATTCTTGTGCAGCTCTTTTGAACCTGGCACTTCCTTTCCATTCATTTGGTACATAATTCACTGCGGAGCTGCACTTTGTCAGACACTGCAGTAGATTCTGGGGTTCTGAAGGGATCATACTACCCTGACCTCAAGAGATAGCAGAAAAAAAAACGTGGATGTGGGATGCTCAACTTCCAGATTCTCCAATTGAATCTCCAGGTATTTACAGCTAAGAAACTCTTTCTAAAATATGAGTTTCATGATACCATTCTTTTATTCTCTAACCATTCTTGATTCCTTAATTCTAATATGATCTTGTCTCTCTCTCAATCACTGATCCTTCTTTCTACGTGCATTGTGATCTTGATCAATTAGATCCATTGGTTGATGGCATTGTTCAGTTCTTCAATCTCTTTGATGATTTTTTTTGTCTACTAGATCTATTAATTATTGAAAGAGAATGGTTTTGAAGCTCTATGGCCAGGAATTTTTAGGATTGTTGTGTCTTCTTGGTCAATTGACCCTTTATAATTGTGTAACATTCTTCATTACTGCTGGTAAATTTCTTTGCTTTGAAGTCTACTTTGGCTGATACCAATACATTCACTTAAGCTTTCTTTTGATTAGTGATTTCATGTTGTATCTTTTCCTATTCTCTCATTTTAAACCTACCTCTATCATTACATTTGAAGTGAGTTTCTTATGGCCACTGTTTATATTTAATCCATTCTGACAATTTGTGATTTTTAGTTGATGTATTTAGACCATTTACCTTTAAGGTAATTATTGCGATTTTTGAATAGAGGTCTACCATTTTATAATTTGTTTTCTGTTTGTTTCCTCTCTTTTCATTCTTCTATTTTCCTCCTCCTTCAATTCTGTACCCTGTTGGAATGGTACTGAAATGCAAATTTAGTTACCGCCCAGCCTAAATTCATTTGCCAGCAAACTTTGCTTGCAGAAAGTGTCCAAATACTTGCTCTAGGGATTTCCATATAAACACTTAAATTTTCACAGTGTATTTAGAATAAATGTTTTATAATTCAAGTGAAATGTGGAAACCTTATCATCATTTAGGCTCTTTTACCCTAACCCCTGCTCATCACACTGAGCAGATGACATCTGAACTTTCCAGCTGTAAAGTTTCATAGTGACCAAGGTTTCAAGTTGATAATAAAAAGATGATAAAGTCTTCCAATATTCCTAATGAATTTGAAGGGGGGAAAATACTGGAACGTGGTTTATTATTCACTTTTCTGGGAAACACTTGAGAGATCTGATTAGGGTGTTCGTTTACTTATGGTTCTGTTGGTTACAAGCCTGCGGTTAACAGCCATTACCTTGTCAGTAATCTGGATAACCTAAATAGCCATTACCTTGTTAGAAATCCCCGAAACAGAGTGAAGCATAACTACAAGGTGTGTGTGTGGGGGGGGGGGGGGTGTCAGTACCAATGAGTTTGAAAGTAGGAAGGGAATGAGAATGCAAATTCGTAAAGACTTGTCTCCTACACGGCACACACAATTGCTATTAATAGTTGTTGTCATTGGCTCAGCAACCCGGGCAGTGGTATTTGTGGCGTCTGCCTTTTGACTCCAGAATTGTATCTCCTATTCCAAGCTTTTAAAGAAAAGGTTTGAGCTGGATTATCCTAAAAGGCCACAACTCAGCAGGGATGAAAGGAGCTGCTCTCCTTCTTTTCTCTTCTTTCTTTTCTTTGCTTGTCGCCCGAATTCCATCAGCCGCCTCCCGCGCTCTTTCAACGTGGGTCTCAGTAGACAAGGATGGAAAAACTCTTCCATTTACTGCCCTTCTTCTGTCAGCGGACCCGGATGCTGTGCATCCTTGACCTTCACGAGAAGGTTCTTCTCGAGGGAAGAGACCACAGGGACTCCTCACCTTTGAGCCGCGAAGCTTGGGCTGCGCTTGATGCACGCTATGCGTGGCATTGGATTGATGCTCTGCAGATACCTGCGGGGCAGGTAAACTTGCTGCTAGCTCTTCCCAGCAGATCCCAAACCCATCTCAGTCACTTCATAGACACAAGATCCACATCGTTCTCGTTTACTCTGTGAAGGTCTCATCTCTTACGAGCTGCTTCTCCTCACTCGTGGTTCCTTTAACACCTGACTGCTGATTCCCTCCTTACTTAACGTTTCTCTCTGTTGTTTATGACTGTATCGCTGTAGTTTGTTTCGGTGTGAACTTGGACAGCTGAACACTGGAGAAACTTTAGCAGGATTCGTGGAGGATTCTATTCACACTAACTCTCAAGAGAGTACTGTGTTCTCAAGAGGCAAGTGTTCTGAAAAGGGAGAGTTTTTCATGCAAGACGGGTGGGTACAGAAGATTTGTGCAAGATTCTTGTCCTATTCTTTTGTATATCTTTTCTAGTCCTGCCCCGCCACAGTCCCATCTTCCCTCCATTCTTCTCGGTTGTGTGGTGATCGAAGAATAACATCACAGGTTTTATAAGGACCTCCTCATAATAAAACAGCCTGAAGTGGTTTGTAAATAACTCAGTTCACACCTTCCCCGAGAACAGGGAACAATAGCACCGAGCCAGCCAGGAGTCGAACCTGGAACCTTCTGATCCGTAGTCAGACGCGTTATCCATTGCGCCACTGGCCCTGCTTTCGCCAGTTTTCTTTAAACCATTATTAATTAGCCTTTACGAGGTTTTTTGCATTTTCATACCATCGAATTTCTGGATGTGGCTTGATGTGCACTGTCCTTCTGATTTGTCTGCCCTCTTCTCTCCCAGATGATAGAATATAAAGATTCGCGGTCTACTTTGAAGCCTCATTATAGCAATAACCTGCCAGCCTCATGTCCTTGACCTCGTGGTGAGGGACCTGGAAGTAGCAAATGATGGAGTTTTTAGGGCTTTACTAATGAAGGAAGGAAACCAGGAAACAGGGACCAGAGTAAACAAACGGAATAGGGGAAATACTCGCAAACCTAATCGAGTTATTAATTCTTCCCCAGTTTAGATGGTGTTCTTTCCTGTACTCCTAGGGTGCAGAACACACCCCTCATTTTGGCATTTATCACAGTGTTGTGAACAGCTGTTTGCTCAGCGGTCCTCCCCACTCTATTTTATATTCCTTAAGGGCAGCACGCTCGGTATCTACAATGACTAATCTTACATTAAAAGTCTGCATGCGAGAATGAAGAGTTGAGTGAGAAAAATGCCAGTGAGCAACAGGAAAACAATTTAATTTATGGTACACGTAGGCATCACGAGTCTGTGATTCCATGTTATCTCAACCCGGTGTTTAATTGGAAGAGCAGTGGAGTGCCGTATACAGCAGCAGAATCCTAGTTTCCCGAATATAGGTTTGTGGCTCACAGTGTCTGTTTATGTGCTCAGGGACTGAGGCTGGGCATGTGTCCATTAAGTCTAAAGCCAGCTACAATCAGATGGTAGGGCTGGGCTGGAGCTAGTGGCTGAGATGTAGGCTTTCTAAGTGAAGAGAATGTCTAGTCTGCTGATATAAAAGAAACAGCTTAGTGAACCAAGTGCGCACCAGACTGATATATTTAATACCACTTAGTGGTTGGCTTCGAGTTTTTCATGATACCAGTCATCAGGAGGACTTACAACACAATGCTTATAAAACTATAAGACACCTAGCCCAAAGATCCCTCCCCAATCAAGGAAACTTTCAGTAATAGCTCTACAACAATTCAAACAACAGCATGCAATTGGCTTAAACAAAGTGGATTTATTATCGCACTTAACAAGTCTGGAAGGTAGAGAGGCTACGTGCCTCGTTAACTCGGTGGCTCCATGATGTCATCAGGACCCAGTTTTTTTGAATCTTTGTGTTCTGTCATTCTCAATATATGGATCTCATACTCCAGCTGGTTTCCTCGCAGTACCTCAAACTCTCACAATATCAAGGTAAAGTCCAGAAAAAAAAACAGACTTCTTTACTGTATCTCTTATTGAGAACAATTTCTCTGATATGCTCCCCAGTGGATTTCCCCCACATTGGCTAAATTTGTGTCATATATTCTCACCTAATCCAAGTACTGCCAAGAATGTGACCGCTGTGATTAATTAGATCAATCATAATTCTGCCTCAGGAGCTGAGAATTGGGCCCACCTCCTGCAAAGCCAAGGCAGTAGAGAGAAGGTTATGTGAATAAAATCATGTTTCTGTTGGAAAGGAGGAATGGGGGCGCTGGTGTTGGTGACTGGTGGTGGAATAGGCAAGCAGTATTAGCTGCTATACCCTACACCATCCCCATGTTTGGAATAAAATGAAATACTTTTAAAAAGCATTTTTAAGAGCTCCATTCCTTACATTATTAACTCACATTAGACATATATAAATTTCCAGATCTAACCACCATAAAAGGCATTTGATATACAGCTTATATTCAGTATTTGTATTCAGAGCAAGTACATCAATTGTACATGATGACATATTGACTTATAAATCAGAACTGTGTTAAGTTTGGCCATTAATAATGCCATACATCACCTATCTTCATGACTGCATAGTAAAATGACACTACAGTTTCTGAATTTGGAGTGTCAGAGGCTAATACATGTATAATAGTGTAAATATCTGAAGCTCAACCTTAAATAGTTCCAGGACAGGGCAGGAATCTTAAGTTCCTAACTCTGGAAATCAGTAGTTTATGCTACCTAAACTTGTCTGTAAAGTATATAACACTCACTGGTCCCAGGCTTATTTTTGCTTTTTAAATAACAGTTGGCAGTTTAAGTTTATTTCTTCATCACAATCTGTTCATTTCCAGGATAAGCATAGTTTAACATTTTCTGTCTTAATGTTTACTCTCTATTCGTATCACTGTTCACGTAGAAGAAACTTGATATGGAAAAAAAAAGAGCAGACTTAGAGAGAGACTCTGCCTTTTGCTGGAATATGTGAATTTGGACAAATCACTTTACTTTTTAGTCACCCCACTACCTTATCTGCAAAATGGGATGATACTTACTTTGCAGGTTTGTGGTGAGATTAAATTACACAAAGCAGGTAAAGTCCTGGCAACTATTTAGGCTGTCAATAAAAAGTAGCCATCATTGATAGCAATGTCCAACTGCTTCCCAATCTCTTCTAAAGCTTAATCTTGATAACTCAAAAAGCATATATTGAATATTCATTTACCAAGCAAAATGTGAAAATCTAAGGATTCACAGGTAAAGCTTAATCCAAATTCCTCAAAAAACTAACATCAAGTCAGAGAGACAAATGTAAATTCATCATTACAATACAACAAGAGAAATGCTACTCCAGAAATAAGTGTGCCAGCAGCATGGAAGTACAGCAATTAATTCTGGAAGGGAAGTCAGGGGAAGCTCTTCATGACATCGCATTTCAACTTAATCTTGAAGGAGAAACAAATTTGACTTTGTGAAGAAGGAGGAAATAAAGGGCCAGAGGGTCCCGTACTTGTATGACTAAAAGTCACAAAAGAGGAGGTCGGAGTCTCCCGAGTGTCTGCACTTTTCGCGGTCGTCTTGAAAGTATCCGCCCCCGTTTCCGCAGAGCACCCTCCGCGTCTTCAGGATTGGTGGGGTCTGCAGCTGACCACAGTCCGCCTTTGTGCGCAAGATGCAGTTGCGGGACTCCGGGAAGGATGGAGGCACTTGTACCTTTGCGACCGGAGAAAAACTGAATATTCCTGCATAGGCGATGTAATGGGTGACCGAAAAGAAATATAGGAGCTCCAGTGGCGCAATTGGACAGCGCGCGGTACTTATATGGCAGTATGTGTGCGAGTGATGCCGAGGTTGTGAGTTCAATCCTCACCTGGAGCAGTATTTTCCAATCGGAGATTAGCATCCCTTGAAGAGACCCTTTCCCCTTTGCTTTCCTGTCTACTATACCATCTTCGATGTGTTTCTTTGAATTTGTCCTATAGCATTTATTCTTACCGCTCCCTTAGCGCCAATGAGCGTCAAGCAATTACCGACTGAATGAATCTTTTGTGCTGCAGTGGGTTAGCTTCTCTAATTCTTTATCCCCACCTTGTCTTGCAAGCTGATCTCAAATAAAGAACATTTCCTGACACCTCCTCCACCACCCCGTCTCACTTTGCTCTTATGACTATCATTCCTCAGGGATCCCCTGGTGCGTACTTAGAAATCGCTAAGTAACTTCCCCGAGGTGATAAGCATTGAACTCCATTAGAGGGAATCAAAAGTGGGAACTTGCATGGAGTTCCTGCTTGATTAAAGCTCTGGTTTGGGGGGAAAATAAAATACTGTTTTCTGAAAAGAGAGTCACCTGTAGTATTTTTCCCACATTTAATTTCACCCTGATGAACTAACCACCATGCAGCTTTTATCAACTGAGAAACAAAACCTGGCATCCTCAAATGATCCAACTGTCTGGGCCTGGAAAAGGACTAGTGATAATGAGGCCCAGAAACCAGAAATCTGTAGAACAACATTACAGGAAAAAGCATATTGTTGTGAGTGGTGTAGGTAGGAAGTAGGTAGTGATTTTAACTTAAAAATATGCTCCCCCTTCCACAATGACACAAGGAGTATGCCTGGTCATACGTCGTATCACATGCCTCCCTACTTCACCCCAAGAGGGTGATTTGAACTAAATAATTTAGAGTACTTTTCCTAGCTGCAAATATTATCCCATACTTGAAAGCATGTATGTCCCACCCAGGACAGGTCACAGAAGGTGCATGTAATAAAGCTGGGTCCAGAGAACTCTCTCTTGAGGTCTGGATTCCTAAATATGTCCTGCATGTACCAGGACATTGTCCAGTCACAGAGTCATCTCCCTGGGAAAGGTAGGGAGGTCCCATCCAGAAAAGCACCAGATAATAAAGTGGATACCTTATCACTTCATAGCTCCTGCTAAGCCACAAGAGTATCTTGGAAGCTGTCAAAGTATATATTTAGGTTATATGCAGTATTTTGTATCATACTAGACATTTTGTTTTATTTAATATGATTTTAATTCCTTAGATTTAAAAACTTAACCATTGCACCCATTGAAACATAAACTGAAGCACATTAAAATTTATAAGGGTTTATTTGAGCAAGCAGCCATTCAAATTAGGGAGTGCCAAACAAAAAGTGGTTAGGAGGCTCTGCAGGCAGAAGCTAGAGGCAAGACTTTTGTAGAGATGTCAGAAGCAAAGCAAAGCAATTATTTGATTGGCTATAGCTTAAGACTGCTTTATGTGGGAAAGCCTAGCTGGCTCATTGTGATAAGCTGTTCTTAAATTTCATTTTCTCAGATTCCAGTCTTGGTTTGCTTACCTAAGCTACCAAGGCATTTAGAGCCACCTCAGTCTAATGGTCCCCTTGTTTAATTACTTTAACAAAGCCCTACCAAATTGTGCTTTCCTTTTACAGAATAGTATAAAAACATACAGTAAACATACATTGTAAACTTAGTAAGATAAAATTGGGCTTTATAAAATTAGAAACTTTCATGAAAAGAGTAAATATGGTGTCTCAGTTGGTTTGGGCTGCTATAACAGAAATACATAGACTGGGTGGCTTGTAAAAAAAAACAACATTTATTTCTCACAGTGCTGGAGACTGGAAAGACCAAGATTAATACACCAGCTGATCAGGTGTCTGGTGAGAGCCTTCTGGTTTTGCTGACTTCCTACATAGTGGAAGGGGCAAGCAAGCTCTCTGGGGCCTTTAAAAAATTTTTTTTATTGGGGTGTAGTTGATTTACAGTGTTGTGTTAGTTTCTGCTGTACAGTGAAATGAATCAGTTATACTCTGGGGCCTTGTAAATGAAGGCACAAATACCATGCATGAAGGCTCTGCCCTCATTAGCTAATCATCTCCCAAAGGCCTCACCTCCTAATACCATCACCCTGACCATTAGATTTTCAAAATATAAATTTTAGGGGGGCACAAATATTCAGACTGTAGCACCTAGAAAACAAAGTAGTTCTACTAATATATATTTTCAAATGCTTTTTTTTTTGAGAAAAAAGAAAAATGTAGTCAGAGCGTAATATAGTCATAAAATAATGAAAATGAGATATCTTAAAGTTTATATGATTCTGTCAAGGCTCCACTTATGTTTCAATTCTAATCCTTAAAAGCTTCTATAATTACAGAGAATAAAATAAATATATGCACCACGGCCTTCTTTTTTTCCTCATTAAGTGCCATCACTTGCTCTGGATTTGTTCCCCACAACTGTGCCCTTGTCTTGGGTGTTGTAGAATGGTAAACAACCTCATAGAGAAAAAACATGAATGTTTTAACTACTTCCCTTTAACACATCCAATTATTCCTGGCTTTGAATCTGCCTCATAAGCCCCTGACCCAAAAACTGGAGAATGGGGGTATCGATCCCACTACCCCTCGCACGCAAAGCAAGTGCTCTTCCACTTGAGCTAATTTCCCTTCCCCTGTGAGTTGACGTCATCGATGTCATCACTATATCCATATGTCTTTCGGGCCCTCTAGGATCCATTGGTAATTTTATGCCCACCAAGGCCAAACTGTACGGAATGGAGTTGAGACAACTCATAAGCAGCCTCGTGCAGGAATCCCCGACCACCGAGCAAAGGAGAGTGAAAAACAGCTAGACCTGGAAGGTCGCTCTAGGAAAGCTCTAGCTTCGCCCTATTTTAACTTCCTGGACCTCTCCGCAGAGGAAGAGGAAGCCCTGAGCAGGACCACCAACTCATCACTTAGCTCTCTCCAAATGCTCTGCTTTCCTCTTTTGTAATAAAGGGAGGGCTATCACTGAATAGAGAAGTTTAGAGACTTCTGCAGGTGTAAAGAAGAGAAAAGCTCCAGCACAGCCTCACAGTCCAGGCTTTTCCATATGTGGCTTCCGAAAAAACATGAGCTACTCTCACACATTTTCCCCACAGAAGGTATTTTGATTTTCCCCAAATACATCGCTACCAAATACAGAATGCAGCCAGAGTGTGAGTGGAAGAGTGCAGGGGAGGCTGGTGAGAGAGGGCAGAGGTCTATCGCCAGGGTGTAGGTCATCGATAGTTATTAAAGGGTTTTAATCAGGCTTATAGTATGCTCAAGGTGCCAGTTTACTGTCTTGATGTCTGGGTAGACAGTGGGCTGGAGCTGGCATTCTGATTACTTAACCAGGAGACCGCTGACATCCACAGAGCATGGCCAGAGAGTGAGATAACTCAGTCAGGTTTTGAGAGTCAAGTCACCATGAGAATAGTTGGACTGGATGCCTAAAGAGGGGAGAGATGGATGAAGGCAATGAGTAGCAACTTTAGTCTTGATTTTAAAATGCAGGAGTGGAAGCGAGCGGCAGGGCAGACTATTAGGAAGGTAGTAGTCTTGAACTTGCAAGCTTATGTTACTCAGGCCTTGCACTTTTGTAGAAATCTACTGAGAATAATTTTGCTTCTTGTTTTACACATAGACCATCTCATTTTAAACAGTGAAATCCAGAAGCATTCCTACTTTGTAGACTCTTAATGGCAATAGAAAATAAATGGAAACACAAGTAATAGACAATAGCATCATAAACAAACAAAAACTGTTGTTCTCTCCACAGCTGTTCCTGAAAATAGTGGCAGAATTGGCTGATTGAAAACTATTTATTCAACAAATTATACTGATAACTTCTAGAATTTTGAAGATGAATGAACGCCCTCTTTATCTATTAAAGATTCTTATTGAACAGATGAAAGGAAACACAAAATAATATAATGCCTGAGATTAACCTCACAATAATATGGAAAACCAGTTTGGCAAAATGTTGATGATTGTTGAAGCATATGTGATGCGTACTTGGAGATACTTGACTCTTTCCTATTCTCGCAACAATTTCTTTTGGGACTATGATTAGATATATGGTAGAACTTCTCTCCTAGCCTTCATTTTTCCTATTCCTCTTTCCTAATTTCCAACTACCTGTATCAGTGGATAGTATTTTACATAGTTCCCTCAAATCTAACTTCCAGTTTCCTAATTCTCCCTTCTGCTCTATCTAATCTGCCATCTAATAAATCTGTTTAAGTATATGTTTTCAGTGTTTTAATTTTCAAATTCCTCTTTAATAATTTCAAATACATGAGAGTTAGTGTATTACTTTCCCAATGATTCACCGTCCCTTCCTGTGAAAGGCCTATTTTTGACAATTTTCCTGTTAATTATACTGTCCTTCCTTGTGAAAGTAATATAATTCCTTTACCCTTTGCTATCAGAACTGACAACAGAATGATTCATATGATTGCTTTGTATGCCTCCTTGCCTTTGCTCAGGCCCTTTCCTCAGTCTGGGACAAACTCATTCTTCACCACCCCTAGAAAACTTGCTCGTCAAGACTCACCTTCAATGTTACCCTCTTTTCCTGGGCATTTATTATCAAACTGATTAGTCAGAATTAGTTCCTATTCTTGTTCGTTCATCTGTTCGTTGTGTTCATGCTTATGAAACAACGAGATGGAGCTGAACACTCTTTTTTCCCCTCTTTCTTCCTTCGAATTATTTTCTCGCTGGTGTTGAGTTTCTTGACGTTTTCAGTACCAGAAGGCTTGGAAAACCTAGTGAAAGTTGGACAAACTCTCCCTAGAAAACACACAGGTATCTGGTGGAGCGCGGGGGCCGTGGAGGAATCAGAATTCGTGGTTCCTCCGATGCGGATCACCCGGGAGGAGAGCCCCACGAAGTTAAAGATTCTTCTCTATGTAATGTCACCCGAAAGTATTGTAGAAGCGGCAATAACACGGAATAGAAATTGAGCCCTATTCAGATCCGTCGTCTAATTTTCCAGACTGTCTTATTAACCACGAATTAGGAGTCCACATTCGCCAGCTCCCCTGACAGCGACTCCAGTGGAACCGGCTCTGGGAACCTCTGCCCGGCTGCGCTCTCGGGCCGTGGGCCCAGGCTCCCCTGACGAGGGACGGTGACAGCAAACTGGCTCAGCCCAGGTTGGCCGCGTCACGCCCACCGCCTGCCAGGACTTGACGCTGAGGCGTCTCCTGCCGTGGACCAGGCAGCCCGAGAAAGGGGAGTGAAAGCCCAGGCAGATGTGTTTCTACCACGTCTCAACCAATTTTATGACTCCTGGGAAAGCTAAGCCCGTTTTTTGCCCCCGTCGCAGCTTTTCCATCCCAGTTCTTTGTCCATTCGTGTGGAAGCTAGCCACCTCCACGTCTCCCAGACGTCTCTAAGCCGTCTCCTAAGCGTCTTTCTCTCCGGGATAGCCAGCGAGTTCCCTAATATAAACTCTGAAATAAAGCACGCCAAAAGGTCACTGTAAGTGGACGAGGTGGCCGAGTGGTTAAGGCGATGGATTGCTAATCCATTGTGCTCTGCACGCGTGGGTTCAAATCCCATCCTCGTCGGGTGTGTGCTTTTGGTGTGAAGAATTGGGGTGCGAGTGTTTTCGAAACTTTACTAGCATTTCCAGTTATGCTCTCTTTAAGTATTTGGTCAGTATTCTGAGTTTGGCCCAATGAGGTCTGCCTTCCTCTCCACTTTCTATGAGCTCTGTCATGTTTTCCTCCTCTCTGTAAGTGTGCACGCTCTTGCATTTAAGGTGCTGACTTCTTATAACAGGTTTTGCAGATTATTCTTCAACTCTACCATGACATATTGTTCTCTTGATATTTAACAGACTTCTTGAAGGAGCTTTTGTTTTCAAGCAACTCGTATCTAGGAGAATTAATTGTTAAGGGCTTTGAACTCTATGGATCTTTTTAACAATCGACCAATTTTGTTTCCAAATTTTTTGTTTCTTTTTCCAACACCTCCACTTATACTTGAGTAAGCCAGATTCTTCAGTACAAAGGACAATCTAGTTTCACAATGATTTTAGTATTTTATATTTATATAACAATAGAGTATAGGTTATGTATGTATAAATGTCTGAGGTCTATCCAATTAGGAGAATGACTGGAGGATTTTTTCCCTCCTCAAATTTCAATTACATTATCTTACGTAGTTTTTCCAATTACCTTATCTTCTCTTTTAAAATTATTATCTTAAAGATTATTTAGTAAAAATATTTTTCCAAACTCTTCCTTTTTGAAAAAAAAAAGTAAAAACATTTTATTTTGACAATTTTAAAACATATTGAAAATTAGACATAATGTAAAAAGTATCTGCAAACTCATCTCAGAGCTTCAGTTATCCCCTCTATTGCCTGGACTCGCCTATGAGTCTCATCCTGGTCTGCTTTTCCCAATTCCTCTCTTTGGGAAATTAACCTCTCATCAGGAAACTGAAACTTGGCAGCCCCTCTTCCACATCCCCTAGAGCAGTTACCACCTACAAACTTCATTAGGCTTGCTTGCAAACCTACTTAGAGTCTTTGGTAATTTATGAAGAAGAGAAAAAGAAACTGCATTAATGGGAAAGGAAATCTGAATATATGACTCTTTGATGAAACACTTGGCTTCACAGAAGCAAGTGCTCTATGGAAAGCCCATTTGAAGCAAACCTTTTTCTTTTAAATAAAAGTACTCCAGTGTATAGTATCATTTTTGGTGAAAATCATATCCAGGTTGTGGTTTATAGCAGTGCAATAAGGCAGTGTGTTTTTATACTTAAAGATGGTGGTTTCTGGCTGACTGCAATGCACCTTTCCAAACTTCTCATTTTTTTTTTAATCTTTCCTCCCTCATCTTCATACCCCAAATGATTCTTTATCCTTGTCATTTCTCTCTACAAACATTTTTAATGCTTGTCCCAAAGAGTAACTGGAAGAGAACTTTATCTTACATTACTTAGCAACCCTGTATGATATATATTTTAACTCATTCACTCATTCTCACATTCACTCAATAATTACTTCTTCAAGGTGGAGGATTGGGCCCTGGTGATGATGGGATGAACCAAGTGCTCCTGCCCTCACCAATCTCAAGGGCTCTAAATCTAAACCTAAAACAAATCATTGGAAGTGTTAAGGGAAAAAAAAAAAGAAAGAAAGACAAAGTGTTAGGAGGGTTTACAGAGGCATTGGAAGAGCAGAGGGATGGATAATATTGGAAAGTATCCAAGGAGAGAACAAGTTGGCTTCTTTAAGGTAAGGAGAGCAAGGGAGGAAGGGGTGGAAGTAAGATTTGCTGAAGGTCATTTGAACCCTGAGAGGAAAATATCCAACACATACGGGCTTTCTGAACATGGACCTACTGCTACCTCAGTGTCTTCCTTTACGACTCATAGACATTAATTTGAAGAACTGATTAAAACCCTCATCTTCCTGTGTTCTACATTGACCTGAGAAAAACCAGAAGCTTATAAAATATTCCCCTCTCTACAAGCCACTCGTGGTTCCTGCTTTTCACACTGCCTACACACTACGTTCTGTAACAGGAGGAGGTCAGTGTCCAACTCAGGTTCTGCTACTCACTGCTAGAAAGGCTAATATTGGAGAGACAAGTGTTGGTGGAAAAGGAAAATTTGCTTTATTCAGGAGGCCAGCAACCTGGGGAGATTGTGGACTCATGTCCTGAGACCATCTCAGGACAAAGGTTAGAGGACAAAGGTTTTAGAAGGGAGTGTCAGGGGTGCACAGGTGGGGGAACTAGGTGCCGAAGAGCACAGTCAGCTCTGATAATCATCTCGAAACTGGTCATGGGGTGGTCTGATCAGCATCCTCTGATGGTTTTATGTGCAATTAATCTTCTATTCCAAGTTCGGCCATCTTCCACCTCTTTAAGGCCAGTCCCTGGAATTCTTAAACAAGCAAGATTAATTCTCACCTAGTTAACTAGTCATTATCTAAGACATGTCAGGGTCAGCAAGAAAGGAAAACATATGTAAGTTAAAAAAATCCGTGCTGCTCAAGATAGAGCATCTTACGCTATGGCTACAGTTCTATAAAGAACCCACAACGCACCTACAAGAAGAGAAACTTTGGGGAACATGGGTATTGATCCTACTGTTTCGTGCCTGCTGGCGTCTACCATTTGAACTATTCCTCCTGAGTACCAGTTGTATCCCTTAATTTCAGAGCATTAGATGCCACGTCCCACCAGAACTTTCCAGGCAAACTCCTTCCCTTGGAAGCCTTTGCCTGACGTGGGTTCAGTCTCAGTACCATACAAACCCATCTGGACTTAAGGGGGCTTTAAATCTTTAAAAAGGAGGGCTCGGCAGGCCAAGGCGACCCTTCATTGCTCAGCACTTAGCAAAGTGAAGGTGGCGGCGAGGAAAGCTCTGATTCGCTAGTTTCAAGATCCTGAATTGTAAGGAGGAGCAGAGAGCAAACAGGTTCCAGCTACGGAAGACCTTGCTGGTTACTTCCGGGCTAAATAGTGCTGCAGACCCCAAAGGCTCTATTTACAATTTACAATAATATTTATAATATTATAATATTTACACTTGTAGTTGTAGTGTGATTATGGCCAATGTGTCCGGAGGGTGGAGGCGGTGGCTCTGTGGCTTCCTCTCGCTTCTTCTTCCAGATCCTCAGTCTCCAGGAGACTCTGCTCCCCTGCCAGGTCAGACCCAAACTCCCCTGCCAGGTCCCGGCAGGCTTGGGAGAGCTGTAGAGCCCCCTCAATCCTCAGCCTTCCAGAATGTGGCCCTTGAGCCTTTATATTTAATATAAAAAATGTGAAACATACACTCAAATACAGAAGAATGTAATGACTTACGACGACCATGGGCCCATCCCTCAGCAACCATCAGTAACATAATGGCAGTCCTTTTCAAGTATCCTGTCTCTTTTTTCCCTACCATGCTAGAATATTTTAAAGTAAATTCAGGATATTATTTTATTCCAGAGTAAACACTTCAGGATACATTGCTAATACATACTACAAAATAATACAATGCCAATATCACACCCAACAATTATACTAATTCTTTAATAACACCTAATATGAAGCAGACCTTCAGTAATCTTTGTAACTATATTGTTGTTATTAGTAGCAGTAGTCATATGATTTATTTGAAACAAGACTCCAGAAAGATCCAACACTGTGTTCTTTTCAATTGTCTCTTAAGTCTCTTCAACAAGTGTCTGTAAAATTTTCACTCCTCTTTTTAAATTTCATATCATTTACTTTTTTCTGAAACCAGGACTGTTGTGCAACAGAACTTTTGACATCTGAATATTATTCATTCCCATGGTGTCATTACATATGTTGTCATCCCCCATATTTCCTGTAACTTCAAAACTAGATGTATAAATGTGATTGGATTCAGTGTGATGTTTTGGTTTGGGTCAGGCCCAGACATGAAGGAGGCAGATTTTCCATTAGCGGCTTATGAAATAGGTGATCTAGTTATGATCAACATGACTATGGCAGTTCAGGATGCTCTTTGGAAACATGAAAATCCTGGAACAGGTTTTAGAGCAAAGCCATCTGCAATGCAGAAACTAATTCAGAAACAGTTCCCAGATTGCTCGTGATTCCAGCTAGAGATATGCACGTGGGAATGGATGTTAAGGGTGCAGGATCAAGCTGAAGGTAATATAAAGTTAGATCAGGTAAAATGTGTTGATATGGGACTACTGAGCAGAGATTATGAATTCAAAATTTTAACTTGAGGGCCTAGGAATGACTCTAAAAGTTGTCTATGTTTGTTGATTAAAAAACAGACCCACATATGGCCTACATTAAATGAAGCTGAAATCTCAGGACCTTCTTACTATACTGTAGAGGGAAGTACCCAAAGTCTTAGGGATGCTGGAGACAATGTTTGTGTTGGTTCTGTTCATCCAAACCAAGGGGTTCCAGAGGAATGCCTTTCACCATGGCTGTGACTAGTAAATTCATGAGGATAGCCCCAGCATAAAAGAAGAGCTTTATCGTGGGTCTTCCCTATTGTACTGGAATCCCTAAACATAAGGGTGATGACTGGAGCTCAAGGTGACAGGGGCCAGTGGTAGCACTTAATCATCGAAGACAAAGTGGGTACAATTACAGATGTTAATCAGAATAGGCTGACTGACATAAATCTTTGGTAATGACTGGTTGATCATGGTGTCTGTAGAGCTGAAGCATATGAGAGGTCTACTGAAGTCTTACTTGAACTGTATAAGGAGAAAAGCCTCAGATCTGGTGAACAGAAATCTGACATGTATCACTAAAACAGATCATCAATCAATTCCCAGACTTGAGCCAATTCACAGATCTGGAACGCCTGGGATGAAGAAGACTGGAACCCATCCCTGCTACACTGCCAAAATTGTATACTGTTAATCTACCTCTCAGCCTTCCCCAGAAGCACCTGCAGTCATTACTAGAGCACTATGTAATGGGAAAGGAAATGTAATCAGTATTTTCAGAGATTAATAGACACTGGCTCTGAATTGACAATAATTCCTGAAGATCCATAGTGTCATTGTGGACCACCAGTTAGAGTAAGGGATTTTATAGGATCAGGTGATCAATGGAGTTTTGTCTCAGGTCCATCATTTCTTGTAAGAAATTCACTGTCATTTGAGAATTTTTGTTCCCTTATGGGTAAAAGTATTGCTTCTCTTGGGCCATTTACAAGATTTTTTCTATGTTTTAATTTTTACAAACTTGATTATGATTGGCCTGAGTATAAACAGTTTTGAGTTCTCTGAGATTTTTTATATCTGGAGCTTTATGTCTTTCACCAAATTTGAGATTTTTCAGCCATTATTTCCTTTGATTTCATGTGCGATTTCACAGGAAAAATTGATGCAGAGTTCATCGTCTTACTTCTTTCCTACTGGTAACAAAAATTAAAAATACATGAAAGGTAAGAGGCAGTTGACATGTCCACCAGCCATAGCTGTGCGTTCTAAAATTATTATCAGTTTCTGCCTCCTACCTGACACTCCTTTAGATATGTAACAATTTACTCATGTGTTCTTCTATTTTAAATTATTTTCTTTTTAAGATTCTAGAGTTAATTTAAATTTCTAAATTCAATTTGAATTTTTAAGAGATAAGCACAGAATAGCACTTATTTGGAGAATTCAAATTTCAATTTACCATTAACCATTTTGTGCCAGCAATCACACAACATCTCCTTATTTATATAGATACTTCCTGTCTGTTCTTAGTGCTCAATAATCTTTTCTTCATGATTAAATTTTAAAATGATGCTCTTAATTTCTTCCAGGCTCTTATATCCCTTGCTTTTCCGACAATTACCAATGACCAAGTTGGAGAGTGTTTTTTCTTGTTCTCCATGCTAGATATTAGGAAAAGGTTGTGAAACTTTCACAGGAAAGCTATGAAACTAAGGTAAATAACATAGCCCTTGCCTTCAAGCAAGCCACAGTAATGTGAGGAAAATAAGCTCGTAAACAAATTTACTATAACATAATAATATAGCTGAGTTATTCAAAAACTGTGTGGACATGTTATAATGAAGGCAAAAAGTAGGCACTTACCATTGTTTAGAACAGGGATAAAAAATCTTAGTGTACAAGGACAATAATGGAATACGGTAGAGTCTTCAAAATGGAGTAAAGCCTGCTTAATTCAATTCTAAGATTTTGTACCATAAATATGTGTAACAAATTTGAAAGCATCAAATATTTTTTCCAAATGGATTCATCAGATATCTTAATGCCAGAACTATGCATTGTACCAAATACCTATATTTAATGGTTCCAATTTAAGAAATCCTTCAGTTAAATTAAGGTAGAACCGGATTACTTTGTAGCTCTTTGATAACAAAAAGGCTGATTGTATTGTAGGGAGTACCAGGGAACTATCAAATGATGTCTAAAAACCCCCCACTATGTTCAATTTATTTATTCATTAAAACAAGATACAATCATTCTCTTCAACAAGTGGTGTTGGGAAAGATGGAGAGCTGCATGTAAATCAATGAAATTAGAACACTCCCTCACACCATACACAAAAATAAACTCAAAATGATTTAAATACCTAAATATAAGACATGACACCATTGGACTCCTAGAAGAGAACATAGGCAAAATATTCTTGGACATAAATCATAGAGATATTTTCTTAAATCAGTCTCCAAAGGCAAAATAAAATAAAGGCAAAAATAAACAAATGCGACCTAATCAGACTTAAAAGCTTTTACACAGCAAAGGAAACCGTGAACAAAATGAAAAGACAACCTATGGAATGGGTGAAAATATTTGCAACCAATGTGACTGACAAGGGGTTAATATCCAAAAATATACAAACAGCTCACACAGCTCAACATCTAAAAAACAAACAACCCCGTCAAAAACTGGGCAGAAGACCTAAATAGACACTTCTCCAAAGAAGACATACAGATGGCCAACAGGCACATGAAAAAATGCTTCCTATTAATTTTGCAGCCTGCTTTATCTGTGTATGTTCTCCCAGCTGGGTGAATGGCAGTGTTTGGGTTTTTTTTTTCCTTTTTCAGTATGAGCTGAGTTTTTACTCTTTCAATCCAGACAAGCTTTACTCTTTCAAACATCAAACATTTATACAATGCTTCCTATATATTAAAATTTTAATTTCACTATCATCAATTTACTGGTGAGAAAGCACAAAGTAATTTTCCCAAGGTCTCAGAGCTAGGAATTAGTGGCATCAAACTCAGGAAAGGTAATTCTAGAGGCCATAGATCAAACCATTATTCTTTTCTGCCTGTGAATATTATATTATATCATATCATATCGTATTATATTATATTATATAAAACTAGATATTAAGTGCTTCTATTTTCCATTTTCAAGAGACCTATCCAACACATAATGAGAGATTAGATTGACAATAAAATTATGGAATAAGATATCTTGACTAATACCAAACAATAAGAATGTTGGAGAACCCATATTAATACAAGGCAAAGTAGTTAAGATAAAAGAGCATTATTGTGATCAGAGAGGGTTTCTATATAACGGCAGTAAACTTTTAATAGAAATAAACATACAAGGAAGTACATAAATCATAAGTGAACATCTCAATTAGTTGTGTGAACTGATTCATATGCATATATCCAGCACCCAGATCAAGAACCCAGCATTCCAGAAGTTTCCTCTTTTGCTGTCTTCTAGATACTACCTATCATGGGTATCCAGTATCCTTCTTCTAACACTGGATGATTTTTCATTATCAATGAAGAGGATAGTTATAAATTTTTTTTAAATGACCACTTCTGACTCTCAGATGTTTCTTCCAGATTGTTCCTGAGCTTTGGTGGTGAGTGGAGGGCATGGCAGGAGGCTGCAGTAAAGTCTAGGAAACCTGAATCTCTCAGGGAGCTGTGCAGTGGTAACTACTCATCCTCACAGTGCCTCCTACTCATTACTGTCCACTGACTATAACTGGCTTTGGAATGTTTCTGGGCTCAGCAAATTATGGAGCATTAAGGAGAAGATAGAGATGTGCCCCAGGGATCAACACTGTGCAGAAGCTCTTTACCCCTTGTGAAGGCAAAACTTATGATGTTGACATCTTGACAACAGTGAGAGTTAGGCATGAGTACTGGGACTTTGGGAAATATAAACAGGGCCTGGCTGGCGCTGCTCTGCCAGGACACCACCCAGTGCTGCACAGAGCCTCCAAGGTGAGTACACCTGACACCCGTGGATTGGGACAGCCTTTGGCTTTGGAAGAGAGACCATTGGAGCAGGGCTGGTGAGGGGCAGGCTGTAAGAGAGAAGACTCTGAGCTCTTTTGTCACTTATGGAAGAAGAAGCTGCCAGGATCCAGAGCAAAAACAGCTGATCATTTCCCAGCTGCCATCCAGAAACATCTGGGTTTTCTTTAGTCCATAAGGGAGCTGATCCATTATGTACTTCGGGATAGTATCTGAGTCTAACCCATTTTGAAAGTCTCAAATCAGAAAAATGCTTACTAGCGAGATAGATAGATAGATAGAGATATATAGATGATGATAAATGAAGACTTTAGGTCAGAATCAGAAGATAAGTTGGGGTTTATATGTACCATGGTTAAATGTTTAAAACTTCTGGAAATTCTCCTTCTTGATACTGGACCCATGTTCCTTAATTATAGGCTTGAAAAATAATCTCACTAGTGAAGCTACATCGGCAGAGATTTAAACATCACTAGGCCTCATGGCCAGATAACTCTTCATGGTTATGCTGGTCCTCACGTAGAAAGGCTCTGCCAAAAAACTCCAGGAGGAGTATACCGTGTTTGCAGATTGCCTTTAGTTGATCCTTAAATGCTGGCTGTAAATGCCTTGCAAAGGTTTTTTAGAAATTTATGTAACCTCTCACCCCTTCCAGCAGCCAGAGTAGATATAAAAGTAACACCTGCTCAGTCCATTTTTCATCCTCTTCTGAATAGCGAAGAAAAAATTCTCATTCCAAAAACTGCTCTGGGTGTCTTAGAGTGGTGTGTCTGTCAAGTAACAACTATTTAATCAGAAGCAGTGAAAGGCTAAGTGATAATTTGTCAGATTTTACTGTCCCTTGAAAGATGGCACGTGTGTCTTACTGGAGCTGATAACATTAATGGGAGCCTTGAAGTTCAAACCCACCTATTTATCTGAGGAGACACTGAGGTTCCCAATAAATGTGTCACCCAACATAGATTGACTTGAGTTCTCCAGGTCATCGACTTTTTAGATTCATAAAGAAAAAGAATCTCCTCAAGTCCCTCTCCTAATTGGCCCCTAAATTCATCTGTCATTAACATGTACTTTTACAACCATAACTCCATGCCTCATTTTGATTGTTGATTTTTTAACTGTTTATTTAATATTATTTTGCAGATACGGAGCCTGGTAATTTAGATACTAGGTGGAGAGTAAGTTAACCGTGTAGCTTAGAAGTGGAGGAAGAAAAAAGAAGCAACAGCATCGCAGTTCAATGAATTTAGTGAGGGCTTATTAGGCAAGGGAAGTCTAAGCTGGTGTCTTAGTCTGCTCAGGCTGCTATAACAAAATACTGGAGGCTGGATGGTTTAAACAATAGAAATTTATTTACCACAGTTCTGGAGGCTGGGAAGTCCAAGATCAAGGTCCAGTTGATTCAGTGTTTGGTGAAGTCCACTTCCTGGTTTGTAGGCATCATATTGCTGTTGCTCACATGATTTCTTCTTTGGGGGTGTGGGAGAGAGAGGGGGCTATGGTCTCTTCTTATAAGGGCACTAATCCCATCATGAAGGTTCCACCTTCATGACTTCATTTAGACTTAATTACCTCCCAAAGGCCCCACCTCCTAATACCATCACATTAGGGGTTAGGATTTCAACATATGAATCTGGAGGGACACAAACATTCATAATGGCTGGTTTATGATGAACGAACAGGAGTTAGCTATGAGGTTTAGGCTATGATTATGAGGTGTCATAAGGATGTGACATAAACAGGGAAAAAGAACCATCTTTCAAAGGAGCTGGCATTTCAGATTCCTCTCTCAATCCTTACTGAAAAGCCAAAACCTTCTACTAAAGCTAAAGAGATATACAAGAGGGAGCCAAACTAAGCATTCATCTGCCAGCATTGCCAGTTTTCAGAGAAGTCTTATGAGAAACTCAGCAAGCAGGGATGCCAATCTATAAAGAATTTGAAGACAACTGCTTGCCCTGAAGAGAAGGTCTTTGCAAGCTGTTTTCTAAAGTGTTAAATCTTTGAAGGATTCTGTTCTCAGTCCTAGCAGAATATAGAGACTTCAAAGTCATAAAACAGATGCAATAATAATGACCTGTACTTGGGGTACAATCCTGTTTTAGGGGACCACATGTTGAAATAATATCTTGACAAAAATGCTTACTTATGAAAAAGCAAGTTTTAGGGGACTTGTCAAAGAAAATGTCAGACAATTTCCGCTATGAAAGTAAAGTATAGAAAACTAACATGAATGTCACTCAAATTATTTGTCACACCACGAAGTATCAATACATAATGAAATTGGGAATATGTACTTCTTTAGATAAAAATATGGATCAAGCCTGAAACTAACATAATATTGTATTCAACTATATTTCAATTTAAAAATAAGGATGAAAAATAGAGTACTGCCCTAATGTAACTTTTATTATGTAATCTTGTCAATTAAATCACAGATTAGTCTACTGATGGAATTCACTTAGGAGTGGTTATTACACAACTGACCGGAGGAAGGATGAAAAATTTAGTAACTTGAGCCTAAGTTAAGAGGTCATCATAAGGTCCCAAAATGTATATTAGTTGCAATTTAAATACAGTTATATTGATTAAATAGTCAGGAAAATTGGGGCTCATCTTTCTGACTCAAAGTGTGGAAAAAGAAATCTGATTCTAATTCTCTTTATATTAAGTATGGGCGTGCTTTTTGTTTTGCAGAGGTGGCTCGTTGGTCTAGGGGTATGATTCTCGCTTCGGGTGCGAGAGGTCCCGGGTTCAAATCCCGGACGAGCCCACCTCCTTTTCGACCAATTGGAATAAGGAATCAGAAAAAGTATTTTCTCTAATACTATTGCCAGAAAGATGGGCTTTCATTACATTGACAGCAGCATTGCCTTCGGAGAAGCTGGGTGCTTAATTCCAGATCTCCTTGACTGGGAGGTATCAGGAGTGTTGATGCGAGTTTGCTGGCGCCGGCCCAGTTCCAGTTCTCCAGTGGATCCCTTGCCGAAAGTCAAGAAGGAAGGCCTTGGGCATCTAGTCTGTGCGTACGTGTGTACGTGCATACGTACGTGCGTGTGCGTACTTGACTGAGTAGGGCGGGGAAGCGTGAATTATGGTCAACCTGTACCTTCCTTCGTCTCGTAGAGACGTGAATATTCATTTCCACTGCTACGTCCAACTTGAGTGATCATTTTCGGAATCGCAGCATTTACTGCTACCGCACTGACTAAAGTAAGTCACCCCAGCTGCTGCTGCCGCGGCTCCCACTGTAATCGACCGTTTACATTTAATCCCACTGTAATCTACCTCTTTCTTTTCCTGCGTTGCGCCACGGATCTGCATTCCCTGGTCAAAGTTCATTCACTTTTTCACTCAACGAATCGATATTCAGTGAATACTGCGTGTCAGCCTCTGCTGCATGCCAGGAATGCGATGGAGGACCAGGAATTAAAAATTATAATAAAAGGTTTTGTTTCAATGGAATTTAATATCACAAGTAACTAAATGTTTACAATTATCATGCGTCCTATGAAGAAGTGTAGAATTCTCACAGAAGCACATAGCACCAGAGCCTACCTGTAGATTCCGGGGAATATTGCCGGCCAGAGTTTTTCCCCCCGGAGAGAAAAACCACGAGGAGCAATCGCTATTACTGGAAGTTCAAGGTCTTCCCCACCCCAAACGTGGAAACTTACCAGTAGCCTTATCCTTGGCCCCAGGAAAAGCTCTCACTTTGGAATTGTTGAAAACGCTCAGGTGAACTGATTAGTATGGAAATTTGGAAGATGAAAAATAGATGGACAGGAAGGTATTAATCCAGTTACTTTGCTCATGCTAGCTAAATTATTTCCTCAGAATAACCGTGTGGTTATGTGGCCCAAACTGAAAGTGGACACACACACATACACACACGCACACACACACCACCGCAGTTTCTTCCTTGCTTTATGACACCACAGAGGCTCACCTGGCCCTGCTCATCTTGGTGTTCTGAAATAGCATGGATCTTTTTACCTTTCCTTGTTCTGTTTTATCTTTCCCTGATCAGCTTTGGGAACCCATTAAGTATGAAGACACAGGTCCTTATTCAGAAGTGGTGTGTAATATATTGTCTCTTTGTATATACAAATATAAATTTATAATTTATTTGTAATTTAACTTTATAATTTGGAGTAGATGGTGTCATTCATTAAGCTTGAGATTCAAAAAGAATTTCCTCCAACTCCTGTCCTTTAAGAATTTTCTCAGAATTCAAGAAGTCAGTTTTATGCCATCTAAGCAGATTGAATGAATGATCCTTCTTCAAGGGATTTTACTATCCCAAGAAGGATGAGTTAAACATATTGTCTGATAGTAAATGGCACAGGCAGATCACTTCGTCATATAGCCCACAATCAATAAACTGGACTCATAATCTCATTTTCAGTTATTTGTAGGGCCTAATTATATCTATAGATCAGGAACCAAAGATCACTAGACATCTAAAGTTAATGTCTAATGTGAAAGACAGAGATAAAAGTGAACTAAAAAAATAGAGGAAAATATAATGCAGAGAGGAGAAAACATCTCAGGAAAGTTATTATAACTATTCTTGTTTTTTAAAGAGAATGTTGGGTAACTCTTAAGTACAGATGTCTCTTAAAATTGAAGTTGTGAGAGTAGATATGAAAAACGTAATGGAGTAATTGGAATAAAATGTAAAAGACATCCTCAAGAATGTGGAGTAAAAATATAAAGGCAACTCCAGCAGTCATGCTCCTTGGTATATACCCAAATGAGTTGAAAACTTATGTCCACAAAAAAACCTGCACATGAATATTTATAGCAGCTTTATTGATAACTGTCAATACTTGGAAACAACCAAAATGTCCTTCAGTAAATGAATGGCTAAACCGTGGTACATCGTACAATGGACTATTATTCAGTAATAAGAAGAAATTAGCTATCAAGCCACAAAAGGACATGAAGGAAACTTAAAAGCATATTACTAAGTGAAAGAAGCCAATTTGAAAGGCTCCATATTGTATGATTCCAACTATACGACATTCTGGAAAAAGTAAAAGTATAGAAACAAAATGTCAGGAGTTCTCAGGGTTATGGGGGCTGTAGGGATGAAGACGTGGAGCACAGGACAGTGTAACTATTCTGTACGATGCAGTAATGATGGGTACGTGTCATTATACATTTGTCAAAATGCATAGACTGTCTGAAGGGAAGAGTAAACCCTAACATGAATCATGTTAATAATAATATATTAATATTGGTTCATCAGTTGTAACAAATGTACCAAAATAATATAAGATGTAAATAATAGGAGAAGCTGAGAGGGATGGGAGGAGGTATGTGTGAACTCTGTACTTTTTTGAACTCTGTACTTTTGAATTAATTTTTCTGTAAACCTAAAACTACCAAAAAAAAATAGAGTCTATTTAAAAAGTATAAACAGAATGTAACTAGGAGAGAATAATAATTTTTTTTAAAAAGTAGAGGAGACATCCTGGAGGTTTAAAATCCAAGAATAAGAAACTCCAGAAAAAAGGTAAAGCAAGAAAATAGAGAACACATAAATGAGAAAATTAGAAACAAAAAATTCAAGCTAATTTCTCAAACTGAAATACATGATTTTCCAAATTTAATGACGTAATGGAGGTCCCAGAACAGTGAATGAAAATAGAAACATACAAAGGCATATCTTTCAGACATTTCAGAGCATTGAGGACAAAGAAATCATCCTGAAAGAGAGAAAAACTAATTGCAAATGAAGCATAGTAATTAGAATGACTTTGTAATTCTCAAAAGCAATACTGGAAGCTAGAAGAAAGAAAATATTCCCCAGCCTAGCATTCCATACCCAATCAAGTATTCAATCAAGTGTTAGAGAAACTTGAAAGATATTCTCCAATACCCAAATATTCCAAAGTCTTATCTCCAATAAACTCTTTCTCAGGAAGCTACTTACTTGGGAAATGGGGTCTCCAGGGGAAGAAAGTATGCAGATGATGGTGAAGAAAGACCTCAGGATGAAAACCGTATAGCAAGTATAAAAAACACCCAATTTCTTTTGTCAAAAATTTATGGTTATTTGTGGTAATTTGAGAAAAAAACTAATGTTCAGGAAACAAAACATCGTGAGAGATCAGTGAATGATATTTGCCAATCATAATATATGAACAGTGATACTAATTCAATACACATTATGATATAATTATATTTGGAAGAAACTTTGATAGGAAGAGTATCTGTATCTGTATATGGTGGTGTTTAAGGTGAGAAAAGAGAAGTGAATCTTCTTTTTGTATAAGGGGTAATCAATAGAAAATACTAAACTTAACTTAAAAAATCAAAAAGTAGAAATAAAAGCATCAGTATTAATTAGAATACAGTTTTGTCTTTGTAACAAAGACCCCAATGAACAGTAGCTTAAAGGAAGCAGAAGTTTACTGATCTCTCATGTAATAGTTTGAAGGTATAATCAAGAGCAGGGTGATACTTTGGCTCCAGGATGTTGGTTCCATTCTTCTATCTCATGGATCCCTCCTTTCTATGGGTTGCTGGGTCCAATCTCTTTATATTTCAGGACACCTTCATTCCTATGATGTTGCCTTTTCCAGCAAGCAGATACAGTAGGAAGAGAGAAATGAATGGTATTTCTTTCCTCTTCTGGACATAACCTGGAAGTTTTACATCCACTTTCTCTCTAATGCCCTAGTTTAGAAATTGGCCACATGACCATACATCAAGGAAAGTTGTGCATTGTAATCTTCCCATGGGTGGCTATGAACTCTACTAAATTTCCATTTCTTGGAAGGAAAGCACAAATATTGATGGCAACTAGCCATCTCTGCCATAGCATGATATTTGGAGACATGTTGGTAAAAACAGAAACAACAACACAAACAAAAAGCCAAATGGCTGAAAATCTTTGCCTCTACCAAAGAGGGAGAGGAACACTTTTTTACATACACATATTTCTGAATTACTTGATATTTTTAAACATGTGTGGTTAACTTTGGTTTTAAATTTTTAATTAAAAAAATAAGCTTTAGGGGCTTCCCTGGTGGCGCAGTGGTTGGGAGTCCGCCTGCTGATGCAGGGGACGCGGGTTCGTGCCCCGGTCCGGGAGGATCCCACATGCTGCGGAGCAGCTGGGCCCGTGAGCCATGGCCACTGAGCCTGCGCATCCGGAGCCTGTGCTCTGCAATGGGGGAGGCCACTGCATTGAGGGGCCCTCGTAACAAAAAAAAAAAAAAAAAAAAAAAAAAAAAAAGCTTTAAACTGAGAACCAGGTATGGATAAAAAAATTTATCCAGGTTAAAATGAAAAAGGTCGAGAGCACCCCGTGAGGGAAATAGGCTTGTCAGAAGAGACAGGAAATAAATTCTTCTTGATACAAAATCATAAATTGGACTAAGCATGGAAAGCAAGGTGGAGGGAAGTGGGTTAAATTGAGGTTGAAGATCCAGGCAGGACAATGCAACAAACACTAAAATATAAGGACTTTTCCAGGTTAAGAAGAGAGATTAATTCTTTGGGACAAGCAAAGGGTGGTCTTCACTCAAGAAGATGTTAGAGCAACCTAAGGTAGTGTCCCCACGCTTAGAGTGTGAAAATGCCGCAGGGATCCGTTCCTACAGGATTTCCCCTGTGTTTCCTGTTGTTCATCCTGTTGTGGTTGATTTGCTTGGGCTTCAAAAGAAAAATCTTCATGACCACCTTCCATTCTCAGATTTAGTGATGTTTCCTGATCAGCCACTCACGTGCTTCAACGCTCCAGCCACAGTGATTTCCAACAGTTTTCTAGATACTACTCACCTTTGATCACGTGCTTTCCTCAGTCTGGGACACCCTCATTTTTTGCACCTCTAGAAAATTTGCTCTTCAAGACTCACCTTCGATATTACCTTCTTTTGTCAGGCATTTATGATTCATTATGATTAGTCAGAATTAGTCCCTACTCCTCGTTCCTTCGTGTGCATTTTATTCATTCCATGAAACAAACCAATCAAAAACCAAAAAAAAAAAAGCAGCTAAAATAGCTTTTTTCACCCTTTCCCAGAATCATTTTCTCACTAGAAGTGAGTCTCAACATTTTTAGCATCTCATCCCTTGGAATATAGAATGAAAGTTGGGAAACATTTCCCCTAGAAAGCCACTCAATAACACATAGGAATTTGGAAGGAAAAGAGAATTCATGGTTCCTCAGATGCGGATGACCCGGGAGGAGAGCCCCACGAAGTTAAAGATTCTTCTCTATGCAATGTCACCCGAAAGTATTGTAGAAGCGGCAACAACACGGAATAGAAATTGAGCCCTATTCAGATCCGTCGTCTAATTTTCCAGACTGTCTCATTAACCACGAATTAGGAATCCACATTCGTCAGTTCCCCTGACAGCGACTCCAGTGGAACCGGCTCTGGGAACCTCTGCCCCTGCGGACAGCCGGCCGCGCTCTCGGGCCGCGGGCCCAGGCTCCCCTGACGAGGGTTGGTGACAGCAAACTGGCCCAGCCCAGGTTGGGAGTGAAAGCCCAGGCAGATGTGTTTCTACCACGTCTCAACCAATTTTATGACTCCTGGGAAAGCTAAGCCCGTTTTTTGCCCCCGTCGCAGCTTTTCCATCCCAGTTCTTTGTCCATTCGTGTGGAAGCTAGCCACCTCCACGTCTCCCAGACGTCTCTAAGCCGTCTCCTAAGCGTCTTTCTCTCCGGGATAGCCAGCGAGTTCCCTAGTATAAACTCTGAAATAAGGCACGCCAAGAGGTCACTGTCAGAGGACGAGGTGGCCGAGTGGTTAAGGCGATGGATTGCTAATCCATTGTGCTCTGCACGCGTGGGTTCGAATCCTACCCTCGTCGGCTTGGCACTTTGTTGAGGAGAAAAGAAACCCGTCTGTCCAGATCTGAACTTTGAATCCACCTAGGAGAAACGTGTCCTCCCTTCCCTACTCCCAGCTGTTATATGTGTGGATTTTCCCATTGATGGTTCCCAGTGGTAGCTGATTGGCTTCTGATATTTGATAAAATTTCTTTATGTAGGTGGAGGAGGAGAAGAAAGTGAAAGACAGATGAAGCTGGTAGAAACTGGAGTCTGATCTCTCTAGTCCCTCATTTTAGAAGTCATTACTACAATTAGCATTAAAATAAATTCATCAAAAAGATATTCAACAGGACAAACACACCAAGGTAGAATTTCAATTACTTAGATTCTCAAGAACAAATCTACTGACCAAAATTGAAGAAATGTATAGCACTGAAGAGATGAGTACACGAGTTTTTTAAACATTAAGAAATTCAGAGGTAAGTTAGTTTCAAGTGACAACCACACAAACCTCTTTCCAAGAGGCCACAGGCAGGATGCAGCTTAAGGATGGAACCAAGAACCTGTTGCTGAAGATTGATTGGGTTGGACATTCCCAGACTGTACCCCTGAGGACTTGAAAATGAAGATGCCCCATGTAATGGCCACATGGAAAGGAGAAGCATGGTTTAGAGAGATTCAGAGGAACACAGTGTCCCAGGATTTGGTAGGGGAGATGATCGGAAAGTCTGGGAAGAGTGACTTGTAGGACCCTATCTGAGCCCAACTTTAAATGAATTGAAGGTTGAATCAATAGGAAACAATAAAGCAATATTTTACCCCATTCTGAGATTAATATTTGTTCTTTTGGGTAATAGATGCTACATACATGCCCTTCACTCTACCACATTGCCACTAAAGTACCCCAAACTGAAAGAAAGGGTGTCCTCTTTCCCTGAGGTACACATATTTAATGTTCTTAGCCTGCTAGGAAGTGACATCCTTGACTATACAAAGGGTGGGACTCTCACAAGCCACCAAGTGGACACCAGACAAATTTTCCTGCGAGCACTTCGCAGGTTCTAACGCATTTCCACTTGTGAACTAGAGTTCTTGTTCCTTACTTGTAGGCTTTTCATAACTAATTTTAAGAAAGTATATTGCAAATTTTCCTTTTCCTATTATATTTTAAGTTGACCAAAGAATTGAGTTTTTGCTTTTATTTTAAAAAACAGCTTTATTAAAGTAAAATTGGCATATGATGAACTGCATATATTTAAAGAGGTCATTTTAATGAATTTTGACATATGTATACACATGAAACCATGATCCCAATCAAGATAGTGAACTTATCTATCAGCCCTAAAATCTCATTGCCCCTTTTTTTTTTTTGCGGTACATGGGCCTCTCACTGTTGTGGCCTCTCCCGTTGTGGCTCCGGACGTGCAGGCTCAGCAGCCATGGCTCACGGGCCCAGCCGCTCCGTGGCATGTGGTATCCTCCCGGACCAGGGCACAAACCCGTGTCCCCTGCATTGGCAGGTGGACTCTCAACCACTGCGCCATTGTCCCCTTCTGTAATTCTTTTCTCCTGCTCCCTCTGTCCCCAATCCCCACAGGACAACTGATCTGCATTTTGTCACTATAGATTAACTCGCTTTTTCTAAAGTTTTGTATAAATATAGTTCAGTATGTACTTTACTTTGATTGACTCCTTTCATTCAGCCTAATTATTCTGAGATTTATCCATTTTATGTGTGTGGTGGACAGACCCCTCCCATGAGCCCCACATCCAGGTGTTTGGGCTTTTGTCTATGTCCTCCCCTTGAGTGTGACTTGGACCTGGGACTTACTTTAACTAATAGAATATGGCAAAGATGATTGGATCATTCCTGTGATTATACTGAGCTATATAAGACTCATTCTTGCTAGCTGATTCACTCTAGAGAGTATCCTTGCTGGCTTCATGATGTAAATGGTCAAGGAGGGAAAGCCTACTTGGCAAGGAGCTTCAGGCACCTCTCGGAAGTGCAGGTAGCCCCTGAGAACTGAAAGATACTTCCAGCTAACAACCGGCAAGAAGTCTGTGCCCTCAGTCCTAAAGCTGCAAGGAAATAAATTCTGCCAACAACCTGAGGGGGCTTGGAAGCAGATTCTTCCCTAGCCAATTGAAGGGCAGCAGAATACGCCACCCCAAAATATGCCTCTTTGGCATAAGGATTATTTTGAGCTGATTATTTTTGAGAAGAAAACAAACACAGGAGATGCACTAAAAAACAGTAGACTTTACCCTTTTAAAAGGGAACTTAACATTTATAAGGGAAGTCTCCACTTGTAAGGGTGAATCCCTACCAGGAAGAGAAACTCTTATCAATGGAGAAAGTACCCGACTTAAACGTGCATAAGGACATTACCCTCGCGCACTGTGTTTTTCCTGATAACCTCCTGTAACTGACGTCCCCAGCCACCACCACCTTTCTTTTGTCTTTAGCTGAAGATGGCACTTAATGTAGTGGCTCGGGGCATTTCAGGGAGTAGTACTCAGTTTTCCTGGATATCTCCCATGCATATACAAGGTAAACATGCTGTAGGGGAGCCAAATTTGCCAGCCCAAGTGCATCCCTTTGGCATGAGGATTCATTTAGGCTGATTATTTTTAAGACACAAGACTCCAGGAGTTTTCCTTGTTGCCTCCTCCTTAACTGCCTAAAATAATTTAGATAAAAGGGCTGTTGCAGACTAGAGCTATCACCAGAGGTATCTACAAAAAAATCTGGGCTAGTTGTGGCAGTGGGAAACTTGGCAGGGCATAGAGATCAGAGCTTACTCTATTTCCCATTGTCTCTGCCTGGCCTAGGAACATTTGTTTACTAAGCATATGTTTTCCCACCTCCATGTTAACTGCCTCCCTCCCCGCTGAATTGCCAAACCACTACCCCAACATCCTCTTTTGTCTTTAGCTGAGAATGGTATTTAAGATGAGGATTTTGACCATTTTGTCAAGTTACTCAGTTTTCCTGGGTCTCTCCCACATATATGTGTTATTAAAGTTTGGTTTGATCTTCTCTTGTTAAGCTGTCTCAAGTCCATTTAATCCTCACACCAGCCAGAATGTTACTGACTGGAGCCGGAACAGAACTCATATTTGGCTGCTCATCGCTAAAAAGTCAATGTTCAAGACACAAGCATTGGTGGAAAAAGAAAGATGCTTTATTTAGGAAGCCGGCAACCTGGGGAGATGGCAGACTTGCCTCGCAAAAAACCATCTCCAAGTCGCCAGTTAGAGGAAAAGCGTTCTATGGGGAAAAACTGGAAAGTTTCAGGGGTGGACTTCCTTTCCGATTTAGATGACTCTTTCTCTTTCCCATTCTCTCTCTCTTCTCCTCCCTTTCCCTCTCTCTCTCTCTCTCTCTGTCTCTCTCCCCTAAATAAAACAAATGAGACAATCCAGGGCAACAGTTTTGTGGAAAGAAATGAGTATCAGGCAGTACTAGACAATGAAAAACAAAATCCTGTACAGATTCGAAGCCAACACCTTTTGCTTACCAGTAGAATGCACAAAAAACAATCCCTATATTGTATTAAAATTAATTTATTTGATATGCGTCATATGGACAACTTTTAAGAGCATGCCAGTAGAATTTTAGAATTTGTCATTAAGTCACATATTGTTTGGAGCAGGAAACATATCAAGACAAAGTTCCTTGGTAGGAAACACTGTCAAGGCCTGAACACAGGAAACTGTCAATTGTGGAAAAGGAAAGATACAAATTGTCTGTTTTTCATTTCCTATCTTGACATCTATAAAAAGTTGTTCTAAAACAACAACAAAAACAACAACAACAAAAAAAACCACAGATCTTTCCACTCTCCAGAACAAATCAACAAATACTGAAGTTTACAAGCTAGGTGTTGAAAATGTGCTAGGTTACAGTGTGATAGTTACTGCTCTTGGGGAGATGGAGATGTTCAGAAAAGAAGCCACACGCACCCCCTAAAAATATATGGTGGGAAAGTAAAAACACAAAACAAGTATAAATAAAAAAGCTGTGGGAGTTTAGAGAAAAACAATATATCAGATCAAAGGAATCAAGAATGGGCATTAAAGAATAAAACTGAGGCAAGGAAAGAGTGTAGAGGCCACAGGCATGGAAATGGGAACTTCTCTCTGAGGAAAGAAGAACTTGTTTAATTGGGTATAAAACATTCATTCCGGATAGAAATGAATTTTTAGTGAGCTCGAAAATTGTACATAATGTTGAGTAATGGTTTGAAATTCAGATTAAGGGGATGGAAGATCTTTTGAAGAACTTTGAGCAGAGGAGTTACATTTCAAACTGAGTTTTGAAGTACACTTCTTTAGCTGTGTCAAAGATTACAAGATGATGTGACTAGAGGTGAAGAAACCAGAAGCTATTCAAACACGGAAGGGCCCCAGATGCTGGGCCATGTTCCTTCCATCAGCCTCTGAAGTAAGAGGTGGCCTATATGTGACACAGCATTTCCCCTACAGTACTATGTACCACGAATGGCTGAAGGAATGAGTGAAAAGAAAAAGAATGTGCAGGAATAATCTGCAAGATCTGGGAAGCCCTCGGAGGTGGGGATATCTCTTTAACTGGTGAAGGAATCCTCAAACCTGTAAATATGTTTTAAGAGAACTTGCAAGGACACATGGAGAAGGAACATGGAGAGAACATGAGCTGAGATGGAAGAAAGAACACACATTTTAGAGTCAAAAAAATTTGCTTTCCAGTACTGGCTTTGCCACTTACCAGCCATGTGACTTGAATTAATTTTCCCCTGAGCCTCGGCTTCACGTCTAAGAAGGGGGTAATGATATATGTTCATGAATAAATTAAATTAGAATAAATAAAACAATGTGAGTAATTCGATTTTTATCTTTCTGTGGTACACAGCACTGAATAGATAGTGGCGATTATTGCTATGAGGTCCTTTTGATGGTATTTTGAAGAGGATCTCAGGCCACGTGGTTCCAAGTGCAGATTTAAAGGCGTTTAGGCTGGAGGCAAGTTTGGCAGTAATTCGTCCCTTCATTGGTTGGACTAGATAGAATACTCCATCTACTATGGCCAGAGAGGAGACGATGGGCAGTGAAACTGATTGAAATTTCGGAAGGCAAGGGAGTTTGAGAAAATCGGAGCAGGTGAAGAAAAAAGACTAGCCAAATGCGAACACAACTGTCTCCACTCAGAAGTCCACAGGCTCCTACCGCTGGATGAGCAGCGAATGGCATCGACAGCACCGCCCTCTAGTGCTCGGTCCCTCTAACTGCAGGGGTGAAATGGGAGCCTTGGTCCATGTGGAGAAGTCCTTAGACACCAGTGTTTCTCTACTGGGAGAAATGTTAATTCAGAAAACAGTACTTTGAGGGGAGGGAGATTTGTCATTTCCTGTTAACCGCTACCCCTGAAACCAACCAGGCTGCATGTCTTTCCTGACAGAATGACGCTAAGTTTGAAATTCAGAGAGGGCAGACTATCTTGATGTGACACAATGAGTCACTTGCCTTATTTGGCATATAAAAATAAAATAAAATAATGTATGTACCAATAATCATTAATGAAAAAAATTTATGAAGAAGCAGCAATCCGAGTTTTAACAAAAGCAAAGGTTTTTACAGGGGAGAGAAAACTGGGAGTCACCAGAAGGAGCCCTCAGAGAATGGCAGGAAGTGAAGACAATTTGTCTTTGATCTGCTGAATCCCAAGGAAGGATTTCTTTTTTTTTCAGCAGGTGAAACAATTTTATTTCACAGTTGTCTTTAAAACCACAAAGACAATATGTTCTTCATATAAAAACGTTAGTTCAGATAACTATACTTTCTAGAAAATGATTATAGAGACGCTCTTAAAGAAAATGCACCCCAGGGCTTTCCTGTTGGCGCAGTGTTTGAGAGTCCGCCTGCTGAGGCAGGAGACATGGGTTCGTGCCCCGGTCCGGGAATATACCACATGCCGCGGAGCGGCTGGGCTCGTGAGCCATGGCCGCTGAGCCTGCGCGTCCGGAGCCTGTGCTCCGCAACGGGAGAGGCCACAACAGTGAGAGGCCTGCGTACAGAAAAAAAAAAATGCACCCCATTATATGGTTTTGGTGAAGTTGCTTGGAAAAAACTCACATCTGGACTGATTCCTAAAACATACCATTCCACCATTCTGCATCTTTTGGTTCAAAGTATATGTTATTGTCATCAATACATGTTCCTGCATTCTTACATGTATGATAATACATATATATACTGGTTTTTCTTTACTTTCTTTACACCCAAGGAAGTAAAGAAAATTCTTTGAGGGTCTCCCATAACAGCAGTGGAGCCAAGGAATATTACTTTATCCAGATATACTTTGTGCCAGGCACCGTTCTAGAAGCTTGGGGAAACAGTAGTGATCAAAGTAGACCGAAGCAGAAAAATACATCTCTCAAGGGACTTACATTCTGGTGAAGAGGGCAGTATGGTGAAGATTATAAGCAAAAGAATAAGTAGAGTATATAGCATGCCAGATCTTGATACGTATTATGAAGAAAAATATAGTAATACGGATAGGAAATTTGCATGGGGCGGCTTAATTATTAAAGATGACAGTCAAAGAAGGCCTCACTGACAAGATGAATACTTGCATCAGGACCTCAATGTCCCTTATTACAAAGCATGGAAGTCCTATCTCAGGAAGAGAACAGGAATTCAGCCACCCCAGAGCTTTCTGTACCAGCTTCATCGAAGAGTCCCAGGCTTCCTCTCAAATAAGCATCAGGCTTATTTTCAGGGAAGATGCAGCCAGTGTAGGAAAAGGTTTGGCCTCAGGTTACCCTCCTAGCGTCACTGGCTCAGGTGCACTTGCTGAGAAGTTTCAGCCACTCTACTTACTAATAGGAAAGAGCTCCAAGCTAGATAATGAGAAAAGCAAGGGGCAGAACCGTGAGAGGAATATAGCCATTGGCCATTTATGTTAATGGGGACAGAATAGAATCCACGCTTACATATATGTGTTTGTATAAAGAAATTCCAGATGGGTACACAGGAAACTAATAAACGTGGTTCTTTGTTATTGATGGGGGAACTGGGCAGATGAGGACTGTGTTTGAAATAGGATTGTTTATTGTATTATTTATATATGCAATTATTAAACCCTAGCAATGGACTGCCTAGTAGAAACCACAAAACAATATTAGCTACATTTTCTTAAAGGGCCACAAGATGGCAATAGCGTTTCTTGTTTGTCGAGCCTGGGAGATGGGAGGAGGGGACCGCTGCTGCTATGAGCTCCTCCCTTGTGCAAATGGCCTTCTTGTTCCCTTAGTTCAGTTGCCGGAATTTCTCTTTGCCAGCACTTGATTCCTCTCATTGTCACCCCTTGTTGACTGAAAGAGAATTATCTTCGTTAATTGGGCCAGCTTTTTTGAAAACTTTTTTTTGGGGGGGGGGTAAGGGGGAGGGAAGCGGGGAAAGGATTATGGACGTCTTGAAGTATACCCCAAAGTACACGAAAACATACCTCCAGGTGTCCATCAGACATGCTTCAACAATTACCAACATCTGCTTTGTTTCATTATCCAGGTGTACATTGTGGGAGAGGGTAGCAGTGTAAAGAAATCATAAACATATTTTTTTCAATCATGAATATTTTCACAAACATCCTAACGGATACAGAGTTAAATAAAATACAAGATTTTCTCACCTAAGAAAAATTTTAAATGATTTTTAACATCATCCAATATCTAGTACTAAAAAAAAAATCCTCAATGGCCTCAAATATTTTTTTACAATGATTTTGTCTGAATGGTATTCCATTAGATCTACAAATGGTATTTGGTTACTGTGTCTTTTAAATCTATTTTAATTCATGACGTTTAACCAAATCTGAGTTTGCTATTTGGAAAAGGAGTTGAGAAACTATAATCTGGGTGATGGGAATGCTCATTGTCCATGGGTGGTCATTGCTTGCAGACCTTTTCTCTGAAAAGTGATGGGGGAAATAAGGGTTTTCTTAAAAGGAAAAAAAAAAAAGATCCTACTGATGTTTTCCATTCAAATTTAAGTCAAAAGCGTTTTTTACTTAACACTTTTAAATAGATTTTTATTAGAGTATAATTGCTTCACAATACTGTGTTAGTTACTGTTGTACAACAAACTGAATCAGCCATATGCATACACATATCCCCATATCCCCTCCCTCTTGAGCCTCCCACCCACCCTCCCTATCTCACCCCTCTAGGTCATCGCAAAGCACCGAGCTGATCTCCCTGTGCTATGCTGCCGCTTTCCACTAGCTCACTATTTTACATTTTTTAATGTATATATGTCAATGCTACTCTCACTTCGCCCCAACTTCCCCCTCCCCACTGTGTCCTCAAGTCCATTCTCTATGTCTACGTCTTTATTCCTGCCCTGCCACTAGGTTCATCAGTACCATTTTTTTTAACTTAACATCTTTAAGGTTATAATTGAAATTCTTTTATTCTGAAAATCTTAGTTTCTTATATGATAAAAAAAATGACTTGTTTTCTCTATAGACAAAATAAGAAAAGACATCTTAACACTTTAATTATTCTGAATTAGAAAGTAGAATGAAGAGAAGAAAGGTTTGAACCTACTAAAATCTGACCTTGAGTGAGGTCAAGGTCAGATTTTAGTAGAAATAGACTTTTCAACTCTTTCCTCATTTAAAATTGATATTCACTAATATTCTGTCCTTCCCAAATTAAGAAAGAACATAGAAGTCTTGATGCTGCAAAATAATTTAAAAAGAAAATGCCTCCTCTAATGAAGTGTAACATAACACTCTTATCTTCATGGTTAGAACTTTTGTTTCTTGTTTAAGAAATCCTTTGGTACTGTGAGATATTTTCTTAGCTTACCTTCTAAAAAGGCTTAATGGTTTTCCTTTTACATTTAAGGGTCTTTTTTCCTCTGTGGGTAACCAATTGTCCTGATAAATTTTTGAACAGCTTATCTTTTCCTCACTTACCTCACCATTTTCATTTCTAAAGATTCAACAAAAAATTAGATACGATCTTTGCCTCTCTATCTAATTCAGCTGGTAAATGTGTCCATTTCTGTGCAATACCACCCAGTATTATAGCTATATGACTCTTTTTTTATCACTAAATCATATTCTACCTCCTCAGGAGTTTCTTGGATTTTTTTTTACCCTTTTGATCCTCAGATAAATGTTAGAATTAACTTCCAAATTCCAAAACTAGGATTTTGACTGAAATTACCTGATTTTGTCAGTCCTCCTTTGGATACTAAAACTTCTTAAAAAAAAAAAAGTAAAATAAACACAGCAGAGATGCAAGGATGGAAAGTGAAACTTTTTCAAGTTGGTAATTAAGTAAGTGTAATAGCAGTGGTACCACTCCATTTCTACCTCTTAGTTTTGTTTTGTTTTGTTTTAAAGAAGATGTTGGGGGTAGGAGTTAATTAATTAATTAATTAAATTTGCTGTATTGCGTCTTCATTTCTGTGCGAGGGCTTTCTCTAGTTGTGGCAAGCAGGGGCCACTCTTCATCGCGGTGCGCGGGCCTCTCACTATCGCGGCCTTTTGTTGCGGAGCACAGGCTCCAGACACGCAGGCTCAGTAGTTGTGGCTCACGGGCCTAGTTGCTCCACGGCATGTGGGATCTTCCCAGACCAGGGCTCGAACCCATGTTCCCTGCATTGGCAGGCAGATTCTCGACCACTGTGCCACCAGGGAAGCCCTACCTCTTAGTTCTTTAACAAATGTGTTTTGACAAGGGGAGAAATTACACCAATTCTTTGTCACTATTCAGCACACATACAGTATCCAGTTGAACAGGACTCCAGTAAAACTGCTAGGTGCCACTTTGAGTCTCCCAATAATTGATAAGGCTGCTTCTTTATCAACGAAGGATGTGGTACACATTAAGACTGCAGTAAAATAGGAACATACATATCGATAATTACCTTAAAGGTAACTGGATTAAATGCTCCAACCAAAAGACATAGATTGGCTGAATGGATACAAAAACAAGAGCTGTATATATGCTGTCTACAAGAGACCAACTTCAGACCTAAGGACACATACAGATTGAAAGTGGGGAGATGGAAAAAGATATTCCATGCAAATGGAAATCAAAAGAAAGCTGGAGTAGCAATTCTCATATCAGACAAAATAGACTTTAAAACAAAGACTATTACAAGAGACAAAGAAGGACACTACATAATGATCAATGGATCGATCCAAGAAGGAGATATAACAATTGTAAATATTTATGGACCCAACATAAGAGCACCTCAATACATAAGGCAAATACTAACAGCCATAAAATGGGAAATCGACAGTAACACAATCATAGTAGGGGACTTTAACACCCCACTTTCACCAATGGAAAGATCATCCAAAACGAAAATAAATAAGGAAACACAAGCTTTAAATGATACATTAAACAAGATGGACTTAATTGATATTTATAGGACATTCCATCCAAAAGCAACAGAATACACATTCTTCTCAAGTGCTCATGGAACATTCTCCAGGATAGACCATACCTTGGGTCACAAATCAAGCCTTGGTAAATTTAAGAAAATTGAAATCGTATCAAGTATCTTTTCTGGCCACAACGCTATGAGACTAGACATCAATTACAGGAAAAAATCTGTAAGAAATACAAATACATGGAGGCTAAACAACACACTACTTAATAACCAACAGATCACTGAAGAAATCAAAGAGGAAATAAAAAAATACCTAGAAACAAATGACAATGAAAACACGACGACCCAAAACCTATGGGATGCAGCAAAAGCATTTTGAAGAGGGAAGTTTATAGCAATACAATCCTACCTTAACAAGAAACACCTCAAATAAACAACCTACCTTGCACCTAAAGCAATTAGAGAAAGAAGAACAAAAAAACCCCAAAGTTAGCAGAAGGAAAGAAATCATAAAGATCAGATCAGAAATAAATGAAAAAGAAATGAAGGAAATGATAGCAAAGATCAATAAAACTAAAAGCTGGTTCTTTGAGAAGATAAACAAAATTGATAAACCATTAGCCAGAGTTATCAAGAAAAAAAGGGAGAAGACTCAAATCAATAGAATTAGAAATGAAAAAGGAGAAGTAACAACTGCCACGACAGAAATACAAAGGATCATGAGAGATTACTACAAGCAAATATATGCCAATAAAATGGACAATCTGGAAGAAATGGACCAATTCTTAGAAAAGCACAACATTCCAAGACTGAACCAGGAAGAAATAGAAAATATGAACAGACCAATCACAAGCACTGAAATTGAAACTGTGATTTAAAATCTTCCAACAAACAAAAGCCCCGGACCAGATGGCTTCACAGGCGAATTCTATCAAACATTTAGAGAACAGCTAACACCTATCCTTCTCAAACTCTTCCAAAATATAGCAGAGGGAGTACCACTCCCAAACTCATTCTATGAGGCCACCATCACTCTGATATCAAAACCAGACAAAGATGTCACAAAGAAAGAAAACTACAGGCCAATATCACTGATGAACATAGATGCAAAAATCCTCAACAAAATACTAGCAAACAGAACCCAACAGCACATTAAAAGGATCATACACTATGATCAAGTGGGGTTTATCCCAGGAATGCAAGGATACTTCAATATGCACAAATCAATCAATGTGATACACCATATTAACAAACTGAAGAAGAAAAACCATATGATCATCTCAGTAGATGCAGGGAAAACTTTCGACAAAATTCAACACCTATTTATAATAAAAACTCTCCAGAAAGTAGGCACAGAGGGAAATTACCTCAACATAATAAAGGCCATATATGACAAACCCACAGCCAACATCGTCCTCAATGGTGAAAAACTGAAACCATTTCCACTAAGATCAGGAACAAGACAAGGTTGCCCACCATCACCACTATTATTCAACATAGTTTTGGAAGTTTTAGCCACAGCAATCAGAGAAGAAAAAGAAATAAAAGGAATCCAAATTGGAAAAGAAGTATAGCTGTCTCTGTTTGCAGATGACATGATACTATACATAGAGAATCCTAAAGATGCTACCAGAAAACTACTAGAGCTAATCAATGAACTTGGTAAAGTAGCAGGATACAAAATTAATGCACAGAAATCTCTTGCATTCCTATACACTAATGATGAAAAATCTGAAAGTGAAATTAAGAAAACATTCCCATTTACCATTGCAACAAAAATAATAAAATATCTAGGAATAAACCTACCTAAGGAGACAAAAGACCTGTATGCAGAAAATTATAAGACACTGATGAAAGAAATTAAAGATGATACAAATAGATGGAGAGATATACCATGTTCTTGGATTGGAAGGATCAAGACAGTATGGTACTGGCACAGAAATAGAAATATAGATCAATGGAACAGGATAGAAAGCCCAGAGATAAGCCCACGCACATATGGTCACCTTATCTGTGATAAAGGAGGCAAGAATATACAGTGGAGAAAAGACAGCCTCTTCAATAAGTGGTGCTGGGAAAACTGGACAGCTACATGTGATAGAATGAAATTAGAACACTCCCTAACACCATACACAAAAATAAACTCAAAATGGATTAAAGACCTAAATGTAAGGCCAGACACCATCAAACTCTTAGAGGAAAACATAGGCAGAACACTGTATGACATAAATCACAGCAAGATCCTTTTTGATGCACCTCCTAGAGAAATAGAAATAAAAATAAAAATAAACAAATGGGACCTAATGAAACTTAAAAGCTTTTGCACAGCAAAGGAAACCATAAACAAGCCGAAAAGACAACCTTCAGAATGGAAGAAAATATTTGCAAATGAAGCAACTGACAAAGGATTAATCTCCAAAATTTACAAGCAGCTCATGCAGCTCAACATTAAACAAACAAACAAACAAAAAAACCCAACCCAATCCAAAAATGGGCAGAAGACCTAAATAGACATTTCTCCAAAGAAGATATACAGATTGCCAACAGACACATGAAAGAATGTTCAACATCATTAATCATTAGAGATTTGCAAATCAAAAGTACAATGAGATACCATTTCATAACGGTCAGAATGGCCATCATCAAAAACTCTACAAACAATAAATGCTAGAGAGGGTGTGGAGAAAAGGGAACCCTCTTGCACTGTTGGTGAGAATGTAAATTGATACAGCCACTATGGAGAACAGTATGGACATTCCTTAAAAAACTAAAAATAGAACTACGATATGACCCAGCAATCCCACTACTGGGCATATACCCTGAGAAAACCATAATTCAAAAGAAGTCATGTACCAAAATGTTTATTACTGCTCTATTTACAATAGCCAGGACATGGAAGCAACAGAAGTGTCCATCAACAGATGAATGGATAAAGGTGATGTGGAACATATATAAAATAGAATATTACTCAGCCATAAAAAAGAACGAAACTGAGTTATTTGTAGTGAGGTGGATGGACCTAGAGACTGCCATACAGAGTGAAGTAAGTCAGAAAGAGAAAAACAAATACCGTATGCTAACACATATATATGAAATCTAAAAAAAAAAAAAAAAAAAAAGGTCATGAAGAACCTAGGGGCAAGATGGGAATAAAGATGCAGACCTACTAGAGAATGGACTTGAGGATATAAGGAGGGGGAAGTTGGGACAAAGTGAGAGTGGCATGGACATATATACACTATCAAACATAAAATAGATAGCTAGTGGGAAGCAGCCGCATAGCACAGGGAGATCAGCTGGGTGCTTTGTGACCACCTAGAGGGGTGGGATAGGGAGGGTGGGAGGGAGGGAGATGCAAGAGGGAAGAGATATGGGGACATATGTATATGTATAACTGATTCACTTTGTTATAAAGCAGAAACTAACACACCATTGTAAATCAATTATATTCCAATAAAGATGTTAAAAAAAAAAAAAAAGCCTGCAGTAAGTCTCATTGCCATTTGTACATTGCCTTACTTTTTCTCTATAATGTATTGAGATCAGTTAAAAAAATTCTGTGAGATGTGAGGTATAAAGTATTCATTAAGTCCACAGATAGTCTTGCTAGCAACAACATAAGAGAAAGTGAAGCACATCCAAATCTAGAATAAGTGTCTACCTCATTGAAGACAAATCCCTGCCTCATCCAGGACAAAATTTATTGAAATTAATGGATAGTTTGTAAATGTAGTTATTACTAATTGAGTATTTTCCATATATCATCAACAATTGAAAATAAAATTAACAGAAATTTGTATTATAATGAAATTAACTTTAACATAACAAAGATAAAGTTATAATTGAAGAACAGATATCTGCATGGCATCTACATATACAGCCACTAATCTTTTGACAGACTCTGTCAGTGTGTCTCTATTAACTTCTGAGGGAATGGGTGCCTTGATTTCAATAAGCGTTGTAGATTAGTTTAGAAAGAAATATGTGTACAGTAGAAAAGGAAATATAATCATTTAATGTACCTTGAAAAAAAGTCCTTTACAGCCAGCTGGTTCATCTAAGGCAATAGTCAAGGCGTCATCCTGATTTGTGACCTCTGGGGAAGACCTGGCAGTTAGTTCTAAGTATTGTGAGCAACAAATGTCTATTTCTTTTGTGATAAGATACACCACAACGTACATTTTTTCAAATGACATACTGTGTTAGTTTAGCCTTGAACGATGAGATAAACTGATAGCATTTGGTTTTTCAAGCAAAGGAGTAAATCCTCCCCTTACTCATAAGGGAATTCCATCAAGGTGCAAACAGGCCCAAAGATGAAGATTTGATTTATTTACCTGGTTTATATATCTCTTAGGCAGTTTAATTTTCTGCGTAATAGGAGAATTGGCTGGGACTTTTCAACTTGATAGTTTTCAAAAATTTAGTCTTTATGAATTTTCATCTGGGGATAAAGGATGACTCACCTTTTATTCCAATCCCTCTCCTTCTTCCACAGATTTTATTCTGATTGCTATATACTAAAAGACAAAGAAACAACCGAAAAAGTATTTAGCTTGGAAATTATCATCTAATTATTTGGATTAATGGAGAAGATGGGAGGCTCACGTGACACATGACACAACAAGAAACAAAAATCATTTATGTTCTGTTTATTTACAGGACTCGGTTACCATTAGTGTGGGATGGAGATGGTGAAAGAAAATAACTTTTTTTCGTTCTTCCTTTCTTTATTTTTCATGTCATGATGAGTGTACATTCTCTATATGGAAACACACAACAAGCCAGTTAGTAGCAACTCAAATAGATATATGAGACACTATGGAGGCAGTTTCCAAATTCTGGACAAGCTGTTAGAAAAAGCTCAAAAAAGGGAAGAAATTTCAGAGGGCAGGCAAGGCTGAAGTGGGCGTTGAAACATGGGTAGGCTTTGGGTCAACAAAGGGGAAGAGTACATTTGACAGTGGATTTAACAAATATTAATTGCTTTTAGACATTATTACTATGCTAAATTTAGATCCATTTTAGATAAATTAGGTAACTTATTTACGTAAATTAAATTCATTGAAAATCACAACCTAAATAAAAAATCAGCCATAGTGGAAGCTTCCAAACTTTATAGATAATGGCTTTTGACCTAAAAGAGACACGTAAGCATTGTTGAGTGCCTGGTTCTCATTTATGACAACCTGAACGACGCGGAATTTGGTTTTCTTCACTGGTTCCAGGCAAAGTTAAAATAGCATTAAAAATACCAACCAAAGCAACTTTAAAATAGAAACGGATTTTTTTTCAGAAAAAAGTTTGAGATAAACGCCCTCAAGCTTCTCGCCTTCATCGGACCCCAAATAGTCATGTTTAGTCTTGCAATGTTTCCAATTATATGGATATAGGGCAAAACGAAAGCAATATTCTAATTAGAAATAAAGCGCTGGTATTTCTCAGGCTGAAAATCACATCCACCAAGTTCCCTTCTTTCTAAAGAAAATTTTGATTTTTAATTAAATCTCATTCTCGAAAGGGAAAAAGCACTAAGAAAAAGACAAAAATGAAAAAAGCAGGAACTACCCGAAAATGTTTATTAAAGAGCTTCTGTGTGCTAGACTGAGAAGCAGGAAGTGGATTCCTCCCGCGCACCGAAAGCCCCGGCCTCTTCCTGGATGCCGGCAACCAATCAGGCCGTGGAGGGAAAGAGCACCCGGGCAAATTTAAACTGCCCGCGCAATCTCTGCACCCCGCAGGAATCCAATTCTTTGTCCCAGAGCCATGAGTATTTGGATTTACTACGAATTTAAAAATTAACTCCTCCCTCGTTACTTAACCCTAAATGGTAACAGAATTGGTATCTGAACCCTTTTAAATATACGAAGTACCTAAACGACAATGAAAAGGCCAGGGCAGGGTTACAAGGAGTTCCAGAGCTTTGCCAAGGTCAGGTAACATTTTTGAGTTTAGCGTATCTCAAGCTTACCGTGACAGTAAAGTCCTAAAGGACTGTTCAGTAATTGCTGTACTTCGCAGACTAAATACTGTAATGAGCTACGAAGGCCCAGCGCAGAAACAAAACCAGCACCAGCTCTCTCTATTGAGCATATGGTGGCTCTTAAAAGAGCCGTTAAATTATTCGCAGCCAACTCACTGTTTACTTGGCGCTGGTGTACTTGGTGACAGCCTTGGTGCCCTCGGACACGGCGTGCTTGGCCAGCTCCCCGGGCAGAAGCAAGCGCACGGCCGTCTGGATCTCCCTGGACGTGATGGTCGAACGCTTGTTGTAATGCGCCAGGCGCGACGCCTCGCCCGCGATGCGCTCGAAAATGTCGTTGACAAACGAGTTCATGATGCCCATGGCCTTAGACGAGATACCGGTGTCCGGGTGGACCTGCTTCAGCACCTTGTACACATAGATGGAATAACTCTCCTTGCGGCTGCGTTTGCGCTTCTTACCATCTTTCTTCTGCGCCTTAGTTACCGCCTTCTTGGAGCCCTTTTTCGGAGCAGGAGCAGATTTAGCTGCTTCCGGCATGATGAAAAGCAACTCTAAAGAGTTTAAGAAAAAGAGAAATAGCGTGGTAAAAGACACGATGTGTCCCTTTTATATAGAAACTCTTATGCAAATAAGGTGATAAGTTAACGTCTTGTGTCTGATTGGTGGCTGTTTAAGAAGCCGTAAGAAATTAGTTCTACCCAATCACAACGCAAGAATCCTAATGCCGCCTTTCCATTGGTTAAAATGAAGCCACAATCCTAACCAATGACATACCTCTTTTATCGCGCCCAATAAGGGTTATAAGAAGTGCTGCCCCTACGCTTTCGTTCTGAAAGACTTCTGAGGTGTTGTTGTTGGCTTCATGATGTCTGGACGAGGCAAGCAAGGCGGGAAAGCTCGCGCCAAGGCCAAGACCCGCTCTTCACGGGCGGGGCTGCAGTTTCCCGTGGGCCGAGTGCACCGCCTGCTCCGCAAGGGTAACTACGCCGAGCGTGTCGGGGCCGGCGCGCCGGTGTACCTGGCGGCAGTGCTGGAGTACCTGACCGCGGAGATCCTGGAGCTGGCGGGCAACGCGGCTCGCGACAACAAGAAGACGCGTATCATCCCGCGCCACTTGCAGCTGGCCATCCGCAACGACGAGGAGCTCAACAAGCTGCTCGGCAAAGTCACCATCGCTCAGGGTGGCGTACTGCCCAACATCCAGGCCGTGCTGCTGCCCAAAAAGACCGAGAGCCACCACAAGGCCAAGGGCAAGTAATTGCCTAGATTATAGCAGCTCGGATAAATTCAAACCAAAGGCTCTTCTCAGGGCCACCCATATTTTCTGTAAAAGAGTTTTAACATTTGTTACGTTGGACGATGAAAAGGGGTAGTGAGATTTAATAAAAGCCTGAGTCACTTTCCCATCCTCTGCTTTGTTGAAAGCAAAGTAAGAAAAACATTTTATCACGTTTTAAAGAAAGTTCGCTGCAGTGATTATCTACGGATTTAGGATTTTATCGCTAATCCTTAATAGGTGTGCGTCCACGGGTAACCATTAGCATCAGTTTCTGAGATATTTTGGTACAAAAGAAGCACCACCCTGACTCGAATTTAGCAGACGGTGCAGCAAGGGCCTGACCAGGCGGCCTGCGGCAGCGCGCCGGCCACGGGCGGCGTGAAGAAGCCGCACCGCTACCGGCCCGGCACGGTGGCCCTGCGCGAGATCCGCCGCTACCAGAAGTCCACGGAGCTGCTGATCCGCAAGCTGCCGTTCCAGCGCCTGGTGCGCGAGATCGCGCAGGACTTCAAGACCGACATGCGCTTCCAGAGCTCGGCCGTGATGGCGCTGCAGGAGGCGTGCGAGGCCTACCTGGTGGGGCTCTTCGAGGACACCAACCTGTGTGCTATCCACGCCAAGCGCGTCACCATCATGCCCAAGGACATCCAGTTCCCCTACAGATCAACGGAGAGCTTCGTGGCACGATAGTCTCCTTCACCCAAATACTGTCAGCCACATACGTTTTCCCTAACAGTACATGTGCCACGAGGCAATGTTGCTACGTTAAAATATTGGGATTACATCTGTAGATGTGACACCACTCTGGAGCACGAGAAAGGTTTCTCATATTTGGGTTGCGGCCTAAATCTCAAATGCTGTTGCCTCAGGAGAACTTGACAGGTTAGTTATTTCTAACCAACTTTAAACCTATCAAGACATTTGAGGAAATGTTTTCCATAACTATTGCTATTGAAATGTAAAGTGTTGCCAATCACGCAGACTTAAACTTCTGCCTCGTAGACTTAAAGTAAGTGTGGGGTAAGGAAAATAATATAGAGGATTATGATATGGTTCGACAAAGTAGTTGGTAAGTAGTGGAGAAATGTAGTGTGTTGTGGGCTCCTGACAGAAACCAAGTCAGCAAAGCTGATAGGGTTACCTTTGAAAGAGTTACTTGATGTGACATGACAAGTAACTTCTGTTGCTGTAACCAAATAAGGAATACCCCTGCCAATGGTTTTTACTGCCTAGGTCGCAGAATCTAGCCTCTTACTCTCCACTCACTGAACTCTTTGAATTGATGTCATCTCAAAATAAAAGACGTTAACTTTTTTTTTCTTGAATATCATGAACACCTTTGGCTGTGTGGTGACTAAGTGGAAACTTCTCAGAATAATGTTTTAAGTGTACAAAATGCAAAAGTTGAAAAAAAATTTATTACATTACAGTTATCAAAGTATTTTTAAAAGTAAATTTGATAGAGTGACATATGCACTTATATAATTAACACAGTACATAACACAATCTTTTGGGGAGCCTAACTGCCATCAGTAATAAGATAAGTATAAAAGATGGTTTAAGATAACGCAGCAATTGTTATGAAAAATGAAACATCTGTGATTTCCACTGGGTAACAAAGTAACAGGTACTGAGGTTTGAGGCCTAAATTCATAATAAAGTGAAATGCCAATGTTCAGTTAAAGGTTAATTAAAATATATATTTTTCTCCTTCTAAACTCATGGACTTCCCCCCTCACCACTACCGCCACCGCCCCATCCACATTCTGCTGATTTTTATCCTCAGAGGCATTGTGGCATATATGGATCCCAGGTGAAAAACCGTTGCTGTAAGATTTGGTCAATCTAACCCATTCTTTTGCAACTTAATTATGATTTTTCACTGAAACTGCCTCTTCATAGCTGGAATTTCTTTAGCACTTAAGTCTTCTAATATCTCATATAATTATTCATACCCTTTTATTGTCTTTGTTTTTTGTACTTAAAATAGAACTTCTTCCAATCCTAGTATAAATAAGACTTCTTGAAATAAAAAGAAATGCCAACAACAATATCTAACAATGCTAGACACTCAAATGACCCATCAAAAAACAGTAAAGTATTTGACTTTTCATAGGCTTTTTAGAAGTTATGTAACCCAAATGATTTCATTCATTATTCAATTGTTCTGTCTTTAAATATGTCTTCCAATTGTAGGGAAAAAACATACTTTTTCCTCCACCCTTCCGAGTTTTTGGCTGAGAGCCTGTAAGCAGATAGATTAGGGGGTCCCCGCACCTGACCAGGGATTGAACCCGGGCTCTTGGCAGTGAAAGCGTGGAATCCTAACCACTGGACCACCGGGTAATTCCCAGGAATGGCTTTATTTACATAAGAGAAGCCATTTTGGCCTAAGCCATTTTGTGATCTAAGCGTGATCTAATGCTTGCCCTTGAACGTGTCTCAGTAATCAATGATCTTAAGGAAAGTAAGGGAGTGCAGGAACAAAGGAAAAGCAGTCAAGAAACAATAGTTCAACAATAAAAGCCCTAGTTCCTCCTCAAGGGATATAGATAAAAATCTGATACAGTCTTTGAGTTCTGCAGGAACTAAGGCCCCCACCTAGGTGGAGAATGGAATGATAATTTTGCCCCTTAGTGACTTCAGATCAACTAAAGCTTGGACTCCGTCAACCTTTGCCCCAATTCTGTGCTGAATTATCTGCTCGAGCCCCTTCATGAATATGCATGTACCCTTAGCTTAAAACTTCCCCAGTTTTGCTGTTCAGGGAGACACTGCTTTGGGAAGATCCCCGGTGTTCTCCTTACTTGCTGCAAGTAGTAATAAATTCTTTCTTCCTTCTCCTGATCGTTGGCTTGGTTCTGTCTTTTGGTGCGACACCCACCAAGAGGCGAACCCAGTTTTCGGGTAACAAGCCCTGTAATAAAAGCCAAATTCGAAAGAGAAAAACAAGTTTCTTAACAACTATACCTCATCTATACATGGGAGAAACCCAGGGAAAAATGAGTACCTCTAGAGGTGCCTTAGAATTCCAGGGAATTCCCTGGTGGCTTTCACTGCCAAGGTCTCGAGTTCAATCCCTAGTCAGGGAATTAAGATCCCGCAAGCTGTGAGGTGCAGCCAAAAAACAAAACAAAACAAATAAAAAGAACTCCAGCTTACATACCATCTGCCGCTAAAGATGGAGATGTAGGGAGGTCAGGTACGGGGGACGTTACCAGGGAAACAAGGGTAAACTTTGTTAGGCATATTTAATTTGATGCCTTCTCCATTGATAAGGGTCTAAAGTTGTTTACTAGGATTAACCTTTGTTCTTCCTGGGAAAGAGAGGAGGAGGGACATCTCTGTAAATCTGTGTCCTGCTTTTAGGGAAACAGAAGGAAAGCAAGAAGATTTTCTTGGATCTGCTTCATCTCAAACGCCTCAGTTCAGCGAAATAATCCTTATGCTAAATGGTGTATTTTGGGGTGGCCTAGTCTGCTCCCCTTCAACACCAAATACTAATATTTTGTTGATGTATACTGTTGTCTGTATTAATATAAAAAATCTGAACTCATGCATTATATTTTAAATGATACACAGAGAATATTTCTAAACAAAAGTTTTAAAGCAAATTAAAACTCTCGCATTACAATTCTTTTAAGGGTTTTTTTTTTTTAAATTTAAATCCAATGTTGTGGGTTAATAATGTAATTGAACATTTTTTTCTTATATTTGTAGACATTTGTATATCCATTACAGTCAGTTTGGGCATCTATTCTGCCCAAACTATTTGGGCATTTGCCCATCTATTTGGGCATTTTGAGATAGAAAGTTAAAGATCAAGTTTAAGATCAAGAATATTTAAGGAAGATCAAGAGCAGAGAAAGCAAGGGTAGAAAGTGAGTTCACAGAGATAGGCAGAGGTCAGATCATGTAGGGCTTTATGATCATGTAGGGTTTTATATGCCATGCTGTAAGTTTCTGCAAATCATTCTAAGAGTTTTGAACAGAGGAATGGCATAACCTGATTTACATTTCTTGTGAAAGTTCACTAAGGCAACTGTATGGTGAATACAAAGTTTAGAAGTAATGAGATAAATTAGGAAGCTATTGCAGTGGTCTTTTTGAGAGATAATGGTGGTTTGGCTTAAATTGGGGTAATAGACAATGGTTAGGTATAGGCTATATTTCACAAGTGTAACCAATAGTTTGCTGCTGGATTTGATTTGTACTGTGTAGGAAAAAGAAATTTCCTTTTGAATTCTTGGCTGAGACTACCTAGAATAAAAGACAAATTAAAAAGAGAAAAACCACCAAAATTATATTAACATGTAAACCTCATGTATACAGGAGAGACACAGGAAAAATGAGTAAACTCCTCAAGATGGCCCAAGCCACCACCTTACACACCATCTTTAGCTAAAGACAAAAGAAAGTTGTGTAGGGGAGGGGGGACACATTATCAGAAAAACGCATAATAAACAAGGGTTTGTTATGCAGGTTAAAGTGGGTACCTTCTCCCACAAGATCTTTTTCATGATTTCGGATCATCCTTCTCTTCATAGTATACAGAGGGAGACACAAATGTAGCTTTCTTCTATAAATATGTGTCTCTAACAAAAAGGTAACTTCTGTTTTCAGAGATTCACCTGTCTATGCTGTTTCTCAAAAATAATTAGTTCAAAATAACCCTTATGACAAAGAGGCATACTTTGGGGTGACATATTCAGCTGCCCTTCAACAGTGAAAGAACATAAAGCCACAAAGAAAATATTTGATTTGAACTGTTCATCTCGACATATTAAGTCAGTTACTATGTTAGAAAACGGCCCGAAGAGCATTGTATTTTTATAAAATAATATATTGTATGTTTATAGAACAATAAACCTTTGCTTATCAATTTCAGAAATTATAAACAATCTGACAAACTTTTCAGATATCCATCCATTGCTAGTCTTATAATCACTAGTTGTTATGCAAAAACTCATGAAATCAGATAGGAAGGGAGGCTAGTAGTTGGTGGGCATTTTACCCATTTTTAAAGTAGAGAAGGGGGCCTCCCCTGTTGGTCCAGTGGTTAAGACTCCACGCTCACAATGCAAAGGGCCTGGGTTCCAGCCCTGCATGCCGCAGCTAAAGACCCCGCAGGCTGCAACGAAGGTCCGCATAAGACCTGGCTCAGCCAAATAAATAAACAAATATTTTTTTTAAAAAGTAGAGAAGGGTTTGTAAAATATATTCCAGTTAACTAATGTTGGGGAAATATAATGTAAAACAAAAGAAGAGAAAGTTTATTATTGAATAAGCTTAATGCTTATTCAAAATATTATGCTCTACACGGGCAATCTTTTAAAGAGATTGCAAAGATAGAGAAAAAAATCTCACTCTTTTATATAGGTAAGTAGATACTACCCATTACATTAGGTAGGTTTTGCAATCTGGAGTCAGGAAACTGGGAAAAAGAGTACTATTTTCCTTGATGATTAAAGAGAGGACTCTAAGCTCCTTGAGGAAACTTTCCTGAGTTAAGAGGCTGGCAAAGGACTTTTTTAGCCATTTTACGTACATTTGGAAAGGACAGAGAAAGAAATTTTGAAAGAGAAAAAGGAAAGGAAAGGGACCCTCGAGGAGAATTAAGCCTCTTATTTTCAACTTGTATTTGCCCTTAAATTAACTTGTTAAATTATGCTGGATATATACCCATCTCTGTAACATATACTGAATTTTGTTCCTGTTGGTTGAATCAGTTTCGTTTTTGCAAAGGTTTTTATTTATTTTATGAAATTTATAGTTTATAGGAGTACTTTGAAAATACTGTATTGCAACCTTGCTAAAAGTAACTCTCATTGAAATAAAGGAAAGTGAAAGAAAATCATTGAATAACAATGGGATTATATGCTAATGCTGAAAGAAGGGATTAAAATTTCTCAGAATTTAAGCAATAGTAAAATAGTATATATTTTTTAAATTAAGTATATACATCCAAGAATGTTTGAAATATATAATCATTCGTTTAATAAAGGCTTTCTTAGAAAGACAAAGATAGACTTTCTTTTCTCTGCATTTGAATTTTCTACTTGTTCACTAATGACAAATTAACTGCTCTTCTAATTAATGAAAGTTAAAAAAAATTTTAATTATATGTTACCTAGAAAAAAAATCTACTGAGACATTTAAAGACCCAGATTCAGTATTTTGCAGGTTAGGAGGACACAGTACTTCAAAAATAACAAATTTACCCTAATAAATTGTATAGATTTAATACAGTTAAGAGTACTAAAATAACTACTTTGTTGCAGCTAGATAAAATGATTTATTTTTCTATAATAGTAGAAATTAATTTGAAATAAATAATTATGAGGTATGAATTCACTGGCAAATACTTATTTTTCAACATTACAAATAATTAAATGCTAGAGCACTATACATAGACTGATCAGCAGAATAAAAACTCAAGAAATAATTTTAAGTGAAATATTCAATAAACGATCAATTAAGTTCCTCAAATAAGTGGAGAAAATATTTACTATGTTATACTGATGAGCCAGCTGGTTAATTTTTTAAAAGTTAATTCTCTATACAAGAAACCAAATCTGGATTATTATAGAGTTAAATTTTTTTAATGATTCTACCCATTATCAGTAAAATAATAATAGGAATTTATATTAAAAATGGAAATTGACACACATTTGGTGGAAGAGAATTTAGCAATATACCTGGAAGATCTTGAAATTCTCTATTTTATTAGCCCATCTTGCTCTATTTCTAGGTAGTATATTTCCCCCATATATTAGGAGAAAAACTTCACAAAATGGTATTAACCGTATGCAAATACTGGTAGAGAAAGAAGACACATGTATATAGGTAGAGATAAAAGCAGAATATTTTCTTCTCTGTGCTATTTTATGTATCATCTACAATGTTAAAGTTTTGTTGCTTAACGAGGATGAGGAGCGAAACAAATTAAATGAGAAAAGGGGAGAAAAATAGCCTAGGTCTTGAGGAATCAAAAGAATTGACTGAAAGAGAACAAACGGGAGTAGTACGGCCGGCTTGTTCCTATAGGTGTTTAGGTCCCCTCCCCCAACCCAGAGGGATTCCCGCCACAGCTCGTTTGGTTTTCACTCTGGTCCGCAGAGGTTACTTTTTAAAAGGAGCTGCGACAAGTTGAGTGCAGTTTTCTGTTCATTTCCTGAGAATGTCCGGACGTGGTAAGGGGGGGAAAGGTTTGGGGAAAGGGGGCGCCAAGCGCCACCGCAAAGTTCTGCGCGATAATATCCAGGGCATCACCAAGCCCGCCATCCGCCGCCTGGCCCGGCGTGGAGGTGTCAAGCGCATCTCTGGTCTCATCTACGAGGAGACCCGTGGGGTGCTGAAGGTGTTCTTGGAGAACGTGATCCGGGACGCCGTCACCTACACCGAGCACGCCAAGCGCAAGACGGTCACGGCCATGGACGTAGTGTACGCGCTCAAGCGCCAAGGACGCACCCTCTACGGCTTCGGCGGCTAAAAGAAAAAAGTTTGATCCTGTTTGTTTATTAAAAAGGCCCTTTTTAGGGCCCCCACGTTTTCAAGGAAAGGGCTAAAGTAATCCGTCTGTACGCTGGTGTCTTAAACCATTTAAAGTGGATCGCTCAAGGCAGTTCACATAGTTAACTCTAGGGTGTGGGAAATGGACTGAGCACAGTAGTGATCGCGGGGCAAGATTCCCCCGGGCACGGGTGGGGCCTCCAACTAGCTTCTCGGCTGCGGGTTGGATTTGTCTGGAGGCCTGAGTTTTATGAGACCAGAGGCCTGGACTCAGGCTCAACTCTAAAATCTCCCTCCAGTCCTTTATATTTCTTAATGTCGGGTGAGGGATATGACCTTATTTTTCCCCATTTTACCACCCATCTGTTACTTGTTTCTCTAGCCGTATGTTTTTTAAAAACTAGTAAATTGGCCACATAAGATCTTTTTTGTGAGCCCTCATATTACATACCTTTACTCTGAAGACAGGTTTCTCTTTGCCTTGCAGACTTTGTTCCTCCTGGCTGGGGGTGAGGGTGGGGGATGCGGGGGGGCGGGGAGGGCGGCGCAGAGTTCTAGCATTGTCCTGACCCCAAATGCGCTGGACGAGATAACTGCTGAGTTAAAAGGCTGCATTTTAGGAGGTCATTGGAGACCAAGTTTACTAACACATAAATGCACATTAGAACACTAGTGGTGGAGAAAAAAAGGACACGTGACAGAGGCTGTTAAGACTTAAACAGGAAGCCACTGCACTTCACACAGAAGACCCTCGAAACAAGAATGATTCTCTTTGTGTTCACGTGTTAACTTACCAGATCTAAGGGCCGTGTTACTGAAGCACTTGGTAGTATAATTGGTTTCCTTCTATTCAGAGACAATTTACGACCACAGTACGTGTGATTCAGTACAATGGAATTCTCAATACCTCACGTTATCGCTATAACTTTATAAATTCAGAGTTCGTATTTTCAGCTCTAATACTGACAACTTAGTGGCTCTTAAAAGAGCCTTTGGGGTTAATCTAAAAATAACTTGACAAATTTACTTGGCGCTGGTGTACTTGGTGACAGCCTTGGTACCCTCGGACACGGCGTGCTTGGCCAACTCCCCGGGCAGCAGCAGGCGCACGGCCGTCTGGATCTCCCTGGACGTGATGGTCGAGCGCTTGTTGTAGTGCGCCAGGCGCGACGCCTCGCCCGCAATGCGCTCGAAAATGTCGTTGACGAAGGAGTTCATGATGCCCATAGCCTTGGACGAGATGCCAGTGTCCGGGTGGACCTGCTTCAGCACCTTGTACACGTACACGGAGTAGCTCTCCTTGCGGCTGCGCTTCCGTTTCTTGCCATCCTTCTTCTGCGCTTTGGTCACCGCCTTCTTAGAGCCTTTCTTCGGGGCTAGAGCGGACTTCGCCAGCTCAGGCATGATCTGCAAAAACAAGCAACGTACAGCGACAAAAAATACTAAATGCGTAAAGTACCTCATTTATATAGAAACTCTTATGCAAATAAGGTAAGTCGAAGTCCTATGTCTGATTGGTGGCTGTTCAAGAAACCTTCAGAAATTAGTTCTGCCCAATCAGAACGCAAGAATCCCAATTTCACCTTTCCATTGGTTAAAATGAAGCCACATCCTAACCAATGACATACCTTCTTTTTCGCGCCCAATAAGGGTTATAAAAAGCGCTGTCCTTGCATTTTCCCTTTAGTAGCTACTTGAGGTGACATTGCTGAGGTCGTTATGTCTGGACGAGGCAAGCAAGGAGGTAAGGCTCGAGCTAAGGCTAAGACTCGCTCTTCGCGGGCCGGGCTTCAGTTCCCCGTGGGCCGAGTGCACCGCCTGCTTCGTAAGGGTAACTACGCCGAGCGGGTCGGGGCCGGCGCGCCGGTGTACCTGGCGGCGGTGCTGGAGTACCTAACGGCCGAGATCCTGGAGCTGGCAGGCAACGCGGCCCGCGACAACAAGAAGACGCGTATCATCCCGCGCCACTTGCAGTTGGCCATCCGCAACGACGAGGAGCTCAACAAGCTGCTCGGCAAAGTCACCATCGCGCAGGGCGGCGTCCTGCCCAACATCCAGGCCGTGCTGCTGCCTAAGAAGACCGAGAGCCATCATAAGACCAAATAAGTAACAAGGTGAGAAAAGCTGAAATACAAAGGCTCTTTTCAGAGCCACCTACACTGTCAAAGAGAAAGCTTGTACACACAATCTTGTGTTTTGAGTGATAAGATTATAAAGTGTTTCTGTCCTCTTGAGGGGGTGGAGCGCAACTCCCAATAGCAATTCGGCACGTGGTCTGAACTGAAAGGACTACTTGCAGATTCACATGGACTAGTATGTGCAGGAGAGGCTTGTTCAGAAGTTGGGAGATGAATCCGATAGGCAAGTACCTGAAGTCCAGTTAATAAAAACTAATGTTATCTAGAAGCAGTGTCCTTAGGCAGCCAAAATACGGATGCACTGATTACTTTTAGGAAACAGCAATTCTGAATGTACTGTATAGAAAAGTCCTTTGAAAGAGCATCCTGGTTAAGTGACCTAACTAAAGGATAGTTTCATCAGATGATGAAATTCTTAAAATTCCACTCAGCAGCCGTTTACATTTTCTTTAGGATTTAATTCTAATGGGAACTAGAGTTTGTCGATTAAAAATATTCAGAACTTATTTAATCCCATATTAGTAAATCCTTGGTCCTATTTCTTTGGGACTCATGTATTCATTTAACGCACTCTTGTAGTGACTCAGGATACAGCAGTCAATTCAAACCTAGAAAATCTACCTCCCTGGAATTTACTCTAGGTGAGGGAGCCATAAATAAACATGTGAATATATAATATGTAAGATGATACACATCCTGTGAAAAACATAGGGAGGAGATAAGCCATGGAGCATTATGGGGACTCATTTTAGATAGGGGGTAAATGGAGATTACCTCTTAAAAGTATTACTTGCTCAGAGACCTACATAAATTAAAAAAACGAGACAGTCAGATACTAGAGGAAGAGTATTTCAAGTAGAGGGAACTGAAAATGCAAAAGCCTTAGGACAGAAAATGTGTTTTTCTTGGGCACAGCCAGGAGGCCCATTAGGCGTTGAACTTAAAGGGGGGTGGGGAGGAGGACACCATAATATAGGACTTCAGGTGTGTAAATTAATGTGTATAAGTAATCAAAAGCAATAGCAACCCTGATCTCTGAGATAATAAATTTGATAATACAGATTAGCTAGATAGAAAAAGCTGTGGAATCCAACCCACTTTTTAAAAAAGACACCATAAAAACAGTATTGACTGGGTGGGGGGGTCATGAATTGGGAGATTAGGATTGACATATATACACTATTGATACTACGTATAAAATAGATAACTAATGAGAACCTACAGTATAGCTCAGGGAACTCTACTCAATGCTCTGGTGACCTAAATGGGAAGGAAATGCAAAAAAGAGTGGATATACGTATACGTACAGATGATTCACTTTGCTGTACAGTAGAAACTAACACAACATTGTAAAGCAACTACACTCCAATAAAAATTAATTTAAAAAATAATATCGAGTTTATTATGAAAGATCGAGAACATAGTTTATAATTCAATACAGGATTTATTTGCTACTCCTAGTCTTTGCTTGCAGAAGCCCTGTCGAATGAAGTGAAAATAAAATGCAAGACACCCAGGAAAAAAATTATGGTGATATAGTGATGTAGGTTGAGTTCTCTGGAAGCAGATGCTGAGATGGAGTTTGGGGTGCAAGATGTTTATTAGGAACCAACATCTGTGAAGGGAGGAAGGAACTAGGATTAGACAGAGAATGTCAAACTGTGATACAGGCCAGACAAACATGTGGGGAGCATTGGAGCCTGTATTGCCTGTCAGGGTTGCCCCACACTGGGTGAAAATGTCTCTGGATCAGGCTTTACTTCTGCCACTGATGACTGCCCTGAGGAAGGGCGTGCCTTGAGTTGGGTGGAGATCTGCAACTCTGGGGAACCCTGGAGATAAGAGCTGCTGCCTATCTACTAAGCGCACTCTGCAGTTGGGCAGCAACTCTTTCCTTGGTGGGGGATCTGGATACTGCATTTCCATGTCTATGACATACACTAACATGAATATAAATATCAGTGTTGAGTAATGTCTATGATGGTATTTGTAAAACTGACTTAGCATACATAGTTTCTTTACCTTCATCGGGGAATTTAAAAGGGATGTGTTTTCTTTTTAGAGAAATGAGAAAACTTACTTTCTAAAAACCTTTACTAATTTCATATACTCCTGTAAGAATTTTAGACGCCACAATCATTGCAAATGGAAGGTGATATAAAACAATAAGGAATAAGAGAGAATCTTCCACTGGCCTTTTCTCCGTCCTCCAGATCCAGTAATCACTTCACTTATCCAGTCCTGGGTTCCAGTTTTGTACCATAATGTGAAGGCTTCAAAGTGAATAGTTGAGGCCCCAAAAGAGAAGAGAATGAGGCTTTAAAGAAAACATGGAAGAGATATTCAGTACAGACCATTTATGGGCTACATATGTAACATGAATGCACTTGAGGTGGGTATCGTTCCAGTTACAATTTAGAAAAGAAATGCTATGGGACTGAATGTTTGAGCCCCCTGCCCCCCTTTCATATATTGAAATCCTAACCCCGCAATGTGATGGTATTTGTTGGTGGGGGCTTGGGAGGTAAATGGCTTTAGATGAGGTCATGAAGGTAGAATCCTCATGGTGGGATTAGCACTCTTGTAAGAAGAAGAAGAGACCAGAGCTCCCCACCCACTCCTAGAGCCCACAAAGAAGAAATCACATGAGCACACAAAGAGGTGGCAGCACCTGCAAACCAGGAAGCAGGTCTTCACCAGACATGGAATCTGTTGGCACCTTGCTCTTGGACTTCCCAGATTCCAGAACTATGAGAAATAAATGTTTGTTGTTTAAGCCACCCATCTTATAATATTTGTCATAGCGGCCCCAACTGAGTAAGACAAGAAAGCACAATGTAATTTATTCAATCAGATTCTCAATTTGTAAGAGATAAAGCTATAAATCAAGATATTAGCTACCTCAACACAGAACCCACACATAACTGCCTTCTCTTAACTATCTGGTCTTATACACTTTGGTCTAAGGTATGAGTAGGAATGTTAAAGAGAGATGTTGAAAAATTTGTACATGGACAATTTTGCAATCATTGATTGGTTGGGGAAAGAGATTGACTGATATCCACAGTATAGATCATCATTTCTACCCCATTCTTAAGAGCCTCCTTCATGGTGGAAGCCCTCTGGTGGTCATTTTGGGGTAACTCATATACTGACTGTGTCCTTGTACATTACACTCCACAAGACCTTCATGATAATAATTTTCTAGTCATGTTTTCCATGTCCTTGATTAGCTGGATAACTCACCAGTCACTGTCTATAAATTAGTAAAGATACATATAGACTCGCTTTTCCTGCATCAGGCCAGATTCCCTACCATAAGAAGTGGACAACCAGATGTACCACCCAATATTCTGCTGACAGGGGGATTTCTTTTCACTACTCTCTCTCAAGACCTCCCATCTCTAAGTGGAAGCATAACTTGTAGCGCACAGCTATCCAATTCTACTAGTGCTAAAATGCTCTGCAAAGCCGCTCTAACAGGGCCATGTTGTTAATCCTTTGTTAACTGGTCATGGGGGTTTACCAAGAGGTTATAAAAAAGAGTTGAAGGAGAGGTAGCAAAGCAATAGAAACAGCACAGGAGTCTGAGCATTATACATCTTGCTCAGACCATCACAGATCTGGTCTTGTCTATAGAATTTCATTTTAAAATGAAATGCTACTGTGATATCCATCTTTATAATTTGGTAGATCATAGGACACCCAGTTCCTGGTGAATATTTTGGGGCGCATATTTGCTTTATGTCCCACTGTCAGGCATTCAGTAATTAAAATGGCTCAGTAGATGCTAGAAGCTACTTTTCAAATAAATGATAGTTGCCATCAGAGTAAGACTTGGCCTTATTCTAAATCCCCAGGTGTGATACTCTTCATGTTTTGCAAGAGTCTCCTTAGAGCGTTTCTGTCTGCCATGCATAACTCCAGACCAATGACTCTTATGCATCATAAAGCCTAAGTGGCAGGAAATGGGGCCTACTGAAAACCAGCAGGCTTACAAACTATCTGATAGCTGGTGAGGGGAGCATATCCAGATACGGTACATGTCACTTTGGGGAAATAATAATGTTAGTAGCTCAAAGGGTAGCAAGAGAACATTTCAGATGAAAGAAATAAAAGCTGGTAGGAAAGATCCTACAGAGGTTATTATTATTATTACTATTACTATTATTATTTGGCCACACCACATGGCATCTTAGTTCCCCAACCAGGGATTGAACCTGGGCCCAAGGCAGTGAAAGCATGGAGTCCTAACCATTGAACCATCAGGGAACTCCCCCTACAGAGATTTTTTAAAAATAATATAGGAAAGAGAAGAAAGGGTTGCTGGAGCTATGCCCCTGAGTAAGAGAGAATTTTAAATTTATTTTTAATAGAAAATTTAGGAAAGTCGGAAGTAGAAAAGTCCATGGCATTGATAAACATAGAGCTAGCAGGTTGGATTAGGCCACCCTGTCTCTTATCCTACTCAGAATCACTGTAGTAAAAGTGTCAGGCAAAATCCGCAGAAAGGCTTTCAAAAATAAAAAGCACAAGAAGAGAGGCCATTTTCTAGGCCTGTGCCACACCGAGGACTAACACACAGGATTGGCTTTTCTCTCTTCTTATAGAGAAGCACATGCAAATCAGTCCAATTGCCAAAACACCCCAGCAGAAAATGCAGAAAAGCACTTGTGTCCATAAATAGGGTGCTTTCTAAATAGGGTGAGAGGAAGTCCCTGAGGGAAAGAAAGGAAGGAGAAGTCCAACTCAAACAGGCCTGAGACAAAAGCAGCCTGCATTCCCTGCACAGGCAGCATTTCCTCTCCTTCAGCTAGACTGAGCTCATTTCCTCGAGACAGAAAATCCCTAGCTCTCTTCCCTGATCAAATTAATACTGGGAAGCAGGTAATTCTTCAGCAAACCTGCCAGTAATTAGGGTGGCTTTGTGTGATCTAGAAGAAAGGAGATAAAGAAAACCTCAGAAAATTAAAGACATCATTTTGGCTCTGCTGAGAAGCTTTATATGGTCAGCTGCTGAGGTAATTCTGAACTCCTTTGCCTTCATTTTCTAATGATATTTCCTACCCACAGCCTCTGCACACAATAAAGCCATTTGCCTGGCCACATACTGTTGGGAGAAGTTGCCTCCATAAAGGATTGGACTGGAATCTCTGTGCATTCATTCATTCATTGTGCGCCCGAGCAATATTCATAAAGAGCTTACTAAATGTGGAAGCCTGGCGATAGACTATTGAACACAACAGTTATCTCCTCTTGGAGCACAGTTGGGGAGGGGACGGAGGGAGGGAGGAGACTGACATTAATTTAAAATAACTCCAGTAACTAATACATCATAAGAAACTGATATGGGGACACTGACAGAAAAATTAAAACAGGGTCATGGAACAGAGAAAATAAATTTGACTTAGACGGAGAGGAATGTGTTGTGTGGAGAGGGGAGCTCAGGAAAAGCTTCCCCAGTGAATTCAGTGGAGAGCTGAAGCATGAATGGAATTTAACCAGGTAAAGAGAAGAAAGGAAATCATTCTGTACCAAGGAAAGAGCATGTCCAGGACCCTGACTCTACAGTGCGCAGGCAGAGTTGTCTGTGACGGGGTGCGGGCGGCCCGTAGAGCTTCCAGGCCATACAAGAAGTACTGTTCCTTCTCCCCCTCGGGCAACTGGCAAAACTGGGAGAAACAAGTTTCAGTGAGATGTAAGCACTCTGAGACACTGAACATTTTCTCAGTTGGGCAGGCTGAGTCCAGGGGCGTGCCAGATTCACAGGCGTATGGGTCAGGATGGAGCCATATCCCTTCCTTTGAACTCACTCTTGGAACCTGATATGATGCCAGATTCTATGCCAAGCACCTGGAGATTCTGACCAGTTTGGCCAAAAATGGGACCCAGTAAGGTTCAATTCGAAGCAACACCCTCTCCATTCTATCGCTGGAGGTCTGAGGACCACGCTTTTTAAAACTAAGCAAGAGACCTGCATGGGCTGGAAGTGGAAGTGAGAATAGTCAGTCCGCAAGTGTTAGCAACCCCAGAGAGGAGCCATCATGTTTGGAAAATTCCATGTAGTGAAACTTAATTTTATTCCTTTTGGTTTGTTTGCCAGGAGCAACATACTGTATTAGCAAGTGGAGGAGCAGAATAGGGCAATAAGCTGAGAAGGCATTTCTAAATAAAGACGGAAAACAAAGTGTATGTTTCTTTAGATGACAGAAATAGACGTTCCTGAGGAAAGAGCAGAGGTAGAGCTCTAAAGCAGATGCTTCCTGGTGCTGTGCTGTGATCATATAGTGGTTAGTTCTCTGCGTTGTGGCTGCAGGAAGCTCGGTTCGAATCTGAGTCACAGCAGGATCTTTATTCCTCATATGTGCATCACCGATGTTTTTCAACACTGCCATGGAGACAGCCTCTCTAAAACCTTTGCAAAATTGAAGACAAATGTTCAGCATCCTGCCCCCACTGGCCAGCCAAACAGAAAGTATCCATGGTTTTGGGGGGTTTTTATGTTTTTTGTTTTTTGTTTTTTTTCTCCAATTCTTCTCTTCCCAACCATACCCATGTCCAACACTCCTGTTGTCATTGGCTGGAAGTCCCAATGAAGAAGTTGAGGTAATAACAATAAAAATAGAAAACTATTCCTTTTAAACACGATGAAATGACTGTTTAAATGCAGATCCGGTTTATTGTGGCAATCTTTTCTTGCACACAAAGGACTGATTATGAATCACACATTTCTATTTTTCTTCTTTTGGATGCATTTTATTGTTTTTTGATTTTTATTTTAGCATAGTTGATTTACAATGTTGTGTTAGTTTCTCCTGTACAGCAAAGTGAATCAGTTATACATATACATATATCCACTCTTTTTAAGATTCTTTTCCCATATAGGTCATTACAGAGTATTGAGTAGAGTTCCCTGTGCTGTATATACAGTAGGTCCTTATTAGTTATCTATTTTATATATGGTAGGGTGTATAAGTATCGTGGTTAGGTCAGTGCTGAGAAACTAAACTTTGATAATCTGGGAAAAATTAGAGGAACTTTTAGGGGGTGGGACCATGACTCAGAAGAATAGCCACTATCTCTAGCCTCTTCAGTTTCTTGAGTGAGTTAGAAAGAGGCAAGTGGACTGGGTAAGGTGGGAGTGGAAGAGCGTTGGTCTGAAGTGGGGAGGTGGCTGGAAAGCAGAAGCAGTAGATGCTACCTGGGGACCACAGTGAGACGACTGAAAAGAAGCAGCTCCCCAGAGGAGCGGGGACTTCACTTCTCATAGCACAGCGCTCTGAGATACACATGGCGCCTCATCTCCCTGGGCCTTATAAATTTTCAGTGCCCAAAAAAATACTGTCTTCTTTCTCATATTTTTAGCAGCTTATTAGAAGTTTCAGCATGAAGGTATCTTCTTCGATTTCCTAAAGCCTTCCCTTCATAGGGCTAAAATAGCCCCCACTTCTTACCCAAGTGTCCACCTGACACGGATTGTGAAACTCGACCCAATAAAGCTTCAGAGATATTGTAATTAAGCTGAAATGTCTTATATTTTCAGTGTCATCCCTTCAGCAGCCCAGGTTTGAGGCTGCTTCCCAGTAGTCTAACAATATTCACAATGACCATCCATGTTCATCTGGATCACATCTACTTCAATTTTCTCTTTTGTGTGTGTTATTTCTACTCAATTTTATAAGGGTGAGTTCAGGGATCAAGTATGTATTAACCCAGACTGGCTCCTATCAATTTTTTTTCCCACCAGTGAGTGAGGAAACTCAGATTTAGAACAGAGACAAACATCTTGATCTTTCAATTCTCTAGAACATACTCTCTCCAGCAGTTATTGGCCTGAGTAGCGGAAATGCATGTACTACGGCCCAGAGGCTACTTCTTGGTAAGAGGGTTAGGGTCCTAAATCTGGCACAGAATTAACTTGTAGTGCCAGGCTAGTAATGGGTTAAAGAAGACCTACACTTGGTGATTTGCTCAGAAAGTAGAGAGCTTGCTTGGCATCCACCACATGATACTTAGTGCCAATACATTTCTGCTAGACATGTCAGTTTCTCTGGTTCACAGTTATATTGTGTAGCTTTGCATGACATCACTAGCAAATCGGATATAAACTGACCAGGGGAATTATAAGATTAAAAATTTGTATTTTCCAGGTGTCCTTTTATGATTGCTTGAATATTGGTTGGGAACATCATTCACAACCTGCCAATCACATCTGCAGAGGGAAAACTGCCCTCCTCTACCTATGGCACTCCTGGTCTGCTTTTTAATTTCTCTGTGCCTCATCCTCATCTTTCAATGGAACTTAATGAGAGTTACCACTTTCTACAATTGTTCTAAAGATTTAAGGACATAATATGCATGGGGCACTAGCTCAGTGAGGTACAAACCAAAAACATGACAAAATAAGCCATTGTTGTTATTGTTAAATAAGTAAATAAATAGGATTGCTATCTGTGCCTTTGTAGTAGTAATGTAAACACTGATACTGAACTCGGCATCTACTTAAAGTGACTACAGTCCTGCTATTTTGATGGTGATAAGCTAATTCCAGCCATGGCTGGAGGAGTTTTGTCTGTCCTCAGAATTAAGGTTCACTTCAAGATTTCAGCTAGGCTATTTATTAGCCCCATGCCTGCCAAAATGTTTGCCATAGGGCTTCCCTGGTGGCGCAGTGGTTGAGAGTCCGCCTGCTGATGCAGGGGACACGGGTTCGTGTCCCGGTCCGGGAGAATCCCACATGCCGCGGAGGGGCTGGGCCCGTGAGCCATGGCTGCTGAGCCTACGCGTCCGGAGCCTGTGCTCCGCCACGCGAGAGGCCGCAACAGTGAGAGGCCCGCGTACCGCAAAAAAAAAAAAAAAAAAAAAAAAAAGTTTGCCATAGTGTTACCAAGGCTGTTTCCCCAGAATCATACCCCTGCCCCCTCCCTCGAATAGAAACCAACTACTCTTATCTAAGTTTCAGGAGGAAGCTGCAAAGAGAAAAAAATACAAGAACTGGTTAGAACCAACTACACGCAAGATGGCGGAAGATTTGACTTCCAGTAGACCTTGAGCCTCATTATATGTTTATTAGAATACATTAGTATGCTAAATGACACACCCACCAGCACCTTGACAGTTGACAGTTACCATGACAACAATGGGACAAGCTCGTACAAGCACTGAAAAGGAGGATTGCATCAGTTCTGGGCCTAAACCACACCGGTGTTCTCAGATGAGTCATGAATATTCCACCCACTCTTTCCAATTCCCTCCCTTCTACTTCCATTCTCCTATATAAGTATTTGTTTCATTATTTGCCTTGTTCTACATTGTGCTATCTATTCTGTCCCATTGGTTTATTTATCTATCTCTGCAAAAATACCACACATATTAATTACTATCCTTTAAAATACATCTGACGTTAGAAAAGAAAGCACCACTAACATTCTTTTCTTCTCTTTTAAATTAATTTAGTTTGCTAAAGCTCTCTAGTTCTTCCAAGTATTAGAATCTGTTGGAATTTTGATTGAAATCTCATTGTATATATACAATTTTAAAGAAATTTTGTATTTTTATTTTATAGAACTTTTGCTCTCATTAATATGTTGTATCACTGCATTTATTTAGGTAGTTTTTTATCTTTCCATAATATTTTATAACTTTCCCTGTGAAAGTACTGTACATAATTTGTCAGATTTATGCTTAGGTATAATTTTTAAAACCTTATTTTCTATGTATTTCTGAATTAAAATTATGACAGTTATCTAGCAAATGTGCTAAACTCATTTATTGATTTTAAACATTTATTGATTCTCCAGTTTTCTCTGTAGATATCATCTGCAACTAATGATTACTTATTTATTCCTTTTCACTCCTTATACATATTTTCTAATTTTAAACCAGCCTAATGAACTATTATTACTCCTCCCACATGGAATAAGTAATCATATTTTTATTTGCACAATTTTCAATAGGTCTTATTATTTCAGCCCCAAATCCATCCACCAGTTATTTAAATCTCTTTTCAGGGTGTTTATCCACATCCAGGTTTCTCTCAACTTCATCTCCTTGAAGAATTCTTCCCCAAACGTTTCTGAACTCTTACAGTCTGGTCTTGCTTCCCTTAACACTCCACATATATGATATTCCCATCATCCTGGACTATTCCTTCACTTATCTCCTATGTTGCACTTGCATCTCATACTTTCTGTATCCCAAGTCTTCCTACTTCTTAACCCACACTTTCATTTTGGTAGAACGTATCCTCCCATGGATCCCAAGAAAGGAAGTACTGAAGGTAAATTATACAAGGCAGTGTATATTTGAAAATATACAAATATATTTGTATATATATCTCTTTTACACTCATACTTGATGGATACTTGGGTTTCATATCGGATTCTAGGGTGGATTTCATTTTCTTTCAGATTTGAATCCATTGCTTTATTGTCATCTAGCTTCCGGTGCCAATTTTGAAAAGTCAACTACTCTGTTAATTTATCCTTTCTGTGACTTTTCAAAAATCCTTTTTACTGACTACTCAGTGATCCCTGCCTGTCTAGATTTTTTTTAGTGTTGTGATATGTACCTAATTTTTTGAGGTTTATCATCCTTGCATTTTCCCTATTCTTTATATCAGGAAGTAATACTACTTAGATATTGCACATCCTAGAATTTTCCTCTAATAAACTTATTATTTTCTCTGTATCACTAACTTTTTTGCTTGATATTCCAGGATATTATCACACTTTATGATCTATTTATTAAATTTTCATTTCTGATAATACATTTTTATCTTACAAAAGCCTCTTTCCTTGTGTAAATACACTTATCTTTATTTCAGTATTCAGTGTTGTCTCCCATCTCTCTGAGTATATTAATATTGGTTTATTCTCAGCATTGTTCTACCTATGTAGCCTTTGTCCATAAGTTGCTTTTTGTTTCTGTTTTTGTTATATTTCTTTAATACATTCTTCAGAAATATCATGATTCTGACTTTCTATTCATGGTTTAGAGCAGGATATGTGAAAGTCTATTGCCAGCTCTGACCCGTTGGACAGTGCTTGCTTATTTTGAGTGGAAGTGGAGTCAAAGAGGGTTGGGAAGATCACTGGGTAAGGTCAAGGTTTTCATAGATGTCTCTTGTCTTTAGTCTGGAACCTCAGCCATCAAACACATCAAATGCCTCTCAGGACAGCGATCTCTGTTTTATCCTTTTAGGAGCATAAATCTGGAGCCTTCTTCCTGAGACTTCCAGGCAGGAGCTAGGAGAGCTTGACTTTCTAGGAGAGAAAACCTGAGTCCTCTGAGGAATTGAGAAATGCTGGAGGGGTCAGCGTCTGTTGAGCCCCGTCCACACATTTCTCTGGCACTGTTCCCAATCTGAGGCCCAGGTTACACCCTTTTGACCTAAAATCGGATCCTCGCCCCTCCGCCCAGTTTTACAATTTTAGAAATTCTTGCTGATTAGGCTCTCTCACTCTTGAGGTGAGAAAATGTTTATTGTCCCCAGCGCTCAGGCCTCATTGAAATCTATTTCTGCTTGATTTTTATGATGACTGGAGATAACAGAAGTAACAAGACTATTTTTTGGTGACAACCCGATGCTCCACACTGCCTCAGAGAGCTAAGCAGTGTATGAAAGTGGAGCTCCCAAAGAAAAGTCGGGAGAGAATCTGCAATTCTGTTTCATAAACAGCTCTCAGAAGCCTAATCTACAAAAACAAAAACGAAAGCGAAAAGCCCACTGTGTTAGCCTTGGAGTGAGAGAAGGAAAAGGAAGAAAAAAAAAAAAAAAAAAGATGTTTACAAGTTGGTTCCACTGGGGATCGAACCCAGGACCTTCTGCGTGTAAAGCAGACGTGCTAACCACTACACTATGGAACCACAAGTGTGCAGACTTCCTGTCCCCAGACACAAAAGTTTCTAGAAAAATACATCAGAAAATATAGCTATTTGATTCAAAGATAGATGACTTGGAACACAGGAACTTTTGGAGCTTAATTACATTTCTAGTGCATCTCACTCACACACAAGCTTGAAATATGTCCTCAAGTTGCATCATCTGTGAACACATGATTCTTGATTTGTGCCCCTTTGAACACTTCTAAACTAATCTATATTTATCCAGTCACTCAAAGAGTATTTATTTTGAGCTATGTGCCAAGCACTTGTCGAAGTGCTGCAGATAGAGAAGTGTAACAATTAAAACCCCTGTGTGTACGCATCTTTTGCTGTAGTTCCTAGCAAATAACCGGGGCTGAATAAACATATCTTTATTTCAAGGGAATTATAAAAGAAGTTAGCAGCACTCACACGACCTCCCTTTTTTTGCAGCTGGGTTAGAGCTGGCCAGTTGGGGACTGCTCACTAAGTTAAACTTGGGATATTTGTGCATTAAGATGGGATGCAAAAAAAATGTTTTCAATTGTAGGGGTTCAGAGCATGCCACCCCAAAATATGCCTCTCTGGTATGTTGATTATCTTAAGCTAAAGACACTTGAAAAACAGCAGATGCAAGAAGGGCACTCTTACCTTCCTTTTTCTTTCCAAAAGCAGGAGATAAAATACCCATATGCCCTCTCTGTACCAGAGGAAGGAAGCATTCTTATCACCAGAGACTGGGGAGTCCAAGCAGAGAGAAATCTGTACCAAGAAACCTCCTTAAACTAACCCTTATCTTCCTAGTCCCTTTTCCACATAATTGCCCTAGTCCAAACCCTTTCGTCTTGGCACGTTTTCACAACGTTTGTCCAACCCAGTCCATAAGCGTTGGGCTCTGATTGCTGTTTTGAGTCTTCATTTTTCTTGTGAGGGCTCCCACGTACATGTAAAACTTACTTAATAAAATTTGTATGTTTTTCTCCTATTAATCTGTTTTATGCTACTTTACTTCTCAGGCCCAGCCAGAAACCCTAAGAATAGAGGAGAAATTTTACTTCCCGTTCACAATCTCTCTCTCTTCCCTCCCTCCTTCCTTGTGATATAATATTGGTCCAACACGTCTCCTTCAAACTCTGGGCCCTGATTTCCAGAGCTTTGTTGAAGAGTTGGGAGCCTTTTGGAAATCGAGTCACTGGTGAGGGCCACCAGACTGAGGAGGTTGTTTGCAGGTCACATAATCCTAGTTGTTCAAGGTCTTCTCAGTTTTCATTTCTCTTTAGAATCAATTTACTTAAAAACTGATGGGCTTGGAGTGGTTATACCAAACTGATGGTAGGCAAGGACCACAGTGGAAAGATTCAACCATGTAACTATTAAACACTGCCTACTTGGATTTTTTTTCTATGCTCTGGAGGTAAGGGGTAGGATTATAGGAGAGCGAAAAATAACCAAATAGCCTGAGCACAAAACAGAAACAAACGTGAGGGGTTTCCAGTTCTTATCGAAAAGGACAAATTAGAAAATAAGTTCATGTGCCAGAAGCAAGGATTGAACCCAAGCAGATATGCAATTTATAAACTTTAAGTTCAAAACTTTCCCACTCACCAATCACAGCAACATAAGATTCTTGTTCTCATATCTTTTCTTATAAGAAACCAAAAAGTATTTGTTTACAATCTGGGGAGTCTAGGATTGACCTCATAGGTCCATGAAACATTGGCCCAGGCTTACAAGAATATAAACAAAAAACAAATCTTTGGAAAGTTCTTTGATGGGAAATTCATAAAACATAATTCAAACAATTATTTTCATAAAATTTACTATTTATGTGCTATGACTTGTGCTGGGTTGTTAGACTCTCCCTGACCTTGCAGACATATATTTTAACAGAAAAAGCACACAATTTTACTAAATACATAATTTCATGAAAATGTGAGGAGGCTAAGTAAAGGAAGTGTAGGATGCTACATGACCACCAACACATCCTGGAGACCCTTACTAAACCAAAACTTAGGACACTAGAAGACACAACCCCAATAGACTATCATAGAAAAACCCAGTACACTTCTCTAGATATTTAGACAGATCATGTCTCAAACATAAAAAAGAAACTCTATACTTTTTAAAAGAGAGAATATTTTTTAACCTAGTAGCAGAGAAAGACCCTTTAAGCATAACCTCAAAAGTACAAACCAGTAGGGGAAAAAACGATAACTCCTTAATAAAATCAAGGCTCTGCCATGAAGTTCTGTCAAAGTCAACAGACAGGAAACATAACAGTAGACAATACTCCAAGGTCTAAAATTCACAATAGACTAATGACTACAATATACAATGTACCCCAGGTATATCAACATGGAAAATACACCAACCTCTATACGAATATGGACAAATGATAAGAAAAGTATCAGTGTACATAAGATGCAATTCGAATGACTAACAAACATATAGACAGATGCTCAAAATCTTTAGAAAACATAAATAAAATTTTAAAGAAAACAATGATGAGATTTATCACTCTACACATATTAGATTACAGAGTAGAAAGCTGAATAATGTTAAGCCTGGGCAGGGATAAAGGGATATGCAGTGCTGGTGGGAGTGTAGACTGACAAAAATAAGCTGGGATTAATTAGTATACATATATATATATATACACTAATCAGTGTGTATATATATATATATATATATATATACACACACAAACACATATATATACACACTCGCACAAGTACATAAAGGGAGATGGATGAGGAAGTGATGTTATATGGAGTGGGGGGACAATGGAGGCAACCTGTGAGCGCATCACTGGGACAGAAGAGAGGAAATACAGTGCCCATTATGGGATCTTACATAGCAATTAGAAGCAATGATTTAAGTGCACACAGAGCAACTTTGATGGATCTTAAAGTCATAATAATATATATCATTTATATAAATTTATAATATATGTGCACAAAACAAAAATGTCAATTTTGCAAATATATATATATGATCAAAGTGATACACAATAAACAAATTAGAAAAGTTGTTTATGTAAGGAGAGGAATGGCAGCAGGACATAGGGACAAAGGGAATGAATAAATCTTGTTGTAAGAAAGGGCAAGTAGATTAGGCACAGGCTAGACAGGCAGGGAAGAGCTGAGGGGTGCCTAGAGGAAATCGGGTGTGTAGATCTGTCACAGGATCTCCTAAGTGATTTCTGTTTTCTCCAAGGTCTTGCATTTTGTGGATGTTCAGTGAATACATAAGCCCTCGTCCTTTCCCATAAAGCACAAGGCACAAGGCGGTTATTTAAACATTTCAGAATGGTGGTCTCATCTATTCTTCCCCCACGCTAAGCTGTATTCGGCCAACATGCCACAACCCCTTCTGCAATCATCAACCTGACCTGGAAACTGAGAAGAGAGGTCATGTGACTCTGCTAAGACGCGCCCTGCATCTTGCCCAAGTTAGAGGCTCCCACGGCATCCTGCGGGAGTTATTTACCACATTGTACCCTAATTTTCTCTTTAATTCTCTGCATCCTCCACTCATTTTTACAACCTATGAAGACAAGAATCAAGTCAGTTTTAACTCAACGGTGCAATGAGCAGAATCTCCTGTGCATCAGGCTGTCCTTATCTTTGCTTGCTTTCTTATGCCAGGTTAGATAAAATAGAAGGAAGCATGATAGTCTTGCTCATGTGCAGTGAATTAGCTCAGAAAGTAGCACCGTGGGCTCTTTAACCTTGCGGTAGCGGAATTACTGCTTACATCTCTCGTTGTTTGCGGGGGGGAGGGTTGGAGGGAGAAAATTTTAAAACTTGCTTTATTTCCCTGCTTCTAGAATACAAATCCTATAGATGAAGAAGTTTTCGTTTGGTTGGTTCTCTGCTTTATCTCCAGTACCTAGAAAACTACCTGAAATACAGTAGTGACCACATTTGTTGACAAAATGAATTAACGGAGAAAAATTTTAAATGTGTTGCAATATCCAATATTTCCTCTAGAGGGCGATAGTCACCATGAAATAGGAATTTCACTCCAATTTAAAATAATTTTTAAAACCTCGCGCTGAAGAATGCATTTTTATTTTTTAATGTTGAAGTTTCTGCTTTAGTGTAGAAATATAGTTCAGAAATACAGGTGCGTTCTCTTTGTCACAAAATCAAGTACGTTTCTGGCAAAATGCTACATTTCACAGAAAATGTTACAAATGTGATATAACCGAAGCATAGTTCGAGAGGGGGCCCTGTGGCTTAGCTGGTCAAAGCGCCTGTCTAGTAAACAGGAGATCCTGGGTTCGAATCCCAGCGGGGCCTTTCCCTTTCCCTTTCCCTTTCGGTTTTTGTATTTCAACAGTGTAGTTGCCACTAAACATGCTGGAGATGCATTGAGGAATTTATATTACTGGTAAAGTCTGTATTGAATTGTTATTCCAATTGTGGAGAGTCTTCTTCCAGATAATACCTTCACAATAAGAAGAGTTGTGATGAAGGGAAAAGTGAATAAGTTTCCTGTAATTGATAGAAAGTGATGGATTTGCTAATGATTGGTATATGAATTGAGCACAAATTATCTTCCAGTACCTGATAGAGAGTAAGATTTCAAATTCTGTCTTGGAAGTTCAGTCTCAGCTCTCTTAAACTGTGACATCCAACATAGTCAGCTAAATGATGGAGTTTGGTTATCAGTGTCAGGCAAAGAATTAATAAGCCACGACATTTAGTTGGAATCAGACTCATTTTTATTTTTGAGAACAAGAGAGCAATGTCAAATGTAGACCCTCATCATTTTGGTTTTGTGCAGCCCTAGGAACTGTATTTGTTTGTGCATCAGGAGAACTTACTGAGTGCACAGGGGGAAAATTGGAGCTCAATAACATTTTGAGGAAATAAATCACAAGTAGATTACCACTTTCTTGAATCTTAAGTGACATTGTAGTTTATAGCTAAAATGTACACTGTGTAGCACTGGCCTATACATTGGGCTTTTCCCTTTTATCTAGAGAAATTTCAAAGATTATGACTGGAGTTCCACCAGAGTCACTGTCTTTTCACTTTAGTAGAAATAGTCCTGCACTATGCCTGAAATCCTGTTTATACTTCACTGGAAACCTGGTTTCATTTTCCTCAGTTTATCCATAGAGTTCTTCCCCATCTATTTCCCAAGGAATGTGAGCAAAAAAGGTAGTCATGAAGGGTAGCAGACTATGCCACCCCAAAATATACCACTTTGGCATAAGGACTATTGTGAGCTGAAGACAAAAGAGAAGAAGCAGATACAAGAAAAGCTCATTTCACTTTCCCTATTTGCCTATAAAGCGGGACATACAAAGGACATAATACATTTTAAAAGTCCCCCCCCCCACCAGGAAGGGCAAAGATTAATCCCCAGAGACAACTTTAGACCCTATCAGCCTGGAATCTAAATAACAAATTTTACTAACTAGCCTTTCTGGAGTGAAAGATCTGATGAGAGTTTATAACAAGACTAATGCCACTAACAAGGAATTTTGGAAAAAGAATAGCAAGGAATAACAGAGCCATTCCAAAATAAATTTTAGGCAAAAATCTCTGTAGACATAACAATCAACCATATTTTCAAAGAAGACAGAAAACAGTGCATCTAATTTATAAATGTGAATGAACATAATCTTTACAGAGAAAAAAATCTTGATACATAACATATAATAATTCTGAGACACAATATGCCATGAATATCCAAACCATGTAATAAGAATATATAAACAATATATCAACGATATCAAGCAGAGAGATTCAATAAGTCTGGAGTAGGTCCTACACATTTATATATTAATAAGTTTTCACAGGTAAGTAATGTAAATCCTCAACTGAAAGCCAGTTGCCTGGATGTTAGATTCAAAGTGTACCAAGTTAACATTTAGAAAGATAACTGAAATTATGGCTCATTGTATTCTACTGATGTTGTCTAATATCAGGCAAAACAACACCAGGACTCTGACAAATAGAAATATGTTATGAACAGTGGGTACTGATAAATCTCTAGGAACTTCCCATTCCTTGAAGGCTGTCAGCTAGCGGTCATTCTCAGTTTCTAGTGAATGTCCACATTCCATGGCTGGTGGCTGCCTTCATCTTCAAAGTTAGCAATAACCTGTCGAGGCCTTCTCATACTTAAAATCTGTAAGTATATTATTTAATATGCAATGAAACAGTGGATGCCCTTTATTAATTAAAAACATTTTTTCAGGCGCTGGGTTTGAGCCAGTCACAGTACTTGACATGAAGGATGCAGCACTGACCAAAGCACAGCAAGGCCTTACCTTCTTGGATTTATTGAGCACTCACTATGTCCCTGGCACTGTGCTTGAGACATTACTTATGTCATTATTTAATCAATATCGTGTATGTCATTTTCAAAGTAACCCCATACATTTAAACGAGAGAAAGAGTAAAAATATGCTGGGAGTCTGAGGGACAGTGCAAGGGTCGAGGGGAGAAACAGGAGGAGGCTCGTGCTGGGCACACGGAGACCCAGGCGCCAGACTTGAAGAAAAGGACAGACAGGGAGAGTGAGGTGCTTAGACTGACAGCAGCCCCAGGGGCTCTTGCCCTCCTATCCCCCACTGCGCACCCCGTTTTCATTTTGGATTCAAATCTTAAATCCAACGCTTTTATGATAAACGTTCGAAAAAAATTTAGACGAGTTGTAAATGGCTTCTTAACTGGCAGCACCGAGGTAACGGTCAAATATAACCCAAAGTCTCACCATTGCTCCATTTTACCGCAGAGCATTCGCGGTTGCTGGTCTGAGGCTACGCCACAAGCCTGAGATATTCCCACATTGAGAAGAAGAAAACCGAAATACCACGAGGCATATACTTCAAGAGGAATCGAATCAGCGACCTTGACATTATAAAAACAATAAATACCCTAACCAAGTGAGCAACTTGCCATGAAGAGGAATGATGTTTTTACATTTCAGAAGTATAAACTATATCAAAGCATTATTGCCTGAAGTTTTTTCCAGAATGATGCAAGACATTTCCTCATTCTCCCAGTTTCCTCTTCCCCTAAATACATCCACCTTACCTCATTCAATTTTCTTTAAAAGCTCTCCATCCTGACTCTGGTACTTTATTTCTTTAAAAAGAAATACACACAATCAAATCTTTCAGTGGTAGTGATATTAGGACTGTCTGTAATTGGATGTACGGGTGCAATTTCCACCGGTCATGTGGCCTATAGGTAGGACGGGGACGAGAAAATGAACGTGAAGGGTATTGGCCCGTACGGGGATCGAACCCGCGACCTTGGCGTTATTAGCACCACGCTCTAACCAACTGAGCTAACCGGCCGCCCCGAGGCCCAGGTCTTTACTTACATGGTTTAAAGTTATACCTAATTAAAGTCGGCGGTCTTTGTAAAATGTTTTTAAAAATGTTCTTTTTTCTATCAAAAAGGAAAAGACAAATCCCAGTTGCCTGCACGGATGAACCGTGCTTCTCCCCAGGAAAACTCAGTCTCTCAAACCGACCGAGGAAGACTCATATCAATGTCCGGGAGCAACTACCTCCTTGAAACTATTCCCAGAAGGCCTCGGGAAACGCGAAGCCCCTGCAAGCCTGAGATGGTGGCGGGCGGATCACGGAGCACAGAGCAGGGCTTGGTGGACTCGGCTTCCGCGCACGGGGTGCGGATTCTCGGCTCTTGGAGGTCATACCGGGCGGGTCATCTCTTCCCAGAGGCCTTTAGCCGCTTGGCTTCAGGGTGGTTCCGCAGTCGCCTTTAAGCTAAATCTGTAGCCGTTCGTCCGGAGCGGAGTAAGACAGGGACCTTACGCTGCAATGTCAGCCATAGGCCACTTGGTGCCGCCCGAGTGCAGGGCTGAGGACTGAGGCAAAAGGACTGTGAAGACCGCCCCCCTCCTGAACCTCTGACCCCTCCCCATGCCCCCCAAATCACCAAATCTATGACAAGGGAAGTCGAGACCACAGCGAGTCCGGAGTCAGGGCCTTGTTCCGGACCAGGGAGAAACACCGGAATCTGAGAGGAGTAGGGGAACTGAAGCCAAGGTCAGGCAACTCAGAGGAAGGAGTTGGGAAACCTTTGCCCTTTTGAGCCTGGCCTGATCTACCTGCAAGCGGGCGTCAACGATGTCAGGGACCAGTAGAGCAGCGAATTTCTGCTTGCTTTCTTTTCTCTGTTGGACCCTACAACCCTCTCTCTCTCTCTCTTTTTTTTTTTTTTTTTTGTATCTGAAGTTAATTGACTCGTTTTATATATATATAGTATATCGAGTAAGATTTGAAAGACTATTCGAAAGAGAGCTATTTCTTTTAATGAGGCAAGTTAACTATTCATTTACTTGTTTTACATTATGCAATTTATAAATTTTGTTTTTAATTGTTTAAAAAGCTGTAAGATGGTATTTCTTATCTTTAGTACATTTCTTTTACTTTGTATCAGCATCCACCATATGAACTAGTAGCTGTCTTCATTTTCTTTGTCCTCTAGTAAAAATTCGGTGGAAAGTGTGTAGAAAAACCAATTTTTAAAATTTAATTGTATGTATTTATTTATTTTTATTAAAAAATTTTTTTACTACAGTACTTTATCTGTAGTCTTTTCCCCTCCCTTTGTGTTTTACTGCCACTCTCCCGGATTTCCAAACCTTGAGAAACCTCTCTCTGCTTAACAGCCAGAATGTCAGCTGTTTGGATGACTGGGCATTCTCTTTTCTCTCCTGTCCTCCCCCAGTTTTCTTTGGCTGTGAGATCTCTCTCCATTCAGTAAGCCTTGGAGAGATTTCTCTCAGCTCTCCAGTCCTGGCTGTTGGCAGCTAAAACACAAAGTGCTGTTTGCTCTTCGTTTTCCTGCCGTGCTCCCCAACTTCAGAATGTTTTGAACTTGAGAGTGCCTCAGTGGGTATTTCCACTTTCTAGCCTTTTCCCTCACCCCCTTTTGACTTACTCTCCTCATCAGAGACAATCAGAACTGGTTTTGGCTACTTGAAATTCTGTTTGGGTCAAGCAAGCCCACAAGCAAACCTTAAAAATGTCTAAGTTTCTTCTGGTTTCTCCTAATCTGGTCTTCACAGGATTTTCCTCCTCTGTGCCGCTGCCACCTGCCAGGAATAAGGACAGCCAGAGGCTTCTTTTCTCCTATGAAGGCCTCTTTCTAGAATTTAGTTTATGTTGATTCTTTAGTATCCTCAGCTCCTGATGGGTTCAGAAAATCTACTCCCCTTAAGCTGATGGCTTTGCTTTAGTTAGTAGGTTGAGAGGGACACACACTTGCAACTTCCTACAACTTAACCAAAATGGAACTCAGTGCTTTGTATTTTTAAAATATTTCCAAATGTCTGTGCCAAAAGTACTTTTGTCATTCCTTGAAACTATTTCCTTTAAAATATATAACAACAGACTAATCTCTCTCAATAAGGAAATTAACCATGTTGCCAGTTGCTTTTCATATTGTTTCAGGTAATCCTTATATCACATGTCATTTATTCAACTGATATTTTAAAATAGCCAGTTTTGTTCTTATATTGAAGTTGGAAGAAGTGAGATATAATATCCATACGATACCATGAAAACTTCAAGAAGTGAAACGAGTGACCACCTGCAGGTATGTTGCCAGATTTTACTTAGACTTCCAGGTGATACTGCTGGGCACGTGCAGGGCAAAAGAATGTCACATGGAATTTGGATACATTTCAGAAAGCTACCTCGAATATTGTCCCCTGATTTGACAAATGTTTATTGAGAACTACCAATATAATGGTCCCAAAGCCACACATGATACCTTCCTCATCTTCCCAGAGCTTAAAATCCAATACCACCATGACTTCTGATTAGTTGTCTAACAGTGGAGATGGTCTTCTCCACAGAAGCGGTATCTTCATTTTACTTTAAGAAAGATCTTCTTCAGTCTTTTGCATCTGATGCAGGTGTATTTTCTACACAAATGATCAGGACAGATTAGCAACATTATCCAGTGAAAGCACTTATACTATGCGCCATGGAAAACTTCCATATATGGGCACGTATCTTCCATATGTCAGCACATCTGCTTAAACAGAATATCCTGTTTGGAATCCTATCTCTTGCTTTTTGTGATTTTGGAGAATAATATCACCAGCAATGTTGAAGACAGCTTGATAAAGCAGAGATTTTTAGAAGTTAAATGATGGAGAAAATTGTGAGCCTGTTGTCAGCTAGGAAATGAGGATCTTGAGGTCAGGAGATGACAGTGGGGTGTTTTGTATAGAAATGCTGAGGTGGAAGGATTCGTTCATATAAAAGACTGCATGAAAAATCACTCCCAGTGGGGCCTCAAAAGGGTACCTTAAATTCTGTCTTGGAAACTGTAGGCTGCAGAATTCTCATTCCGTAACACCAGCATATTATGGAGAGAAGTGGAGTCTGAATGCAAGCATCAGAGCTTTAAAAAACAAACAAAAAAAAGTAAAATAAATCAAACAAACAACAACAAACTCATATCCTTAATTCACCAAAAAAAAAAAAAAATTCTCCAGGATGCTGCCTTAGCTTTCCAAGCCTGAAATTTATTCAAGAATTGGGATTATGAAAGGTTTTTGTTTTTGTTTTCATAAATGGAGGAAAGGGGAGAGAAATGTTTTGCAACAATGAATATTTCTTCAAAAGGCATGAAGTGAGTAAACCCGGGCTATACAGGCAAAATCTACTCAGTTATGTATAAGGGCTGGAGCAACAGTTAGCAGGTGTTTCCGTAGTGTAGTGGTTATCACGTTCGCCTCACACGCGAGAAGTCCCCGGTTCAAAACCGACCGGAAACAAGTTTTTTTCCTGATTATCTTATGTACTTCTACTTGATTTCAACTTGCTTATATTAAAAAATAACAAACCCCACAAATCTTCGCACTTACCCTTTGTTTGAAGGAAGAAATTATCCTGAGAGTCCCGCGCCGATGCATGGTTTCGCTGTTCACACGGGGCAGTTTTTCCCTTTCTCCCTTCTCTCCTCTGCTGGGTTCCGACGAGGCCTGTGAGGGTCCCTGGGAAAATATCAGAGGAGATGAGCCGGCGCCGCGGAAATGGTTGCTCTCTTCGGAATTTGGATTTCTACGAAAAGAGGCTTCTCCAGGAACTGACCCTGACGGCAGCTTGATCTTGGACCTGATCTGTAGCAGAAAAGTCTCCCAGACTCAAGCCAGTTTTGAATGCAGAGAATTCTGTTTCCCCTTGAGAAAGTCCACCGGCACATTGCCAAAAACGTATAATGTTATTCTTCCTCCTAGCCTTTCCTAAAGGGACCTGCGCTCATGTACCAAAGTGATTGTGCATTAGGGAAAAGGAAAAAATCAGACTTTTCAGGAATTACTAGACAATGGCTCGGAACCGGCATTACTTGCTAGAGATAAAAAACATCATTGCTGTCCACCAGGCAGTAGGTACTCATGAAGGTCAGGCAACCAATGAAGTTTTGCCTCCTGTCCATTTCACTGTGGACACAGTGGATCCCTGAGCCCACCCTGTGGTTACTTTCCCAATTCCAGAGAGAATCTCTACATCATTTCCATGACTAATGGAGTGAAGGCCAATTAGAGGCCACCAGAAATTCCTCTGTGAAAATAATTACACAAAACACAATACTGTTATTCCTGGACCGATTTTAGAGGTTAGTGCCAACATCGAAAACTTGAAAGATACAGGGACAGAGATTCACCAAATTTCTATTCAACTCACTTACTCAACTGTAGAAGGTAAATGGGTTGTGGAAAATGACAGTTATTGTAGATCTAGTCAAGTGATTATTTCCATTGCATCTGCTATTCCAGATGTTCTTTTATTAATGGAGAAAATTAACACATGCCCTGGCCCTGGTATGCAGCTCCTGATATGGTTAGTGCTATTTTCTCTGTACCCAGTCAGAAAGACCATCAGAAGCAGTGAGCCTTCAGCTGGCTGATCCAACAGTACATCTTACCTACCCTACCTCAGGGGTATATCAGCTTTTCAATCATATGTTATAAATTAGTCTACAGAGACCTTCACCACCTTACCATATGTTCTAAAGTTGAAAGCTGATTTTTGTTGTTTTAAATATGAACACTGTAGGCAAATGTATATTGTGCAAACTGATCACAAGTGAATGGGCCTACCTTTCCAGAACTGGCTCAGTCCTGTGCGCCTCATTTGCATCTCTATCCCAGTTTTAGTCTATATGGGCTGCTGTAACAAAAATACCATAGACCAGGTGGCTTAAAGGACAAACATTTATTTCTCACGGTTCCGGAGACTAGTGTCGATTCTCAGTCTGGTGAAAGTTTGCTTCCTGGCTCCCTGTCTCATAGACAACAGTCTTCTCACTGTCCTCAGATGAAGGAAAGGGTGAAAGAGCTCTCTGACATCTCTTTTATGAGGACCTAATCCCACTCATGAGGACTCCATCCTCATGACCTAAAGCCCCCACCTCCAAATACCATCTCATTGGGGACTGAGATGGTCTCAATGTAATTTGGGGGAGAGAGGCATGTTCAGTCTATAGCAATCACCAAAACATCCATTTCCTTTTCTGACTTCAACTATGTTTAGTCAAGTATAAGTTGATATTGACTTTTTGTGCAGGGAGGCCAGTGGCCAATGGGTGATGTTGAAACCAATTATTAAAACATTTTGAAAGGAAATTATCCTGAACTGATCCTTCACATCCAGAAGTGCTGCCCCACCATACAGTCCTGACTGTCAGTTGAGTCTGAAAGAGTCTTCGTAGCCATCAAAGGAGGCATTTTCTAAGATATCTTTTTACCTCCCATTTCTTCCTGAAATTGAGAAAGGAAGTTGACTGAGAAAGACGCTTGGACAAATTTTAAAATCAAAGATGCTTTAAAGAAAATACCAGTCCGCAGGCGTCAATCCAGGAGGAAAGAGAAAGAACATCTCCTGGGGGAATGTTGATGTGTAGAAGAATGTGGTACCATTTAGAACTGAAAAGAATCCCTGACAAAAGTTAAACTCCCAAGGTGGACACAGGGAGGACGGGATGAACAGTGACTGCTTTTGGACGACGTTATTTTAAACAACCTCCTTTTTCTGTCCCCACCTCTACTTGGGGGTGAATTCCTTAGTAGTGTAGAAGTACTAGGAAGAAAATCAAGATCTAGCTGAGAAAAAAACACAAAAATTTCAAAAGAGCTTTTTCATTTGTAAGTGGATTTCACAGTCTTCACCCCAAGATTATTTAATTCTCCAAAGTGTTCTGTTGGAAGAGCTATAAAACCTCCAGAACTGTGCACTGTTTACATGACAAAACTGGGGACAGGAAACTGGAGATTTATAGAGTCACTTCACTCACTTATGAAGTGAGTGAAGGATTTCCCGTGAAAACAACTCCTGGGCACTGTCTGCTGTAAGAACTACACTCTGGTCAAGACAGAAAATAAAAAGAGAGCTATGCTCTTTTCTCTGCAAAAAACAAATCAACAAAACAAGACACACACAAAAACAACTTTTAAAGTTGTATTTCTAGACCCAAAGGAGGAAGTTTAAGCTATTTAAATTCTGCTAATTCTTCCACTTCCTTCAGAACATCCTAGAGCAAATCAAGGGCTTTGAAGTCAGGGTGTGAAGATGGTGGGTCTGACCTACTGAGCTGGTCCTGGTTGCTCACAAATGGAAGATCCAATTCAGTGTCTGAAGAACATTCCAGAATCGTTTGATCTTGGATCAGGTGATTCTCCTAGAGACTCCCAGGTCTCCCGTGCCCTGTGTGTCCAGGGCTAGACTTGGACAGCATTCCAGAACCTTCTTGCCTTTTTGCCTCAGGCTTCCTGAGTGGCTTCAAATCTTATTTGTGTGATTAGCTCCTTCTGAGGCTCGAAGTGAGGCCTCCTTCAGAGTGCTGACTATTGCTGAGTTCCAGAAAGGAAGGGCTAGTCACCATTCCAGAGGAGAACTCTGGTAAGAAAACTTTTCTCCTCCACTTCCTCATTTATACTGTTTTCTTGAGCCTTTATTTGATTTTTTAAATAGGTAACATCTAAAGTCTAATGTGACATGCAGTAAATTTCTTCCTCCTGCTTCCAAAGAATTCCACCTCCTTAGTCTCCAGCCCCTCAACTGGGAACTTTGTTGTGAGTTTACTGATTATCCTTGAGAGTTTTTTTTTTTTTTTTTTTTTTGCTTTGTTTTGTTTTTGTAAAATGCATATACAATCTAACACAAATATATCTCCAATAGTATCATTCTATAGAGATTGCTCTGAACCTTGCTTCTACTTTATAGCATATGTATGTACATAGTGATCTTTATCAATTTGTTTTAAATATGCACAGCATTTCACTGTGTAGTTGTGCCATAATTTATCTAATTAATAGTTCTGACTAACTAGGTTTTTCTCAATCTTACCATTACAGTTAATGCTGCAGAGAATAAGTTAGAACACAATATAATTTCTCATGTGTTCAAGTCTATGTTTTACATTTGTGGAAATGCTGTATCAAAGAGTATATGCATTTGAAATATTGGTAGATCCTGCCACATTGTCCTCCTAGCAGTAAGGCATAGTGTATTTGTGGAGAACCCAAATGAGCAGAATCGTAGACACACTTAATACAACTCTTACTTCATTCAATGCCAAGTATGAAGCTAAACCAGGCAATCCATGAAGACTGTAGAAAATTTTAGAAAATCAAGGATTCTTGTGTTGCTGGAATATTGCCTTCTCTCAAGGAGGTGAGATTTCGCAGCCTGGAGCCTGGCAGGATGGGGACAAGTTGGATGAGGCTGAGCGGAGAGATCTGATGAGGGGACTTGAGAAGTGATCTCCTTTCACGTACTGCTTAAAGTAAACATGCCAAATAAGCAAGGATGGCCAGAATTGGTAAGCAGGATTATAAATCAGGAACCTGTATGGCCGTTTTAGATTCCTAAATAGGGGCTGGGGATTTAAGCTGTGATGGCCGAGTGGTTAAGGCGTTGGACTCGAAATCCAATGGGGTTTCCCCGCGCAGGTTCAAATCCTGCTCACAGCGTTTCTCAGTGCTTTTCCGCTCAAATTACAAAATGACTTTCTCAGTGTGGTTCTCAATCTTCGTCTTATTACATAAAGAAACTGAGGAGTAAGAAGGCAGCTTTCCGTCCCGTCCCTAGTACACTCTCAGTATTTTGGCTCTTCCATCCTCCCCCAAACTGGGCGGGCACCTGTGAATCACTTGAGCGCGGGGGCGGGGCTTCCTTCAGCCCAACTATCTGCAGCTACCCCTCAGTACCCGGGAAGCCTGAGACTTAGTGAATGCTCAAAACAGCTGCTTGTTTTGTATCCATTCTGTTAAATCTAAAAGTAGCAGCAGGTCCCAAAGGCAAAGAGAAACAAGAAATTCTGTTTTAAAAAATCTGTAATAAAATTCCCCGCTCTGTTAATGGCGATGCAGGTAGCTTCCTTAAAGAGTTCTCTGGTATTTAAACAAAACAAAACAGTCTAGTGAGAACCATGAAGGTCTAGGATCATAAATATCTCTGTGTGTGTGTGTGTGTGTGTGTGTGTGTGAGCGCTCTTTAAAACATTGTACTATAGAAATGAGGAAACCGAGGCAAAGAGAAGATACACAACTTGCGCCAACGCAATAAATCTAACGAGGGAAGAGTACGGATAAAGGCTGTGGGCACCGTGACTGCACTCGGACCCAAACTATTGTACTTCTCGCTCAAAGAACTGCCCTCACTTATTAACACTTTTGTATCTCCACATACCTATTTCGCCTACATTGAGCCCTTAAATATAGCTAGCCAATTTATGTAATGATACTGGTATTCTCTAATTTTATAATTATATTAACTCTGAACTTCTAAGTTCCTATATGAATTTGGTTCTTAAAGTGTTTACCTTTATTAAATTATTACCCCCATTTCGCCTAATTTGGGAGGGTGGGTGCTTCGGAATGTTTTTCTGCTGCTTAGAGTCTGAAATTATTTCCTGTGTAAAGAGTTTCAGCTCTTTGGAGAGTGAGATTGAAAAATATGATTAATACCTCAAGAATGTGTTTTATTCCACTTTCTCTTTCACTATATCAAAATTGAAAATTAAATGGATCACTAATTTTTGACCCATACTCAACATCAGTAAGTGCCAAAGGAAAATGAAATGACTTGATGAATGGACAGATGAACCGACTGTTAAAGAAGCGTTGATAAGTAGAAACAATACAGACAATCACGCACATAAATGGGGGGAAAATGCTAACCATAGTCGTTCTATCACATACATGATGCTCCAAGGCAGAAAATTCTTTCATAATTATAAATATTTTAAGTGAATGTAACTTATACAAATTGACCCCGAGGATAACCAATCAGTTTTAGTAGAATCCATAGGTCTTTCTTGTACAACTAACTTCCATCTGTGTCATGAATCAACCGTTTTCTCAATGAGTCTAGTGAATAATGAGTAATAGACAAGGTTTATAGCAAGGGGGGCCAGTGGCGCAATGGATAACGCGTCTGACTACGGATCAGAAGATTCTAGGTTCGACTCCTGGCTGGCTCGACTTGCCCTTGTCTTTTAGGAAAAAATATGTCTCTGTGTACATTTTTCAAATTGATAACAAATTCTTAACGTCCTTCGATCTGGTTCTTCGCCTTGCATGGGGCCCGCCACACAGTGCAATTTTGGCTGTCCGTTAAGTCTGAATGGATGCGTAGGTTGTCTCTCTTCTGAAATGTCCTTTTAATCTCGTTTCTTTTAATGATACTGAGAAGGGGAGTTGACAGAAAGGTCTTTAGAAAGACAACTTTAAAAAATTAAATACGGAATATTATTTGACCATAAAAAGGAATGAATTTCTGATACATGCTACAACATGAATGAAACTTGAAGACTTCATGTTAAATGAAAGAAGCCAGACACAAAAAGCCTTATGTTGTATGATTCCATTTATATGCAATGTCCGGAATAGGCAAATCCATAGCGGCAGTAGTAGTTGCCAAGGGCTGGGGAAAGGGTACAGAGTTGGTTTGCGGGTGATGGAAATGTTTTGAAACTCGATAATGGCGATGGTTGCACAACTCTGGGAATATACTCAAAAACACTGAATTGTACACTTTTATGTGAATATTATAGACTGTGAAGTATATCTTAGTTTTTAAAGATCAAAGAAGTGTCAAAGAAAAGAAACAAAGTCTGACCAGTATTTTCTTCATTAATTTTTCCCCCGTTGGGCAGGGCTCTCACTCTTCAGGCTCTTCCCCTGCACACTTTCTGTCTCTGAGCATCGGTCCTAGAGGAAAAAGAAGGGACATCAGCTGGAGAAACTGAAGCAGGAAAGCCACTTCTGTGGACAAACGAAATCATAGCGTCCCCCTTAGGCCCTCAATTCAGCGATCTTGGCAAAGATCTGCCCTGACACCCGAGAAAGCTATTCAGACTCTTATCTCATCGCCCAGCTCCGGATCTCAACTAGAAGAGCGCGGCAGCCTCACCGCCGAAGACAGAGACTAAGAAAGTGTTCCGAGTTGTAAGCGATCCTAGACAAAAGTTAAACAGACAAGAAGAGGGCGACGGTGTCAAAGGAGAAGAGGAAAGTGGCAGTTTGGGGGTGGTGTCTCTTTCAACAGCTGGATCTCCTTGTAAGGTCTTCCTGGGGCGTGACTTCAGACGTTTGGGGCCGAGTGGAGGAGCCTGGGAAGGAAATCAAGGTGAAGCTGGGAAAGGAACAAAAACATGCAAAGGAGACTTTCATTTGTTGGTATTGATGTATTTATCTTACAAAAGTTGATTGACTCTGGACAATGTGCGTTGTGAGGGGTGCCGGCAACCGAAAGAATGAACCTGCCACGCGTCTAGACCTCGTTTGATACCTCATCTGTTGGGCTGTTACCGAATTAAAAGGGGAGCGGGGTGGGGAGAGAAGAAAGGTCCAAAGGATTTGGAACTTCCTGATGTAAATACTTCTCAAATCTTAGCGCGGAGAAGAATCGCTAAGAAAAAGTATTAAGCCCAGTTTTCTAGGCTTCACGGCCCTCCCTCCCAGAGATTCTATATTGGTACTAGGATGCAGCCCATGAATTTTTAGCAAGGTGATGCTTCTGCTGCTATTCCGCCGACCATACTTTAAGCAGTACTGGACTAGTGCGTTGTATTTTATTACTCACTTTTTCCAGCTAACATCAACAGGGAACTTCCACGGTAGAAGAAAAAAAAAATAGAACATCTATATGGAGACGCTCACAACTTTAGTATTATTCCACTAGGCTTTACCCAACAAAGATAACCGACTTTTCTACTCTCAAGATTTTTGGTTTGTTTTTCTCTTTTATAAACGTGTTTCATTGAATACTTTTTTTTTTTGGTGGTGGTGGTGGAGGCTTGTTTTAGAAAGAAGTCCGTTTCAACCTCCGTCTCAAATAAACAAAAAGACCTTTCTTTGATATAATAATCAAATCACTCTTGAACTTAAAGGAGATAAGCTAGGTTTTTTCAAAACTCTGCATATTGCGAACATTCCTGCCCCCCCAAAAAAATCTACAGAGATTATACTGTGAAGTGAGTATTTTTTCCTTTCCCCCAGAATGTTGTGGAAGTGCCCTGTCCAAAACAATAGCCATTAACACATGTTTCTAAAATTTAGTTTTTTAAAAAAAGAATGTACAATATCTCATTAATTTTTTATTGATTGCATGTTGAAATGATAATATTAGGAGTTAAAACATTAAAATTAATTCCACTTGTTTACTTCTTAAAATGTGACTACTAGAAAAATTAAACTTACTTATTATGTGATATTATTTGTTAACTCTCACACCTTCTTGCGGTTATTGATGTAGCAACATCAGTAAAGTGTAATCAGTTTGCCAAGGATGTGGTTCTTTGAAGCAGACGCCATGGCAGTGTCATATTCCAAAGAATTTGTTTGTTCTTTACTTCAAAAAATATCTGTATTCTTCTCCAAACGCAATTCTTAGTATGTGAAAATGAAAACTTTCTCACACTATATTTCTTTACTGTTTTTCTTTTTCTGTTCAAGAGGGTTCTGTGGGTTGGCTGGTTGAAGAGCGTGCTTAGTAAACAAAAGATCCTGGATTGCAATTTGGTGGAGCTGTCTCCATAGGTTTCATAATTTTGAAAAGTGTTAGCCCTCATTTTGTTGAACACAGTTTGGGGAATTGATCCTTGATCAAACCCGAGTTGTTCAATTGCTGTATTTTGTGGAGAACTAAGAGCCTGATGTTTACTTTATAGATGTGGTTTCTGAAGGTGGCAGGCACTGGAAGTTTTCAAAGAAAAGAGGGAAAGACTGGATGGAGTATGTAAAAAGTTGCATGAAAAATCATTCCACACATGGCATGAATGAAGCACTGTAAATTATTATTTGGACACCAAACAGTTCAGAATTCTCATCAGATGACAATGCCCCTCTCATATGCAATGAGATTAACAGTGATTTGCTTTGCACATCATTGAATATTTTGTCTTTAATCAATGACTTTACCATCTGAGAGTTTGCAATGAGAGCTACAGCAGTTACTGGAAACCACTGTTTTTTATTTTGTATGATCCCCACAAACAGCGTTAATTCTTTTTTGCATCCTGGAATATTTACCACACATGATGTGGTCAATAAATATTTGTGAATGGATTTGTGAATATCCAGTTTCTTTTCTCTACTATTTTGGAAGTCAGTAGAATGGAGCTGGATGCTGGAGATGCTGACGGCTGCAGGAGCTCCTGGAACCAGAAAGCAAAACTCTTTCCTCCTACTGTGTCTCTCCTGCACCCCCTACTGACAAAATTTCGGTGCCAGCTGGCACAAGAAAATAAATGTTTAAAAGGCCCAGAACCCTTTTCAAACAGTAGTCTAAAAGGGTGAATGTGTGGCTGAGAAGTGCATTAGAAAAAAAACCTGTTTTTCCTCCTGTGTGTCTCCTTCACTACTCACACAAGAACACTTTGCTTCTGACACTTCTGGCCACCAACTACATGGGAGTTTTCCCCCCACCAAGCAATTCTACAGCACTAGCTGAGTGTCCTACAGTTTAACTCAATTCTGACACTATTTATCTGGAGATAGCATCAGATCCCACAGGTTACGGGCTTAGTCCCTCAAGACCGCACCCATTTCAGATGCCAATGGAAAGTAGTAGGTCCCCACGTTACCCCAACACATAAACAGATGACATATTTCAGTAGATTGTTGCAAACTAAAAGTCCAATAAATATGTTAAATTTAAACACACACACACAGTAAGACTAACTAGTCTACTAGTTAGTCTATCAAATGCCTTTGATAGACTAACTAGTAGACTCTATAGAGCTGAGAAAAGAAGTGATAAACTTGAAGGTAGGCCTAAAAACTACCCAAGCTGAAACACCAAGAAAAAAAAGAAAAAAAGAGCATTGAAGAATTATTGATTAATATATTTGTAATCAGAATCCCAGGAGGTGAAGAGAAAAGAACAGAAAAAATATTTGAAGAGTTAATGGCCGAGTATTTTCCCAAGATAATGAAATACAGATATCCCTCACTTTTCAAAAGTTCACTTTTCTGCCACTTCATTTTTAGGAAAGACCTACGTTTGTACCTGTTTTGTAGAAAGCCATTATAGAGGCAGCGTGCATCAGGAGCAGCAAGGGTGGGACCACCAAGCTCCTCCCCCAGGAACTACAGTCAGCATCTCAGCATCAAGCCGCTATAGCTTTGAACTGTGTCTGTGAGCATCTGTGCTTTACCTACATTTATTTTGTGCATCCATGTGCAAGAAGTGTCCTAAGGTAACTGCTTCTTCACTTCACACCAATTCAGCTTGTGAAAGGTTTTATAGGAATGCTCTACTTTCCGATAGCAGAGGAAACCTGTACATCAAACCTCAGCTCCAAGGTCAGAGAATTCCAATCTATCTATCTATCTATCTATCTATCTATCTATCACCTATCTATCTATCAATCAATCTATCTATCTAAAACAGCAGACTTATCAGAAATTAGGTATACCAGAAGATAACGGAATGACATTTTAAAGTGATGAGAGGCTAAAAAAAAAAGAAATTAAAAAAAAATCTGTTAACCCAAGCAAAAAATATTTTCCAAAAGTGAAGAAATAAAGGTCTTTCCAGACAAACAAAAACTGAAGAGTGCATTACTATCAGACCTGAAAAATAGGAAATGTTATAAGATGGACTTCAGGAAAAAGGAATACAAAAGAATGAATATCCATTTCTGTACATATAATGGAGGTACATATAAGGAATACTTTTTCCCAATTTTCACTCTAAAAATGATAGACTGTATTAAGCAAAAGTAGTAGTGACGTATTGTACAGTTACAGCATATATGAAAGCAAAATCTATGACAGTAACACACACTATAGGAGGGAGTATATTATTACAAGCTTCTTACACTGCACTGGAAGCAGCATAACATTATTTGAAGGTGGACTTTGATTAATTGTAGCTGTATATAGAAAACCCTAGGGAAACAACTAATGATTTTTTTAGACATACAAATGATAAGGCAATGCTGGAGATATCATCAAATCATGTAAAATACTCATATATTTCAAAGACAGGAAGAAGATAAAAGAAAGGAACAAAGGACAAAAGGAACACATAGAAAACAACTAAGTTAGCGGATTTTGATACAAACATGTCAATATTTGCGTTATATCTAAACTATCTAAATCACCCAATTATAGATAGATCCTATCAGATTGGATAAAAGAAGTTCAGCGACATCTACATGCTGGACTATTTTCCAACTTATACAAGGAATTTTCATTTTCAGGTAAGACATCCGCTAAAACGGAGTTACCGGGAGTGGGGTTCGAACCCACGCGGACACACGTCCATTGGATCTTAAGTCCAACGCCTTAACCACTCGGCCATCCCGGTGCCCTGAGCCAAGCCTAACATGTCAAGTATTACTGGGTTAAAATTAATTAGACTTCCTAGTCCCTGGATTATGAATAATTTTACACACGTGAAATCTGGGACCAAGCTTTAAAGAGAGAAAACAAATCCTTGTAATGTTTCTTGGAAAAAACTAATGAAAACGTTTATTTTCACTAGTTTATTAGTTTATCTAATCACAAGTTTGTGCCACACTTTAACCAGCGTTAGGGAAACACTGAACCACCCCTGATCTTATGGACTTACATTAAGATGAGGAATATTATGACAAAAAAAAAAAAAAAAAAGCACATGATGCTGCAGGAATACATACTTTTCCAGACCCAACTCACTATGCTCAAGAGAAGACACTTCTTTTAGTGGATCTGGAAAGAAAAACCAAAGAGGAAAGGAAGTGGTATAACAGAGGTGGTGAGAATGCAGCCTCATGAACCATGTCTCAAGACTCTACAAAGGTGGAACGTACATGTTTTATTACTCACTACAGAACACTGTTTTGCCCCATTCCAAACCCACTGAATCTAATTGTCCAGGTAAGGGCTTCAGGTTTGGAATCAGAGGACAGTTAATATCGAAACAAGTTCCTCTTGGAGTACATTTGGAAAACCCTAGTGCAAGCATATGGAATTTGGAATTTGAATACAGGACATTGGTTTTAATAAGGAAGTATTTTAAACAGAAGTTCTAACTCTCCACTAATGAAATTTCTTTCCTGAGTACTTACTATGTGCTAAGTGCTGAGCCAGGTGTACATAATCTACCAGGTCAGTAAGACGCTGCCAGACACTTCGGGGTTGGGGTACTGGGTTGTTTAAGAACTCATTAAAACAGGTTTCAGATGGGTATTTGGGGAGTTGTGTTGAAAGTCTGTGAAGGATTCTGGAACCAGAGATGAAATTAAATCCTGAAGTAGGGTTTGGAATAGAAGTAATTTATAAACATCATAAAACATCTATTGCAAGCCACAAAAATAAATAAATACAGTCACCACTTGGTATCTGCATCTGAAGGGATTGGTGCCTGAAACCCCCTCAGATACCAAAATTTGTGGCTGATTAAGTTCCTTACAGTCGGCCCTCCCTATCTATGGGTTCTGCATCCCATACAATAATATGAGATAATATGTATATTATCTCATATATATATAATATGAGATAATATGATAATAGGATTGTGTCAGCTGTAACATACAAGCACAAAAGGTCCAAGGGCAACTCTCCTCAAGCTTAAAACCATTGATGCAGAAGGAGTCCATCCCTTGTTGGCAATGCACAATGCTTACTGAGTTCAAAAACCTATGTCCTCCATTGCTTTATAAAACCAGGAGAAACGAATATGTCACTCATTTCATTGGTCCATCCAGTGCCAGGTTCTGTCTCTGGCCTTTTAGATACTATGTGTTAATGAGCAAAGACATGGCCTGAGAGATTCTTGCCTTTGCATATTGGGAGAAATCCAGGCCTGTCAATGTCTGGGTCAGAGCTGAATTGGGAGGGGTGAGTAGTGGGTGCAAGAAAGGGCATATCAGAGAAAGGAGTCCCCATACATAGACATACACAAGAGTTTTTCTATTGTTCTGTTATTGTAATTCTTTTTTGGTCAGTATTTTTATTGAGGTATAATTGACATAAACCTTATATTAATTTCAGGTATAAAATGTAATGATTTGATATTTGTATGTACTACAAAATGATCACCACAATAAGTCTAGTTAACATCCATCACTATACATTGTTACATATTTCTTTGTGTGATGAAAACTTTTAGGATTTATTCTCTTAGCAACTTTCAAATATTCAACACAGTGCTATTAACTATTTTACCGTAGTGTACCTTACATCCCCATAACTTATTTTATAACTGGAAATTTGTACCTTTTGGCCCCTTTCATTCATTTAGCCCATCCCCCAACCCCTGCCTCTGGCAACCGCCAAACTCTTCTCTGTGTCTGTGAACTTGATTTTGATTTTGTTTTTTAGATTCCACATGTAAGTGAGATCATGCAGAATTTGTCTGTTTCTGTCTCACTTATTTTCTCTTAGCATAATGCCCTCAAGGTCATTAAAAATTAATGAAAAGTCATTAATAATAAAAATCAGTGTTTTTATTATACATTACTTGGATATTTAAACAACTAACTTTGCTTTATGCCAAAGTAAAATATTGAGAACACATACTAATCACAAACTTAGGAAAATACTGATTGTCCTGTAGCAGTGGTGACAAGTAGCCACCAGACCTGAATTTAAACCAATTCAATCTACCCATGACAATTGTTTTGTGAACATACTTTTGCATGACAACCAATCACTGTCAACCCCTGCTTTCTGAAAGTGAGCCAGTCAGGGATGCACTCACTCCAATAAACATACCTTTGAGTGCCAACCAAACAACAGCAGTTCCTCCCAATAACCATGCTTCCATAGAATATGTCAACCCGCTTAGCCTCCGAAAGCCTATCTTAAGCCCCTTCCCAGAAAACATCAGCCATAAGCTCTTTCAAAGGGACTGTGCCTTACCAACATCGCTCCCTCCTTAAATGAACTTTGGTTTTGTATTTCAAGTATTGAGTGATGAAAATGCACCTTTGTCAAACCTGAAACATCTAAATTTCACTTCTTGCTGGGACTATGTTTGCCGGGGGGGGGGGTGGGGAGGCGGGGAAAGCAGGGGGTGGTGACAAGGAAGGTAGGTGCCATTGCTGAAGAACAAATTAAGTCAACATTTAATCCCAATTTTATGTCTGCGAGGTTATTTCCAATTTGATAAGTGCCTGCAGGAAGATTATTTAGTAACTGAAGAGCCAAAAACAGGGGTTGGCCCGTACGGGGATCGAACCCGCGACCTTGGCGTTATTAGCACCACGCTCTAACCGACTGAGCTAACCGGCCATGCGGCATAGCGTGGTCGCTTTTCACATAAAATAACAGGTTTCACATTCTTGTGCCCACCTAGAACTAAATGATATGTCCACAAATTGGACAACCTAGAAGAAATAGATTCCTAGAAATATACAACCTACCGACACTGAATCGTGATGAAACAGAAAATCTGAACAGTCCTATTACTAACAAGGAGATTGAATCAGTAACCAAAAACCTCCCAACAAACAAATGTCTAGGACCAGACGGCTTCGCTGGTAAAGTCTACCAAACATTCAAAGAAGAATTAAGACCAGTCCTTCTCAAACTCGTCCAAAAAGTAGAAGAGGGGGAGGCTCTTCCAAACACATTTTACCAGGCAAGCATTACCCTGAAACCAAAGCCAGACAAGGTTGCCACCTCACATATTGCAATATGGGGAAGTCATTGTGACTTATACATGATTTGGTGTGAACTTTATGCTAACTAGAACAGCCTGTCTTGTGACCCATCAAACATACCTTGTACCTCTGCTTTAACCATTGAAAAGGGTGCATTGTCCAGAAGTAAAATATGTCCATTTTGAAGATAGAGATAAAGCTAAGAGGATTGTTGATAGTCCAAGTCAGAGATGATGGTGGCTAGAAGAAAGTGAGAGCGCTGGAGGTGGGGAGAAGTTGTTGGATTCTGGATAAATTTTTAGAGTAGAACCAGCAACATTAGTTGATGGATTAGTCATTCACTCAACAAACATTTATTGATTGCCCACTATGTACACTGTAGTAAGGACCCAACATTTAGCAATGGACAAAAGGGATGAAAATCCATAGCCCCATGGAGCTTACCTTCTAGTCTGGGAGACAGATGATGAACCATATAAATAAATAAAATATGTATACTTCTGATAGTGATGTTGCTATGAAGAAGAGTAAAGAATAAAGGAGACCTACAGGTTTGACAGTTTGTAAAGAGCTGACCATGGAAGACCTATCTGACCTTTGAATAGAGATCTGGCTGAGGTGAGGGAGCACGACATGAGGGTTTATGGAGAAAGAGGAATCCACAGTGAGAACAGCAGGAGCAAGCCTGAGATACTCAAAGTGTTCTAAGGACTCTAAGGAACGTGGTGAGATTGTGGGTCAGAGGGTTGGTGGGGGGGTTGATGATGGGCAGAAAAAGGGGGACACTGGAAAATAGACATGGCGAGACTAAACGAGAGAGAGACTGAAATAGAGAGAAGACTGAAAGAGAAGCGAGAAACAAAGAGAGGGACAGACTGAGTGTTGGGGCAACTGAGGGGGACTGAAAGTGTGCTGAGGGCAGAGAGAGGAAGAGGGGGTCCTGAGGTAGAAAGAAGTGGTGACTGAAGGAAAGAAGAGACTGAGGCACAGGCAGGGAGACTGAGGGCCTGTGGGGAGGGAGATCAGGGGGCAAGAGAGGAGAAAATCGGGAGCAGAGAGAGAAGTAATTGGATATCCAGGGGCCACACCAGCAGGTCTCTATATACAGACTCTGGCGTCCCTGCCTCGCTTTAGTGGTTCCAACAGAAGCTTGAACTGTCCCAGGACAGGAGTCTGGAAAGAAACCTGAGCTCCTGATCAAAGACTATAAATTTAAAGGCCAGCCCTGGGAACGTTAGATGAAGTCGAGTGAGCGGGGAGAACACAGCACCTAGAGCTCTTGCACAGAGGACTGGACACCATGGCCATTGGGCCTGTCCCGTGGCTGGGCCCTCTGCTCCTGGTTTTCCTCTGGGGGTCCTCAGCTCCAGGTAGGAGGATCCTGAGTGTCAGGCAGGGGGTCCTAAGGGGGCCTGGCCTGACTCTTTCCCCTCCATGTCCCACAGCTTCCCTCCTTAGGCGCCTAGGTGAGCACATTCAGCGGTTTCAGGAGAGCTCTGGCCTGGGCCTGAGCCTGGACACAGGAGGTGTGGCCCTCCCAAAAGAGGGGTGGCTGGAGCAACCACTGGACCCCTTCAATGCCTCTGACAGACGATCCTTCCTGCAGGTGAGGCCCGGAGAGGGGGAAACCACTGTGTCCCCTGCCCCCCTCCTTAGTCTCCCTACCCTGCCCCTCGGTCTCTGCTTTCCGTTCCTATCTCTACACCTCTGTCTCCCCATCCCTCTCCCCCTCAGTCTTATCCAATGCCTGCTGTCAGAATCCCTTATGACCCTTTAGTCTAGCCCCTCTGTTTTTTTGATTTGCCCTCTAACCCCTAATCTCCCCTTCTTTTCTTCAGCCTCCCACTTTTTTTGTCCCTCAGGTCCTGTCCTTCAGTCTTTCCTTTTCCCTGTCATTCACTCTCACTCCCCCACTGCCCCTCAACACTGCCCCCGCATCCTTCAGATTACACACTAAACCCACCACCAAGTCTCAGTATGGAGCAAAAATCTGGACCATCTTTGGAACCAGACCTGGCTAACAATAGGCACTTGAAGGTATCTACTGAATGAATGAACAGATTCACCATTTTTCACACCTACTCTATCCACAGTCTCCAGAGGTCATCTCACGTAGACCCTATTCCTAAATCCATCTGCATTCATTACTTATTCTACAATTATTATTTCAATATATTGCAAGTGCCTACCAAGTGCTAGCCACTATTCTTGACCCTGGGGATATAAGAGTGAAAAAGCTGACAAAAATATCTGCTCTTGTAGATCTTACATTCTAGATGAGGAGACAAAGAGGAGAGAAATGAACACGTAAATAAACAAGCCTATTTCAGATACTATAGGTATACAGAGATCCATTAGGGAGAGAGACTGGAGCGAACAGGGAATAAAGAACAGGTCAGAACTCTCACAATCCCATTTCTTCTTCCCCATCCTACCTCTTAGCGGTATTGGGTAAATGACCAACATTGGACCAGCCAGAATGGGCCTGTATTCCTGCATCTGGGGGGCGAAGGCAGCCTTGGGCCTGGCTCAGTGATGAGAGGTAAGATGCAAGGGTGAGGAAAGACATAGATGAGTAGCTGGTGGAGGCCAGGAAGGGGAGTTGCATATTGCAGTGCTATGAGGTCTGAGGGTTGCAGGAGTTGACACCCACTTCACACACACCCCCTCTGGACTCTTCACAGGGCACCCTGCAACCCTGGCCCCAGTCTGGGGGGCCCTGGTGATAGGTCTGGAACATAGATTTTATGGCCTGAGTATACCCGCTGAGGGGCTCGACGTGGCCCAGCTCCGCTTCTTGTCCAGCCGCCATGCGTGAGTAGGGGTAGAGAAAGTGTTTGGGGTCATGGGACTGAGGATGTCTGTGTTTTGGCATCTCTGCATCTGTGTCTCTCTCCTCCACTGCCCGAAGTTGACCTCTGAGTCTCTGGTCCCATGTTTTTGTCTCTGTCTTTCAGTGTCCTGTTCTTTCTTTCCCCATCTCTGGGTCTCTCTCCTTCCCTTTCCCCCAACCCCCCTTTCCACTGTATTCTTACGTTTTGCTGTCTCACTATGGCCTGTTGGTCCAGACCACCAGCATCTCTTACCTGGATGACAGAGCCTCCTCACTGGTCTCCTTGTTTCTGCCCTTGATCCCTCCAGTCTATTCTCCAGATGAAGCAGAGTGCTCATTAGAGCATAAACCAGATCACCTCTCTCCCAGCTCAAATCCTTCACATATCTCTCATCACACTCAGAGTAAAGACAAAAGCTTTGCAATGGCCACAAGGTCTGATTGGCTCTGGCTCCCCAATTAACTCTCTGATCTCTCCTACAGGCTAGATTTTCACCCAAACTGCCTTGGAGATTTTCCCTCTCCCACCTAGTCTGGAAGAGAATGGTGGAGGCTTTCCAGATGGGTCTCCCCTGACCTAGGCACTCATGAAGAAATGAGTTTGTGGGCATGCGGAGTCCTCAGAAATACCTCATGAGAAAAGAGCCCTAGCTTCTGGCCAGACTCCCTCCATTCTCCATTCCCGCCTATACAATGGGGGAATCTTCAGGGATTCCCGGTGTTGGGGACTGACCGAGCCTCCCCTCTGACCCTAGGCTGGCCGATGTGGTCTCTGCCCGCCTCGCACTCTCCCGCCTCTTCAACGTCTCCTTCTCCAGCCCCTGGCTCTGCTTCGGAGGCTCCTATGCCGGCTCCCTGGCTGCCTGGGCCAGGCTGAAGGTCCCGGGACTCCTCTGGGAGGACTGGGGGGAGGGAACTTGGACTCCGGGGTCCCCAACTCAGATAATAGAATACCTGCCCACCACACTCCCTCCTCCCACACTCTCCTTTCCGCCCAGAAGAGCTTCCTACAATCTGCCTTCACGGGAGTCCCGTGTATAGAAGGTAGGGACTTGCCTAAGATCACACAACGAGTGAGTGACACAGGGGCTGGAAGATATGGGATCCCAGTCCCTAAGCCCCCAGGCTGACAACTTCTCCTCCCTCAGTTTCCCCATCTCATTTTCGCCTCCGTCGCCTCTTCCGCTCCGGTGCGGGCCATACTGGATTTCTCCGAGTATAATGACGTAAGGATGGCAGGCGGTGGGTCCGGGTGGGGAGGAGGGCCTCAGTGGTCGGAGTCACCTGATACTCTCCGGCGGTCGGACTTTAGGTGGTGTCTAGAAGCCTAATGAACACTGCGATTGGCGGATCCCTGGAGGTAGGATGTGGGGCCCAGTCCAAGGGGGATAGGGAGAGAGAAGAGGCCTTGAGGATGGGGGCCAAAAGAAAAGGTTGAAGCTTGCAAGGTGTCGGGGTCTGAGGGACTTGGGAGCCCCGAGAGGTGGGTGGATTTGGGAAGAAGGCGGGAGCTGAAGATGGGTCCGGGTACCAAGAAAGGAGGAGACCCAACAGAGGCGGGGCCTGGGGACAGAAGACCCTATCAGGAGGCTGTTCCACTGTGGGGCGGGGCCTGGGGGGACGACCCGGAGGAGGAGCCGGAAGAGGGTGGGGCTTCGAGTCTGAGTGGCGTTCCACAGACCCCGGGATGAATCTGGCGCCGGGAAAGTGGGGAGCCCAGGGAGGATGCAGGTCGTGGAAAGGGAAAGGCCGGGGCTCGGGTCCGAGTCTTCGCCAACGCTGCCTTTCGTTCCCAACAGTGCCGGGCTGCTGCGTCCGCAGCCTTTGCGGAGGTGGAGCGACGGCTGCGCGCGGGCCGCTCGGCTCAGGCAGCGCTGCGAGCGGAGCTGGGCGCATGTGGGTCCCTGGGGCGCGCTGCGGACCAGGCAGAGCTGCTGGGGGCGCTGCAGGCACTCGTGGGAGGGGCAGTGCAGTACGACGGGCAAGCGGGAGCGCCGCTGAGTGTGCGACAGCTCTGCGGACTCCTCCTCGGGGACCGGGGCAACTGCAGCAGCCCTGCGCCCTACCGCGGGCTTCGTCGGGCAGTGCAGGTGAGCACCCCTGAGCACCGCCAGGCGTCGGCAGACAAGGGTTCCTGCTCCACCTCCGCTGTGTGATCTTCGTCAAGCGTAAAGCCTTCTGCACCTTAGTTTCCTCGTCTGTAAAATGGGTATGACATCTCATAGGGACCTCGGAGGTGAAATGAAGTAGGGGCATGGAAAACACTCAACAGGGAGCCTGGCACACCCTATGCAAATGTTAACGACTATGCTTACTATCTAGCTTGCCTACCTTGTTCTGGCCTCTTCCTGGAGCCTGCAACAGCGTCTAGCACACAGCAAGCTCTCAATTAGTATTTATAGAATGAAAAACGGTAGCCCTGGGGACACAGTTCTCCTAGAGACCGGGCTCCCAGCCTCGGAATCCACAGCTACAATCCAGCTGTCACTTTTCCAGCGTTTTCTGCACCAAGTACTGCGCAGTGTGCTTCACATTTATTATTTCATTGAATTCTCACAATAATTCGAGGTAGGCACAGCTGAGGAAACTGAGATCTAAGATATTCTCACATGTCCAAGATCTCACAGGTAAGACGTTCTTGGTCATCTAGTACCTTAATCTCTAACCCATAGGGACCTAGGTCCCCACCACCTCTGACGACTGAATCCCAGGAGAACTCAGGGACTCACTCTTCTGACTGCTGACTTTTGACTTGTAGGGATCTATGGCTCCATGCCCTGGCTTGATGGGGGGAAGGGAGGAATGTATGTATGTATGTATGTATGTATATATGTATATTGTCCCCTAGGTTGTCACACACAGCCTGGGTCAGAAGTGTTTAAGCTTTTCTCGAGCAGAGACAGTGGCACAGCTGAAGGTCACAGAAACCCAAGTGGCCGGCGTTGGCGACCGGCAGTGGTTGTACCAGACCTGTACCGAGTTTGGCTACTGTGAGTGACTGGCCTAACCCTCACCCCCAAAACATACATTCTGTGCTATGCCCAGACAAGCCATCTAACAGGTAGTCTGGACTCGTTTTCATTTCCATAGGACAACTAGCCGGACTGCTGGGCCTCGTTTAACCTGCAGGTGTGGGGTGTGGGGTGAACAGCCGTACTAGAGTGTGCACGTGTGCTTGGCCCTCACGCACCTTCTCACTCACACACTTAGCCCTCAACATGAGTGATCGTCCCTTCAATCTTCTCTTCATCTGTGTGCCTGTCCCAGGAATGGCCCTACCCTCTCCAGTTTCCAGGCTAGAAACCCTAACAGTGCTTTGCATGCCTCCTTCCCATCATCCCCATAGCTTGTCATCACTGAGTCTTGCCCACTCTTTATCCTGGACAACTCTGCAGTTCACCCAACCCCTTTCTCTTCCCACCTCTGCTGTCCTGGTAGGGACCCCCATGCTCTCCTGCCTGGATCCCGGACCCAGCCTCTTCTCTGGTCTCTAGGACTTCCCTTCACCCATACAATGCAACTTCCTCACAGGGCTTTGCATATTTTGACACCCACCCCCCCACACCTCCACCCGGCCCGATACACCAATCTTCCTAATCCTCAGACATTTTCTTGGATTACTTATCTTTCCCTCTTCACACAGTTTACTCGTTTTCAAGTCTCAACACAAGATGTCCCCTCCTCAGAAAGGGAGGCAGATCTCTCAAGATAAGTCTGCCTCCCTGCGCCCCACCCCATTAGCTCCTTGTTCTTCTCCTTAGCACTTTCCACAGTCTTACCATACATTCTTTATTGCCTATCTCCCCTCTGGACTGTGAGTCCTGTGACAGCAAAGCCTGGGGCTGTTGTGTTGTCACTGTGTTCCCAATATATTGTTCAACATATATCTGACTACATGGTAGGTGCTCAAATAAATGGTGAAGGAAGGAATGAATTAATGTGAGGCTGAGAAGTTAGATTTACCCTGAAAGCACAGAGGAGCTATGGATATTAAGCAGGGGTCCAATTTGTGCTTTCAGCACTGCAGGCTCCTTCCCACCTCTAGACCTTCGCACATGCGGTTTCCTCTTTTCTTTCTTTGTTTGCCTCACTCCGGCTAATTCCTTAAGGTCTTATCCCTTGCAGGATGCTGTCCCTGAGCCCACTGTGCTCCCTCTGAGACGGCCCCACCCCTACCCCAGGCCTTTGTCCATAACAGCCCTGATCGTTCTGGGCCATCACTGTCTGGGGCTGAGTATGTCTCTGACAGGAACCATGAACTTATTGAAAGGAGGGTCTGGAGCTGTCTTGATCATCAGTGGGGAGAGCTCTGTAAATGATTATTAAAGAGGTAGGGGGCTGGCTATGTACTCCACACTTATGGATACCTCTCTCCACAGATGTCACCTGTGAGGTCCCTGGATGCCCTTTCTCCCAGCTCCCAGCTCTGCCCTCCCAACTAGAGCTATGTGAGCAGGTGTTCGGGTTTTCAGCCTCATCCATAGCCCAGGCTGTGTCGCAGACGAACTCCTACTATGGTGGCCAGACCCCAGGGGCCACCCAAGTGCTGTTTGTTAATGGTGAGCGTGCTATCAGAACCTGACTCCTTAGTGTCTACCTGGCCCCAGCTCAACACACCATTCTCTCCTTTCTTTCCAGGGGATATAGACCCCTGGCATGTGCTAAGTGTAACACAGCCTTTGGGACCCTCAGAATCAGCCCTTCTCATCCCTAATGCTTCTCATTGCTTGGACATGGCACCTGAGAGACCCTCAGACTCCCCCAGCCTCCGCCTAGCACGCCAGGTAAGCGAGAAAAAGCTCTGGGTGATTTGCACTGTCACTTGCATACTAATTTGCATGTTCCTGCTCTCTACTAGTGCTGGAGTCTGACTGTCCAAATTCTCTCCACCTCGCCACAGAACATCTTCCAGCAGCTGCAGACCTGGCTTGGTCCAGCAAAGAAGAGCCAGGTTAGGGGTGGGGTCTGAGCCCCACATCCTCACCATTCCCCGTGTGGCCACCTCAGTCCTGGATGTATACACTTATTGGACAAGAAAAAGCTTGTTTTGAAAGAGGAAATTCCCAGGAATTCGGATTTAGCACCTGTTCTGCATAAAACTGACTTGTGTCTGCAAACGTCCTCACTCCCAACTAAAAGTGCTTTGTTACAAAGAGTTATGTGAATATAAGTGATTCTCCTCATCGTGAATATTGTTATTTTAAATGTCAAAGAAATATGGCTCTTTATGCTCATCTCCTCCCCCTGCAAATCAGCTTCTGTCTCAAATTCTGCTCAGCTCCTGGACTGGGCACCTTGCTTCATGTCTCTCTCTGGACCTCAGACCCTGACCTGTCTCTGCTTCTCACTGTTTGTCTCACTGTGCCCTCCTCCCTCAGTCTCTTCCTGTCTAACTTGTCTCTGTCTCTAATTGTCTCTCAACCTCCTCCTGTTTCTCTGGATATCTTTCTTTCTGTCTCTCTCTGTGTCTTAGTCTGTTTCTGTTTATTTCTCTGTGTCTGTGTCTCTGTCCCTGTCTCCCAGTCAGCATCTCCTCTACTCTCCTCTCTTGCTTGCTCGGTCCTTAGTTATCTCCACTGCTCTACTCCTGTCTCTCATTTCTGGTGCCTGTGTCCCTTTAGTCACTTTCTCTCTCACTCTCTCTCTGCCTCTATTTCCCTCTCTTCAGACTTTCCGTCTCTCCTTCGTTATCTTCTCAACATCTCTCTCCCTCAGGCTCTGTTTCTGCCCTTATGCTCTTCCCCACTGTCTCTATTTCTCTCCCTGTCACTTAATCTTTGTCTTTCTCTGTCTGTCTTTCAGTTTTCCATCTTTTTCACTCACCATCTTTTTCCATAATTAAATGTCACTCTCGGGCATTTCCAGCTTCCAGCCCTGGGGATTTAGGGTTCTGGTCAAACCTTCTTGATGGGGACATCCCCAAGTTCTAAGAGGTTGGGCCCAGTACCAAGGGGTCCGACCCCAGTCCTAAGGGTCCCGCTTAGCCTGCTTTAGCACTGCCAACAGTGCCCTGTTCAGCACCCAGAGCCGCAGCCACCAGGAGCAGGAATTAGCAAGTCAGGGCAACTGAGTGCCTCTGCGAAGCTGGGAAGTGGAGGAGAAGTAAAGACAGGTCAGGACAAGGGTTTGGGGGCTGGGATGGTAACAGAAGCCATGAAGCCCATTCTGTGAGGAAGTCACTCCCTGCCTTTCTTGACTCCAAACCCTGAGGAGTAATTTTTTTTTTTTCTTCTGAGGATTAATCCCAGCTCACCGGGTGCTACCCTGTACCACTTACTGCTCTTTAACCACAGCCCCTCATGCTGAGGTCTAGCCTCAGTGTCTCCCTTTATATATTTAGCATGTGCACCATGGTCTGATACATCGTGGGTACTCAGTACCTATTGAGAAATGAGAGAATGAGGTCAACCCTCAACTCTTCACATACTTTTGTTTTTCCTCTTACTTTGCTGGATGCAACTTCTTTCATTCTCCTTTGCAAACTTCTTCTCCATGTATTATTCGAATGGGTTTGGGTTTGGTGCTGGGCTACCTTCCCTTAAGTATTCTCAGAGCTTCCCTACCAATGTGTCTGTGGTACCAGGGCTAGCTCTCAGGTATTCCAGAATATTGATTACCTCAGCCTTTGAGGGTTTTCTCTGGAGGCCCTTCGGCCAGTGAAAAAAGCCGGGGCTGCTCCGCACCTGACAGGTGCAGGTGTTTCTGCCTCTTTCCTCTGAAGTTGCTCAATTTGAGTCTCGACGCTGCCACCCTTCTCAGATCTAGATGTTTCTCTTCCGGTCCAGATAAAGTCCCCTGATTCTGGGGGCGTAGTTCTGCTCCGGGTCAGGGCCAACCACACAGTGCGCGGGGCGGGTGGCATTTCAGGATCACTCCGAGGCCGAGGCCGGCGGCAAGAGAGTGCAAGTTCGCAGGTCTCATGTCCTGGGATCTGTCCGAAAGGGTCTCCAGGAGCGCAGTATACCCGCAAGAGGCGCGCGCAGGGGCCGAGTCCTCGGAGCCCTGCTCCGTGGCCGCTCCGTGGTCAGTTCCGTGATCTGCCCGCCGCCAAATCTGGCTTGGAGCATCTTCTCGTTGGCCCCCGGTCTTCCCTGGGTAGGAGGAAGGACACCTCACTCCGGGGCTCTGATCGTTTGGGGTCAGAACTGTAAGTTTGAGAGGGGCCCCAAGAAGTAGAGTTCATTCAGGCCAAATGTTAAGTTTTTCTCTTTTTCTTTTTCCTAACTCCGCGATAGGGGAGAGTGAAATAGGAAGAATGTGATTTTTTTGATGTTAATTTTGGGTTGTTTTGGTTCTTTATGTTCCCTTTTCCCCACCCCCAGAAGAATTAGAAGAAACCGTTTTATTTCGTTTTCATTTAATTATCTAAGGAGGAATGCTCTTGCTATCCAGCGGCCAGTTAGCTCAGTTGGTTAGAGCGTGGTGCTAATAACGCCAAGGTCGCGGGTTCGATTCCCGTACGGACTAAGCTGTATATAATGAGGTCACTTTCTTGCATTTATACACAGACGAGAGTTCTGCCAGTTTCAGGTGCACCGCGATGTCACAATTAATGTGTGGAAGACAAACCTCTCGCTGAGAACTTTAAAAAACTTGAACACACGCCTTTGATGTCCCGCAAGGTTGCGGTCCTGTTTTGACTCCCATCTGCAGGGCGAAAGGTTAGCAGGGAGGGACCCAGCAAGGGAAATAGAGCTGATTTGGGCATATTATTTTTCCACTGGGTAACTGATTCTTGCAAAGAAACTGACCCTATTGGATTATTTTCGTCCAAAAAAACCCTGGGAAACCATCCACACTTTCTACACTTCCACACTTGGGTCTTAACTAGTTCTGCGAAAGATGAAACAAGATTTTTTATATGACCTGTGAAAAAATGTATTAATATCAACACTAAGAAAGAAACAGCTTTGCCAATTGCCTCTTTCTAACAGGGAAAAGAGCTCCCAATGACCAAACCTGGAACAGTCTGAACAACAAAGAGTGTGGTTTTGGATTATAGAAGTTACCTTTTTGTAAAGACACTTATATTTATACTTTGGGATAGGAGAGGGTTTCTAAAGGAATAAGACACAACCGCGCTAAACATAAGGGGAAATTTGATAAATTTAAGTGAAATGAAGAACTCTGTTAATCCAAAAAAAAAAAAAAACAACTATAAAGTAATGAAACACAGAATGGGAGAAGATATTTCCAATATAAATAACGAACAGGACTAACATAAAAATATGCTTTAAAGAACTTTTATGAGTCCATGACTCTATGAAGTCTATGACTTCTTGAGAGAGTGAGCCAAGCAGAAGATGTTTGTCTTTTATTTAGCTTAAGACGTCAAACACAGCGTCACCTCGGCTTCATTCTTTCTTAGAAGCGAATCACTAAGCCCAGCCCATAGTCAAGGAGAAGGCAATCAGACTCCACCTTTTGATAAGAGGAGTGCCAAAGAATTTGTGGAAATATATTTCTTTAAAACTACAGCAACCAGCTTTATTAGAAATTAGGAAAATGCAAGTTATCCTATAATTAAATACTACTGATCTTCCACCAGAATTACTAAAATTAATACAACAAGAAGTACTATTTGGCAAGGATGTGACAATAAGAACTTTCATCACCACTATTGTCTAAAATGATACAACTACTTTAGAAAACAGTTGGACTCTGTCTACTAAGTTGAAGATACACATACCCTATTCTCCTAGAAATATACACAAAGGAAATATGTGCACAAGGAGATTCGTATAAGAATGTTCATAGTAGTATTGTTTGTATAGCCAAGAACTGGAAACAACCTGAATGAACCTTTACAGTAAATTGGATACATAATGTTGAAAACTATTCAACAATTGACAATGAACAGATCAGAGCTACACACAAAAATATGGGTGAATCTTACAAGCATAATTTTGTGAAAAGAAGACAAAGGAAACATTTAGTATGATTATACTTATATAAATTTAAAAACCACAAAATTATGATACATTGTTTAGGGGTGTATGTGTAGATGGTAAAATGTATTAAGAATGTAAAAAATGATTACCATAAAAGTCAGGATTGTGGGGGGGATAAGAAGAGTGTGGAAGGCAGGGTGAGTGGAAGGGACATACTGAGGGCTTCTGGAGTGCAGCAATGATCTTTTTGTTTTTGCTCCTGAGTAATGGTTAAATGGGTGTTCAATTTATAATTAATTGTTAAGTTGTAGAAATAAGGTTTTATTTACTTCTCTGTATGTTTATTTTGCAACAAAATGTAAAACTAAGCAAAGACAAACAAGGAAGCTTTCTATGTCATCAATGTGTAAAGATTTCCAAAATATATTGTGAGGTACCAAAAGCAAGACCCAGAACATATGAATCTATATATTTACATGCAAGTGGATAAAGAAACTCCAGAAGGTTAAGTAACAAATTAATAATAGTAGAAACCTGTGGAAGGTGGAGAAAAGAGAAGCAACCAGGTAGGTGAGTACCAGGGATGGGAAGGAAACTTTTAACTGTTTAACTATTTATACATTTTTGAACTCTATGAGTGTATTACCTTTTCAAAATACAAAACAACCAAATAAATAAAATTTCTTAAAAGCACTATTCAGAAGCCCTATAGGAAAATGTGTCCTCTTTAGAACAGATTCCCACTCCCTCGCAGCCTCATGTATTATCTTCATCCAGCCTTAGCTCCAGTAGCTCGGGAGTCAGGGTTTATTCCTGGACAGTTGAAGGTCTGGAAAGTGGAACAACTAGTGATTACACAGATCAACATCTGCAGCTCTCCAGACGGGATTAGAAGTATTAGGTGCTTAGTCCTAACTGCAGGGTCAAGCTTTAAGTCCTTGCACAAGCACTGACTAGCAATGGTGGGTCACATAATTAAACAGAAGACCCACGGTTAGCAACTCACTCAGGTTTGTACACACACCCACAACAGGGAGCCATATGAATGGAATTCAGAACCTTTACCTATGAACAGACCATTCCTGTCCCCTTTCAGGGTTAAACACTTGAAATTTGCTTGTACGTCCACCTGTGGAAAAACTCATTTATTGTACCCTGGTAGACCATCCATTCAACATGTATTCAACAAATTGTTAATGAGTAGCTGCAATTTAACATGTACTCCTCGAGATACTGGGACTAAACCTGTGAACAAAATGGGTAAAACTCTATTCTCATGGAGTTTGCATTGTAATGGGAAATGCAGACCAATGAATAAGTAAAATGTATAGTGCGGTAGATGGTGATAAGTATGAATGAAAAAATATAGCAAAAAGATAATAGGGATGGTTTTTTTCTTTTTAATGTCTTGTAATTTTAAATATGTTGAACGGGTAAGCCTGCACTGAGAGAGTGATATCTGAGCAGACCTGAAGGATATGAGGAAATGAGTTAGGCACGTATTTGGGAAAGGGTGTTTCCAGGCAGAGGAAGCAGCCTGTGCTAAGGACTGAGGCAGGAGTATGTCTGACTTGTCTGAGGAAGAGCAAGGAACTAGAGAGGACGGTGGAGGGGAGGATGGGAGGGCTCTTGCAGGCCAGGAGAAGCACTTTGGTTTCTTTACTGAACAGGAGGGAAACTCTTGGAGAGTTTCAAACCCTTGGGGAATTTTGCACTACTTCTGTGTGTAGAATAGACAGGAAAGGGGCAAGGTTAATACAAACCGGGGGACCAATGACGGGTCTATTGCAAAAATTGAGGTGATGGACCCGAGAAACGCCTGAGGATCTACATACTGGAAATGTTCCCACTAGCCAGCTGTGGTCACAACCACTATTGGCCACAGGGCAGGCTAAGACTCTGTTCTTTCTTCAAAAATGAGGACTGTTTGGACTTCACCTCAAATTGTGTCTTGTTGCCAGGTAGAACTGGCCTGGAGGAAAAGACAGAAGCAAAATTCCAGAGTAAAGAACTCCCTCTTTATTCACAACAGGAGCAAATTCACGTAAAACCTGACGTGCTCAATCAGTAAAATGCTTTAAAATGGTTTTGCAGAAAGGAAACAAAAATTAATGAAAAATTGTGTCAAAGGAAAAAAAGGAGAAGGGAGGAGGTTGGGATTACCATATACACGCTACTATATATAAAAAAAAAATCAACAAGGACCTACTCTATAGCACAGGGATCTCTACTCAGTACTCTGTAATAACCTATATGGGAAAAGAATCTGAAAGAAGAATAGATATATGTATATGTATAACTGAACCACTTTGCTGTATACCTGAAACTAACACATTGTAAATAAACTATACTCTAATATAAAATAAAAATTTCTTTAAAATTAGGTGAGAGATTGATAGGCCTTTTAGTATGATAGCAAAGTAAATAGTAAAAGCTGGTTGAATTATGGATATATTTTGAAGGTGGAGCTGATAGATGAAATGTAAGATCTGAGCAAAAGCAAAGATTCACAGATAACTGCACAGATGGAGTAGTTGTTTACTGAGATGTGGGGAGATTGGGGAGGGGAAAGTTTGGGGGGAAGATTAGGAATTCAGTCTTTGGCAATGTTAAGTATAAAATACTTGTCAAGAAGGCAGCTGTATATGTGAATTTGGAGTTTGAAGGAGCAGTCCAAGGTGGAAAGACATTTGCATATACGTGGTATTTAAGGACTGAGCCCTGAGTGTGCAAATGTAAGATTCATACAAGAGGTAGTTATAATACAACGTGTAATAAGGACTATTAATAGGATTGAAATAACTTCAGGGATCCTAGGTGTATTCTAGGAGTTTCTAAACCAGTCTTGAGGAGTCAGCAAAAGCTTCAGGGAAGAGATAGTGGGTAAGGTCTGAACTGAGATCCAAAGGACAAGTAGAAACTGGCAAATGGGAAAGGGAGAAGGAATTCCAGGGGAAATGCAACCTCGACGTCCAAAAGCAAGAGAGGACACGAAACAGTCAGGAATTCCCCTGCGCCTTTCCACTCCAACTTCTCTGTCACATTTACCCTCCTGCCAGAGGAGGAACTATAGACGTTTGGAGGGAAGTTAAATTGGAGAGATTTAACATTTGGATTTGGTGGGCAATATTTTTGTGGCTTCTAGTTACTTCTGTGTGGAGTGAAGTTCTTATTCGGCACCTAGCAGTGCAGTTTCTGGAAGGTAGGACGCAGAGGCAGCCGCGAACAGGAGCCTTGGTGTGCAGAGGCTTCCAAAAGCCCTATTCCGAGACCAACTCCGAAAACAAAAATCCTGTTTTCAGACACAGGAATTCCTGTGCCCTGTCGAAACGGATCCAAACGTTATCCAATCGGAAATGGAATTCTGAAAATCTGCCTCCCTTGCAGGCAAAGAAAAACCTCTTGAGATTTTTGAGTTTCTTCTCAAGCGAGGGTTTCCGCAAGGCTTTGCCCTGCCGGCTCCTCCTAGGTTCCCCCTGCAGCTCCTCCTGTGAGCCCAGACAAGCTTCTGAAGAAGCGGGTTCAGAGACTGAATATTTGGCGGATTGGAAACGGGCAGACTTGGAGGCGCTGCTGGAACCCTGTGGTTCTCAAGGGGACCGAAAAGAGGCCTAGTAAAGGGAGGAGTGAGCTGAGCTAGGGGGGAGGAAGAAAAAGACGGGGAAAAAACGAAAAGAGAAGAAGCCATTCTTGTGTTTGAAAACCCAGTTGTGATAACGGAGTTGAATATCGACGAGGGAACATCCGTTTATAAGCAGAGTGGACCAGCTGAAGTGTGTTGGACAGGAAACCCAGAGATCGATGCATCGGAACCAACCTTGGCTACAAGTTTTGTAGCAACTCCATTGTTAAGCTGTATTCAAACAGTTGAACTAAATCTACTTCTAGATCTTACATCATATTTCACCTTTCCTAAGGTATTTACCTTTCAAAAGTCACCTCTCAGAGGATCAGCCTGCCATAGAAGTGTGGCACGTAAGTCCCACGTTCTCACCTTTCATGGAAAAGTCTCGCCCTTCTGCTTGATAAATTAAGACATTTCTGATAAATTAAGACTCATTTGGCTGTGGCACAGTGCCCCGGGGTGTAAACATGCTCTCCTCTCGGACTCCCATCACGGGAACAATGGGAAGGACTGAATCCTTCAGTAGACGTAGTCTTGTACACGATTTCATGGAGGAGGGAGGAGGACAAATTCCACATTTATTTGCATTATGTGCTCCATTAAAGGGTGTTTAAATTATTATCTGTTTATCATCTCTGATTAATTATGTGCAAGTAGATGCAGATATAGCACAATCCACAAGAAGTATTTTTAATACAGATTTGGGTTCAAAAGAAAAACATCAGATCTCAACGTTTATACCTGGACTTGGTAGAGAGAAGCATCGTAGGAAAATCAAGAAGACACTAAATATAAAAAGATGTGGTATTGGAATAAAATTCTATGGGAGACACGGGCTGGAAATAACGAATTCAAGGAAATAAAAGATCAAAGGAAAATCTTTTACAGAAGTTTAACAAGGGCTTTCTCTTCTCTCTCTTTCTCAAAAGATGTTGGTAAGTATTAAATTACTATGGTTTTAAGATTCCTTTGATATAAGTTACTCTATCATTCAGAAAGATTGAACCTTATGAAGAAGAATGTTACATGTCCACTGAAAAAACATGTGAGGGGGAATATCGAATTTATCAAAATTCTGTTGGGGGTTAAGAATGCCCCCAAAGCAATTGAACTGTGCAAAGGAGACGTAGTAAAGAGGCCCACAGAGAGCCTGGGTAGCTCAGTTGGTAGAGCATCAGACTTTTAATCTGAGGGTCCAGGGTTCAAGTCCCTGTCCAGGCATGATGGACCTCTGTTTCCTTGGGCTACTAGTATTTAAGCTTTTTTCCCAAGGAAAATTTGGGTTAAACTTCGATGACTTTTACCAACCTACAGTGAGAAAAAGCCCAGAAGTCAGCTACCTTCAGCCTTAACTAGTAGTTGAGGTTTGATATTCTGTTCCAAACAAAAGATGATTTTAGCAGTTTATAATAATAGAGACTTCCTGAGGAATGCAGTACAAAACCCTTACAGCCCATGAAATATAAGAAGGCTATCTCTCTAGACTAGGGTGCTTTAGAAAAGGAACTGGAAACTATATTTGTTGGGTAAAGTATTCTCTGGGTCAGGACCTTTAGATTTTCAGTTCTTCACTCTCACAACTGACCTACTTGGCAGATGGGAAAGCCCTCCACTAAACCGTGATAATGTCATATTCTAATGATAAACCCAAAAGGTAGGGAGTTATTTCACAAATACTGCAGTACGATCTTTAGGTGAAATGCTCACCCTACCCAGAAATATTGGCATACTTTACCATACGTTTCTGCAATTTTGTCCTGTTGTGTGTTGGTGGTGCAATTTCTTGCTCAGTGGATTGTATTTCTCTTTAGAAATATACATTTCCCCCCTCCCTCTCTGTGGAAGGATTGTACTTCCCATGCCATTTGAAGATTATGTGATGGTCTGCATAGAAAATGCTAAGGAACCTAAAAACAAACAAACAAACAAAATTCCTCCTGGAACTAATAAGTATGTTCAGCAAAGTCACAGAATACGAGATCAAAATAGAAAAATCAATTGTATTTCTATATACTAGCAATAAACATGTGAACACCAGAATTAAAATACAGTACTTTTTGTAAAAAAGGAAAAGAACACTTAGATGAAAATCTATCCAGACATGTGAACATGTACATGCTGGAAACAACAAAACTATAAAATTCTGATGAAATAAATCAAAGACCTAAATAAATGGAGAGAGATTCCGTGATTATAAAACTCAACATAGCTAAGATGTCAACTCTCCTGGAAATGATAAAGAGGTTTAACATAATTTAACATAATTCCTATCAAGATCCAGGTAAGATTTTTTGTAGCTATAGACATGACTATTCTAAAATTTATATGGGAAGAAAAATGAGTTAGAATAACTAGAATGATTCTTAAAAACAGGAATAAAATGGAAGAAAATATTCTTATTATTTCAAGACTTATTATACAGCCACAGTTATAAACAGTGTACATTTTTGGCAGAGGGATAGATATATGTCGATGAAACAGTATAGAGAATCCAGAAAGCACCACATGCAAGTACATCTAAATTAATTCTTACAGAAGTGCAGAGGCAATTCAGTAGAGGAATAAAAGTCTTTTCACAAGATTGTGGTGGAGCAATCCATAGGCAAAAGAAGACAACTGCCGCCTAAACCTCACACTTTATTTAAAAAGTAACTGAAAATGGTTCATAGATTTTAAAATAAAACATAAAACTATAAAACTTTTAGAAAAAATGTGAGAAAATTTGGGGGACCTGGGGCTTGGAGAAGAGTTCCTAGACATAACACCAAACACACAATCCATAAAAGACAAATTTGACTGACTGGGTTTCATCAAAATTAAAAACGTTTGCTCTGCAAAGGACTCGTTAAGAAAATAAACGAAGCAAGGTACAGACTGGGAGAAAATATTTGTAAATCACATATCTGGCAAAGACATATCTAGAATATACAAAGACCTCTCAAAACTCCACATTAAAACAACACTCAATCCAATTAGAAAATGGTCAAAAAACATGAAAAGACTTTTCACCAAAGAGGATATACAACTGGGAAATAAGCACATGAAAAGATGTTCAATATCACAAGTCATTTAGGAAATATATATTAAGACCATGGTGAGATATCACTACACACCTACTGCAAGAGATAGAATAACAAATGGTAACAACTGCCAAAGGTTGGTAAGAATACAGAGAAACTGGATCGTTATACATTGCTCATAGGAATGTAGAATGGTGTAGCCACTCTGAAAAATAGTTTGTCAGTTTCTTAAAGGGCTAAACACACACTTACCATACAACTCAGCAATTCCACTCCTAGGCATTTATCCCAGAACAATGAAAACTTATATCCACACAAATCCCTGTGCATTATTACTTATAGGAGCTTTATTTGTAATAGCTCAAACCTGAAAACAACCAGAATGTTCCTTAATAGGTGAATAGGTTAAACAAGCTGTGGTCCATCTATACTATGGAAGTATACATCCATACTCAACAGTAAAAAAAAAAAGAACTGTTGATACATGCAACCTTGATACATTATCTTTCCAACTTCATGTGAATTTATAACTATAAGTATAATTACTTCATGTGAATTTATAATTATTTATGATTATTTCATTGAAATAATATATTTATTATATAATATACACACTTCCTCTTCCTCATGGACTTGGCCATGTGACTTGATTTGACTAATGAAATGTCAGTGAAAATGTCCAGTCTGACATATCAGAGAAGTTAAGAACGATTATGTGGGGTTTAGGTAGAAGAGCCGTTGGTAATCAAATCACCTGGTTCATAGATAGGTGAGTTCTGTATGTTGCTGTGAGCTTTAAATGAACTGCTGTGACACAATCTCCCATTCAGATGTAACCCTGCAAGATAATGGTGAAAAGAAATCCTCCCAGTGGCTAGAGCTTTAGATGGTTCATTTGATGTTCCTCTTTACATGGAGAGAGAAGTGGCCTAAGATAAAGCTGTATATGGAATCCTAGGCAAAAGGGAATGGTTGGCTGGAAGGTCAGGAATCTGAAAAGCGTAAGATTTGAAGATTAGAGACCAGAGGTGTGGAGAAATGCATGTGGACTGACTTGTGGGAATTGTCACAAGGTTGAGGATCTTTTATCATATATTAATACCTTCCAGATAAAATCTACTTCAGAACAGCCACTGAACAATTAGCTGCACAGATCAACTCATCCAGTAGATGTCATCACCCTCAGGCATCAATAACAGGAATTTCATCTTTTAAAATATTATTAAAAGATTGAAGGAAGGTTGTTTTACCCTCTTTTTTTTTTTTTTTTTTCTTCTCCGTGTGGGGCTGAAGTTTGGTGAGTCATGTCTCCGGTATCTCAAATGATCCCAGATACTTTAAGGTTGAAATTTCCAGTATACAAACATCTAACTGATGCTAGAGAGCCATAAACCACAGCTAGCAAGAGTGAATGCTGAATGAATGCGGTAACATTGCAACCAGTGCACTGTGACAACACAGCAAAGGCAGGTGAGGATTATTCATCCTAGAAGAAATGTTAGGAGAAGTTAATAGACAAATCGTTTGAAGTAGTCACGGGAAATGGAGAGCAGACTGCATTTGTCCAAAACCTCTGGATCCATTGATCCCAACATTTGAACAAAAGCTTGAAGGAGGCCAGGGAGTAAATCTTATAGATATCTGAGGTAAGAATTCTCTACACAGAGGGAACAGCATCAGAACAATATGTTGGACACGATAAAATAGAGGAATAAAAGCAAAATATTCTCTAAGAGGTGAAGACAAATACCTACTTAGTCACACAGGCAAGAATCCTTCAGCAGATGAGGAGGAAAAGAATCCACATCACAACTGTGGAATAGAGGTGGGAAAAAAATGGAATCAGAGAGGACTGTTTAGAATAAGTGTGATTTCCCTTCACTAACTGCAGGAAAAATCACAGATGGGGCATGTGGAGTGTAGTCTCTGGGAGAGTTAACATTGTGTCCTGTTTGATACCAAAAAAAAGCTGGTGGCCTTAGAACCATTTCCTTAATTCTTTGACCACTGTGGAACGGTCACTGTCTTTCACATCTTCCTTATCTGACTCTAAAAGGAAGAGACATTTCGAATACCATTATATAAGTGACAGTGTTTTTCAAATCACTCAGAAGTGAATGGGTGTAAAATTAATATAAAAAAAGGTCATGAATGGTATTTTAACAAATGAAATAGAAGACATAGGAATAGAAATAGGAAATATCAGAATAAACCCGTGCAGTAAAATACTGTTTGGTAGAGTTTGGTCTCTCTGTCTTTCCAAATATCTATCATCTATCTATAGCTATATCGATATTGGTATAGATGATAGAGATAGATTCAGATAGTTATCTCTCTCATATATATATATAAATCTCTCTCTCATATGTATAAATGTATATATATATATACATATACATACATTTGTTTGCATATTGTACTGAGTTGTGACTTAAAATGTATTTCGACACTGAGTTGCAGTCAGAAAAGTTTTGAAAAAAGACTTTCTTGAGAGGGTATAATTTGAAGATGGCAGCATCTCCTTGAGATGACAAATATCTGGGGGTGGGGTGTCGGGGTAAGAGCCCCAAAGGAATAATGGAGTTTCGCTTTCCTTGGCTGGGGTAGCTGCATAGCTGGGCTCAGGTGAGCCTAGCTGCAGACCCGAGGAGCTGCATAGCTGGGCTCAGTGCGCGTGACTGCGGACCCGAGGAGGGTCCTCTGCTGGTGCGAGCTGCTAAGCTCGCCACTCCACCATCGCTCCTTAAGTTTTATTGTGGACGGGGACATGGAGTACAAGGAGAAAAAACAAACGAACAAAACAAAGAAAAACACACTAGCATACAAGCCTCGGCCTAGCCATGTGACTGAAGGAACACTCTGCGCTCACTGTCCAAAAGCTTCCAGTACTAAAGAGAAAAGATTTACAACCTTCCAGACGGACCCCTTCTAGCGTCATCGCAGAGGCAGCCGCAAATGAGAGCTGTGTTCGGGAACTTCCCAAAGGTTCTGCTCTCTAATATAAGCCTCGGGAAAAGGAAGGTCCTATCTTATTATAAAATGTATTTGTTTGTTTAGTCCAAACGGCCCCAAACGAGATACAGTCGAAATTGTGACCCCCGTGTAATAATTTGAGAAACAACCTGGGTGAACTCTATTTCAGGCGCACCGTACTGAAAATCTTGCGCCCTTGCGAGCAAGCAAAATGCCTCTCTTTTATTCAAAGTGTCATCTATAAGATTTTTCGACAGGTAACAGAGGAGACGGTTAACACGTTTCCTTTCCGGTGGCAGCAGAGTTGGCTCCACGACTTCCGATCTTCTCCCCGATAAGGGTTCACCCAGAGTTTTGCTCCGCGGGCTCTTCCTCCGCTCCGAGAGGCTAGCGGCTCGAGGGAGTGGGGAGGAGTGCTGGGGAGGGGGTTCAATGACGAGCTTTGGGCACTCTTGGGCAGGTTGGAAAACTGCAGACCCGAAGGTGATGACCCGAGGTCATCTGGTTGCGGAAGAGCTGATCTACGTGCCTCGAGAGAGAGGGGCGACAGAAAGAAAGGAAATCAGAAAGAAAGGAAATCGAAAAAAATGTTCAGCGCAGAAACGGTGACATAATCATTGAAGGGAATAACAGTGGCTTCTGTCAGGGGCTAAGCAGAGTGGCGAAGCGGTAGCGTGCGGGGCCCACAACTCCAGCGGTCGATAGATCGAAACCATCCTCTTCTAGAGAGTTTTTCCATCCCTTGCTATTAAAACTTTACTCCAACTCGGCTACAATCACGCATAAACACCGAATCAATTCCTACCTCTTCCATGTTCAACCAGTTAACATTCACGAGTTTGAGAATCCTCTAGTTTGGCTTCTTGCTTCCCAACTTACTTTGAAATCCCACCATTCTCTCACTAGGCAATTCCAAAACCCTTCTAGCTATCTGAAGTGACACACTGCCCCGAATTGTAAAATTCCTTCCATCCCTGGTGTCCAGTAGAGGAGCAATGGAAATATTCCTTCAGCGGAGGTGGTCTTATATCAATATATTGTATGCGACCTCTTGGAGAAAGAGGTGATAAATTCCATATTTACTTCTGTTACAACTTCCAGTAAAGGCCCTTTCAAATTTGTTATCTACTTACGATGTTTTCATTGATTGCATTCTATTAGTAAATGCAAATATAAATGAAACCAAAAGAATTAATTATAACAGATTTGTGGTTCTGTCACATATCAAAATTTCAGATTTCAGTGTTTATACCTATATTTGGTGCAGACTAGTATAGTAGGACGATCGAATAAAGACTTTAAGCGTAAGCACACATTATATTGGCATAAAATTCTGTGGAAATACAAATTCAAGGAGAAAGAGATCGGTGAAGTGGGAGATGTCTGGACCCAGTTTTGGACAGTGTGGGTTTTGAATGGAACTCATTCTCCGAGTTCCTTAACTTAACAACCTTAAAATGACCTTTCTTGAAAGAATCGTATTCAATCCGTGCCATTTTTATTGTTATTGGAAGGAATGGTGTTACAAATCTTAAAACGTTATTCGTTTTTCAATTTCTCAGAATGTTAGTGCCCTAGTTCACTCAGGCTAAGCCTGAATATTCAGCCGCAAATTAAATCTCCCACTTCTTTGCTCCCCTCCTGCAGCTCCGACCCCACCGGGCTTTGTGAGGATCGCGATTGGAGAGGGTGGCCGGGGCGGGGGGGCGTGGCTGAGCGAGGGACAAAGCCGGGTGCCTGCGGAGGCGCTCAGGCTCTCGGTCGGTAGACAAGAAATCCCTTTGGCCCCCTCCGGAGCCTCGCGAGCCCGCCAGAGTGCCATCGTACCCGCATACTCAAAGTGCGAACAATCGAGGGCGACACACATTCAGCCTCGGGGAGGCGGATGGAAAAGGAAGGAAGGAAAAGGCAAAGGCAAAGGAAAGGAAGAAGGACGGGAATCCCCAAGCAGCAAATCCGGCCTCCGTTATTCCCCGCTGCTGGCGCCACGAACGCCGTCTGGGCTGCCCAGGTCCACGCGCCCGGGTCTCCGGTCCCGCGCTCCCGCCAGCGCCCCGCCCCTCGCCCCCAACCTCCACCCACTCACCCTGAGGGGCTCGGACTGTTCTCCCTACTCCGACTCCGGGGGCGGGCGGGCGGACTCGGTGCCGGGGCCGGGAGCCGGAGTCTGGAGACCCAGCGCCTGCTCGACTCTAGCTCTGGGACTCTAGCTCTGGGACTCCGGCCGCGCGCTTCCTCTCCAATCCCTCTCCTCGTGCCGCGCGCTGCAACCCGGAGAGGAGAGAAGAGAGGCCAGAGCGCCCAGCTTAGGCCTCAAACTAGCAGAGCAGGCTACGGAGGCTGCTGAGGTCCCGCGTGTCCTCTGTTTCCACCGGCCGCTCACTTTCGGATGCAGGACCTGGAGGGTGAGGAACTCCCCGAGACCCTTTCACTTTCCTCGCGCAGGGATCCCAACCGACACCGCAAAACTTCGACTGCGGCTGAGTCACCAGGCGTCAGAAACCTCGGGAGCCCAAACCCGAAGTCAAAGTCACCGACCCCGCCTCACTGCTCCACATGGGCACTTACGTGGGCAAGCTGGGACTCTGGCCGTCATCCCCAGCAGGGGTGCGCACAGACTTGTCGGAGAGGCCCTTGAACCGCCGGCCAGCTCAGCCCCTTCATCAGGTCCCCCGGGTTCAGCACGTCCATCGTGCCCACCCTGCCCCTCGGCACAGACCTGCGAGGAGCCTGCCGAACTGGGATCCTACCAGTCCCAACGCGTGCGTGGTCAGTGAGGCTTGGAGGCCCTTTCCCAGGAACAGGTGCCGGAATTCCATCATGGGGCCTCTTCCCTCAGACTGGTGGGAAAGTTACTTAAAGGAGAGTATCTGGTCTCTTCGGCACCCCAGGGCAACAAGGAGCCCGGTGACCAGGAGGCTCGCTCCTCGTGAGCGGACAGCGCCCCCCTCCACTGCCCCAGCAGAGGTAACGAACTCTGCAGGGGTCTCACCTTCTGAGAAGCCCCAGACCCATGTGCGAAGGAGACAGTGCTGAGGGCCCTCAGAGAGTGCAAGAAGGGGAAAGTGAGATGGGAAGAACCACTTGTTCCATGAGAGCTTGGACAGTAAGAGAAGGATTCCAGAGACCAGACCATCTGTGTTTAAGCCTCTGACGAAAACTGGAGTCCTCACTTCTTTTGTGCGGAGGCCTGGGCCTCTGAAGAGAAGCCTCGACTGCTGGGGCTCAGATCACAGCTTGCATAACAGGCCCAGCTGCTCCTCCATGGACTCCTTGGCCAGCACACACACAGGTGGCCCCCTTAGCTCCCAAAGAAATGCTATTACAAGCTCTTACAGCTCTTCTAGAGATTTCTCTGAGCCTTGGAAGAGTATTCCCAGTACATCACTCCAGGTACCAGAGTGGCCAATGAAAAGGAAAGAACATTGGTCATCCGTCTCACTCTCCAGCCCCACTGGTATCAGATGAGTCCCCAGAAACATCTGGCAGCTCTGGGCAGCAAAATCAGATTCCCCTGCTTCTGTCAAACCCTGGGAGCCAGTTGTCCCTGACTCCACCTCCTCAGCTCAGTTATGCGGTCCCAAAAGACCTGGCCTTAGGGAAGAAAGCTGGACTCCAATGGAGCAACAAAACCAGAGAAGATACAACTGAGGTCACCACAGACTCTGTCCCTGACACTTGGTCTGCTATTCAGCCACCCCTGTCCCAGGGCACTGATCCTCAGCTGGAAAGCTTACATAAAATGCAGAAGTCTCCAAGTCCACTGGACTTCCCGCAACCTACCGGAGAGGCAATCAGTGTGGCTCACTCGCCTCTGAAGACAGCGAGCCTGCTGGCCTCACATGGGTGCTCCCAGTCAGAGCCCCTTTCAGGCACCTCTTCAGACTCAAAACCCACCACTACTTTCATCCTCCTGACCCTTGTTTCTGCCACATCACCAGTCACTGAGACTACGTGGCCACGTCAACCTCTCAGGCTGCCATACCCCGAGGCTCCCCTGCCATTAACCCTGCAGCACCCACCATGCAAAGCACTTTGTTTGGATTGATGAGCAGCCCAGCCCCCCATCTTCCTGCATCTGCACCTCCTGTTGCAACTTCTGCTGACCGCATGTCAAAACCCATCATGGGGCTCCCAGCCAATAGTGAGACAGGAGGCTCCTCATATTCCAGAATTTCAAGCACAGCTGCAGCATCTTCACCTCCGGGTATCTCAACTCCCACCTTCAAGCCTATCTTTGGCAGCATAAGACCACTTAAAACTATGCCCGTGAGAGCTCCTTTCTCTTTCAAGCAGACCACTCCTCCACCTACTCCTGCTTCTACCCATCTCTTCCATGGCCTGGTCAAGGCTACCTCTGTAGTCATGTCCACCACCTCAGCCAGCGCATCCAAAGGCTCCTTTAAGCCGCCTTTGGAATTTGGTGTAGTGAATGTTACCAGTACCATGGGCTGCACTTGCTCCAGCCCTTCCACTTGCCCCCCTTTTCCTCTCGGGGCTGCCTGTGCCTTCAGGGCCAGCTTCTCCCCAGATGCAGGATTCACTTTCCCACTGAGCCAGCGTCCAACCATTCCTACTGTGCACACAGTCACCATCTTTAGCCAGGTTCTTCCCAGTGCTGTCCAGATATCCCCTACCAGAAGCACTGCCGATTTTAGCGCTGCGGGTGGCCCTCCGGCAGCTTCAGCCCTAGTAACCACCAGCCAGCCTGCATCGTCATCCAGGATCTCCAGTTCGACGTCAGCATTCACAATTCCCTTGGAGTCAAGCTCAAGGCCACCTTCCCCACTAACCCTGGGAGCCACTCCCCAACCTGCATTTGGGGCTACATATGTGCAGAAGCAAGAAGCCCCCAGCCAGCCCTTGGCCCAAGCTTCTGTAGCTCTCCCATTTTTGGAAACTCAACAGTGGCCTCCTCAACCTCAACACCGACCCCAGCCCAGCCATCCTTCAGCGGTACCACGCAGTCAGCCTCTGGGGGTTTGGCACCACCAGCCTCCACCTTTCACATCCCTGCCAGCTTCCGGCCGGCCTTTGACAGCACTCCAGTAGGTTCCCTTTTGGTCTAATACGAATGGTTTGGGAGTTGTCACCCCAAGCCACCAGACTGGGGCTTGTGGCTCAGTGTTTGGCAGCACAGCCCCACGACCATTTGACTTTGGGGGATTAGTGAGCCCTGTGGACTGTGAGGAGACTGGGCTCAGCGTCACTGCCCCAGACGCGAGCTCCAGCTCCGGAGCACTCAGCCCTGGAGCAGTGCCGAGTGGGAGCACTAACGCCATCACACCCTTGGGGAAAGGCTGGGGCCCAGGCAGCCAGGGCCGGACCAGCCAGGGCACACCTTTGGCCCTGGGGAAGGCCAGCATTTCTGCTAGAGAAACTATGTTTGGGGACACATCCATGGCCCCCTTTGCTCAGAGCACCCCTGTCACTGGATCAGTTAAGGCAGGCAGCAGCCTTGGCTTTGGGATGCCCTCTCCACTGCCCCAGGGCTCTGTTGGGAGAAGATCTTTCAGACCGTCAGCCCCTTCGTTTTCCATTGGTGAAAAATCAAAAACCCTACAGAATAGGGAGCAAGGGCATTCCCGAAGGCATCATGCCCACAAGAAATAATTTGTGTTCCTTGCCACTCGTACTCTAATTTGGACCTCAGCATAGTAAAGTGCCTCAGTCACTTCTGATTCTCTACAGCGAAAATACCCCAGATCTAAGGTGAGAGCTTTGCACATTCACCTTGAGGTCCTAATCTACATTCTAGAGGAAAATGAAGGACTGAAGTATCTAGTGGTGATAGCAGAATGAAACTGAGTGGAACCAAAGCTTTGGAATTGAACAGAGCCTTGCCTTCCCCTCCCTACCCACTCCTTTCTGTGTCAACGGTGAGCTCAGTCAGGACACTGCCTCCTGCTTTTTTCTCTGGGAACAGACGTGCCAGGGAGGCAAAGAGTACAACCCATATTCTCTTGCATCTTTGGGAGGAGGATTAGATTCTCTCTAAATCTTAGCCTGCTTTTATTTGGCTCAAAGAAGTGGTTCCTTTATCTGGTCCCCTAGGGAGGCCGATTCCTCATTTCTTGCTATTTTGCTCCTCAGTTGGCTCTTGGAGAAGATTTTTTTTTAGTTTAATTTATTTATTTTGGAGAAGCTTTTAATGCAATTTGACCGTGAAGCCAACTTTTCCTTGAGGATCAATGGTCTACCCATGAGAGCATCCATGGGAGGGCCAGGGGAGGAAAAACACAGAGTGGAGCAACCTTGCTTCTTTTCTTTACACCATAGGTCATAATTCCTCCATAATTACGAATGAGAAATGCTCAAGTAGGGAACCAAAGCTTCTACTTTTCTTTTAATTTGTACCTTATAAAATCACCCTCTACCTCACATCTCTCCCAGATAGGGTGGGTAGGGCAGGAAGACTCTTGGGCCTGAGAACAAAGGGAGAAAGGGAGGAAGAGCAGATACCGAAGCTGACCTCTGTACTGTAACCAATGGGAGGTCTATGAGTAGCTACGACATATTCCATCCTGATGGAAAAAAAGAAAAGGCAAGAATGATTCCCTGAATGCATCTATCTCCTGTTGTACGGATACCTTGGAAGAGACCTAACTGGAAAAATAAGCAATCTTAAGTTGGTTGATAAAATAAAAATAAATTGTTGAAATGAGTTTATGATACAGGAATTGCTATAAAACTCATATCTATTCAGAGGCAGAAGGATATTAAGAAACTTGCCCAAGCTCAACCAGTCAGTAAAGGTTAGATTTGGGATTTCAACCCTATTGGCTCCAAAGTGTGTGTTCGCTTCTCCCTCACTACAGCAAATCACCAAAGTCAGAACTCTAACCCAGGTATATAGGACTGTAAATATCCATGCTGTTTCTACTTTGAAAGACATTCCACAGCCCAAGATTGCCATCTTACAGTGGGGGGGGGGGCAAGAGGAAAAGCATTAGACAATTCCTACAGCTCTTTACATGATAATTTAACATTTATACAGTGATGACTGTATACCTTGTATCGTGCTTTGCACCAGCCATTCAGAGGTGAAGGAAAACTTCTGCTTTGAAGATTACAATTTAGTGGGGAGACTGGTAAGTAAGCCAGAGATTCCATAACAAGCGACAGGTACTAAGGGAATGGAAGCAGGGCAGAAGGTCATCTTATCTAAGTCTTGAAACTTGAATTCTGTTTTACGGTGTGTGTTCTCCAGTTCTAGCATCTGGAGAAGGATATTTCAGGCCAAAGACAAAACACGTGCACAGGAGGGCCTGAAGACAGAACGCATCTATCTGGGTAACTTTCAAGGAGTCAGATATGGTTTGGGAGAAGAAGGGGCAGATCATGGGTATGTTTATAAACCATATCGTGCAGTGTGCACAGGTTCCAAATACAATGGAGAGTCATGGAAAGATTTTAAGTAGGAAAGAGACAAGCTTGGGTTTAGATTGCTCTAGCTGTCATGTGAGGGAGGAGTCAAACGGGGACAGGCTGGAGGCTTGGAAATGTGTGGGAGGCTGCGGAGACACCAACAAAGATGAAAGATACAATACATTCAAGCTAGGTAATTAATTACCTGGTTAACAGGGATTGTTAACCAGGTAGTTAACAGTGGGCGTGGGGAGGCAGCAGAGAGAGGAGGGATTAAGAAGCAGGACTTGGTGACCGATTGCACCGTGTGGGCGGAGGAGATGGGCAGAATAAGGGTAAGGGGGAGTTCGAGAGGACCGACCCTTAGCCATTTGACTTGGAGGATGGAAAATGTAATTTTGGCAGAATACATGGAATGTTTATAGACTTGAGTGTGAAATGACTATGGAATATGAAGGAAATATTTGTCATATTCAATCATTCATTCACTCAAAAAATACTGGGCATCTGATACTGGTTACTAGGCACTCTTCTAATATTTGGGATGTTCTCAGTGACAGATAAAATTCCTGTTCTTGTGGAGTTTATGTTCTAGTAGGGGGTGTGATTAAAAAATAAACAATAAACATAATAGGAAATAACTCCCATGTGAAAGAGATTGCAAACGGCCTGGCAAAAATATAGAGCAGGGTAGGTGGGTTAAGATGGCGCTACAGTTTCATCTGAGCTCTTATGAGAGGTTGACATCTGAGCAAAGACTTGAATTCACTGACAGACTCAGCCATGCCAGAGTATGAGGGAAGAGGATTCCAGGCAAAGAGAAAACCTGGTGGAAGTCCCCAGGAGTGAGATGTGGAACAAGCAGAGGCTTTGGAACAAATAAATGACATGACTTGACTCACTGTTAGGATTGTTCTGGCTGCTGGCTGAGCTGGGACGGTAGAGGAGTGAAAGCGGGGAGACTGGGAGGAGGGTTCTGCGGGAATCCAGGTGGGATTCAATGGTGGCCCAGACGAGGATGCTTACAATGCAAGTGGTGAGAAGTGGTCAGATATATATATAAATATATATATATATTTAACCGATTTGCTCTTAAAGGGGTTGTGAGGTGTGAGATGAAGAGAGGAATCCGGGATAAAGCAAAGGTTTTTGGTTAGAGCAAATGAATGTATGGAGTGTCTGGTGAGGGCTAGGGAAAGATTGGAGCGTTGTCAATGTACCTTAGAATATCGAAATCTTGGGAAAATGTGAGATCCCTTACGGGGAGGGTATAGAATATGAAAAAGAGGGCTAAATTCGTCGCTTTAGAACGGCAGGAAGTTAATGAACTTTTCAAGTGCAGTTGGTACAAGTAGAAAAACTCTTCAAAAAATAAAAAAAAAGCTGCTTCATCTCATACAATTAATAAAAATGAATTCCAGATGGATTAAGGACTCTGATAGTATGAAATAAAATTATTTTAAAAATAATTTATTTTTATAAATTATTTTAAATAGGTAGGAGGAAGGAAGCCTCCCTGGGTGAATCTGATCTTTTGGGGGGCTCAGAGTCGTCAGTTGGAGAGAGGTCCCCAAGAAGTAGAGTTCAATCAGGCCAAATGTTTTGTTCCCTTTTTCTTTTTCCTAACTCCGAGATGAGGCAGAGTGAAATAGGAAGAATGTGGAGATTTAAAAAATTAACCTTACTTTTCGGTTGTTTCAGTTCTCTGTGTTCCCTTTCCTTCTCCTCCCTCCCCGCCTCCCCCCGCCCCATCCCTCCGGACCCCCGGACCCCCGCCCCGAGAATTTGAAGAAACCATTTTGTTTCCCTTGTATTGAATTGCCTACAGAGAAACAGGCTACCGGTTAACTCAGTTGGTTAGAGCGTGGTGCTAATAACAGCAAGATCATGGGTTCGATCCCCGTACAGGCCAATTTGTATGACGACGCTTACCTCTTACACTTCTACACAGATGAGAGTTCTTCCAGTCTCAGGTCCACTGCGATATCACAATTAATGTCAGGGAGACAGACGAACCTCCCGCTGAGAACTTAAAAACTTTAAACACACATCTTTGATTTACCCCAAGGTTGAAGTCCTCCTTTGAATCCCATCTACAGGGTGAAAGGATAGTAGTCAGTGACTAGCAAGGGAAATAGAGCCGCTATGGGTATATTAATTTTCCACTGGGTAACTGATTCTTGCAAAGAAACTGACCCTACCGGATTATTTTCGTCCTAAAATAAACTGGGAAACCATCCACACTTTCTACACTTCCACACTCGGGTCTTAACTAGTTCAGCGAAAGGTGAAACAAGATTTTTTTAATATGATGTGTGAAAAAAATATTTATTAATATCAACACAGTAGGAAAGAAACAGCTTTGCCAATTGTCTCTTTATAACAGGGAAAGAGCTCCCAATGACCAAAGCTGGAACAGTTTGAACAACAGATGGTGTGGTTTTGGATTATAATCCAAAGTATAAAAATACATATTCATGAGTCCATACTGATATAAATAAATCAATCAATGAATACAGGAGAAGGGAAACATTTTCCTTACAGAAGCATTCCAACTAATATAAGTAAATACTCCCCCCACCCCCCCCCCAGGAGATGAAGCTTAATCCCCTCCCTTCCGGAATATGGGCCATACTGAGTGACTAATATCTAAATAGTACAGTAGGAAGTAGAAGAAAAATAGGAACTTCACAAGGGAGAAAAATGGCAAACACTACCTTAAAAATGATCAAGGTTGGCATCACCAATGGTAAGCTGTGCTCCTATCATGTACCATCCGATATGATGCGATGGGACAAGTACTTTATCTTTGTGGTCTCCCACAAAAACCTATAACCCCAAACCAATCATGCAAAAAACATCAGACAAACCCAGATTGGAAAACAGTCAAGTATGCTACAGAAATACTTCATCAACACTGAGAAACTGTCACAGACTAGAGGAGGCTGAATACAATGTAGGATCCTGGAAACAAAAGGGACATTAGTGTAAAACCTGGTGTGATATAGTCAAAGTCAGGAGTTTAGTTATTAGTAAAGTACCCACGTTGGCTTCTTAGTTTAAACAAAGGTACCATGATAATGGAAGAAGCTAATATTAAGGGAAACTAGGTAATGGGTATAAGGCAATTCTCTGTATTGTCCTTGCAACTTTCCTAAAATTATTCCAAAATAAAAAATTTAATTTTAAAAATTACAATAAGAAACATGTCTCTTTGCCACCACTGAAATCAGTGTTGAGGCAAATGCCTGGTTGACAGTACTTCCATGACAGGTCGTTGTTCAAGGCTGAAGGAATGTGATATTGATGTCTTATTTTGGTGAGGGACATGGCAGAGATATTTATATGGTTATCTGTGCTAGATGACGTATACTTGTCCTGCCAAATACTCTCCTAGAGTCCCATTCGCACACTGAAGTGCAAACCAGACCAATGAGATTTGTCTTTAGCGTGTAAAAGACATCTGAAATGGAGCCATCAGGTTTATGTTGAAACTTGAAGTTCGGTGGGTTTCTCTCAAAAAGTTTCACCTCACACCCAAAGGGTTTTCTTTCCTATCTTGGGCCTAAAATATTTCCATTTGGGCCAATAAACAACTGAACCACTTCTCTTTGTTACATCCTGCCCCACAAAACTGGGTTTATCTATCACACCAAGGTCCCATCATAGAATCCAAGTTTTTCAGAAAGAACAGTGGCCAGTTCAATGTTCTTTGGTGGGTTTTTCACAGAGCTCAGACTTCTCCCAGGTAGTATTAATCATGCCCTCTTTTTTGTTCTTAAAGACTTCATAGATTACTTTAATGCTGGGTGGATTTGTGTGTGTGTGTCTGTGTGTGTGTGTGTTTTAAGTTTTAGGCATCTCTGATGTGCATAAATGCAGGTGGTTCCTAACTTAACTTAGTCTTCCCATTAATACACATAATACCTGATACTTAAAATACAATAGGAGAGGTGTATTGCATTGGGCAGAAAATTTTAAATCTTACAGATTTGATTACAACGAAAGAGTTCTTCAAATAGAAATGAGTGAAAAGTGTGACCTACCTTTACAGAAGTACTCAAGCTGTTGAAATAAACAAACAAAAGGAAACAAATTGCAAGAGATACAGGCAGTTTCCTTACACTGTTCTCTGTCAGCTCAGGAAGCAATGCTGTGTACCTGGCCTAGATATAACACGCCTGTAGAAGTCTTATAGATTGAGGCTAGTCATAACCCACACCATCTGCCAGCACTCCCCAAAGAATTTGAGTAAATGAAAACAGGAAATAGAGATTTTACATTATTTTCCAAGGTCCCAAATATAATGACAGGTTTGGGACAAAGAACCAATGGAGCCTGACATCACAGTTTGTGCTCTTAAGCATCATTCCATACTGCCTCTCATTCTCAAAGGGCAGGACAACTCTCTGATACTTATGCATTGATTGTTGATTTCAGGAACTAGGACCAGTTAAGAACTTTATGACATTTTTAAGTAAGACATGTCTACCTAAGTTTTATATTGTCTATATCTCTGTGTCAAACATCGTTCTTAACATGTATACATTTGCTGAATTCTTACCTTCGTTTTTCCATTTGCATGCCTTTACCTGCCACATAGCTCCAAAATCAAGATTGGGAAGCACGTTTCTCTTTTGTAAGACATGCTTTTTCACAGTAAGAGTAGCAAATGGTGTGGTGAAGTCCTTCAACGTGCTCCAGTTCATGTTATGTTT